>NC_046225.1:50816909-51171909 GCF_009819885.2 Catharus ustulatus
GAAGTTCTCAATAAATATAAAGTATTTACAAAATGTTTCTTCCTTATGCAGGAGTTAGTTTTGTTTATAACTATATTATTTCAAACTAACTGATTTAATTGGATTACTTCATTAATTCAATAGACTGTATCAAGTAGAGCTGAGTCTGGGTTTTAAGTACATTTGAAGAAACAGGAAAGCATGAAGATAAAATACCCTCAAGAACTTTGTTTTCACTAAAATTACATCACGGAAAGAATGAAGATCTTGGGTTTGTTGGTTTGAGTGTTTTTAATTGGTTTAGGTTTTTTACTTGAATCAACGAACTGGCTTTTTTTTACAGTGCTAGCAAGGGAATTTATAAAACTCAGTTCACTTCTTTTATGCATATTTTCTGAAACAACAGTAAAAGATAGCATGTTTTCAGCAGATTTCATCCTCTTGGTTGAGGTGGTGCATATTGAACACATACAAAATGTTGGTTATGGTTTTTTCCCAAATGACCCTTTTTATGTCACCTTCAAATCTTATCTACATGTCTTGCATCCAGCTATAACCATTGTACTCCAGAGCTAAGATTTTCCATTATTCATTTCAACACAGTAGTTACTAAAATAGCTAACTGCAGCAGTCTATGCATATGTTCGCAACTGTTTATATTTTACATAAAAATAAACTGAATTACAAACAAAAAAAAATTATCTTTGAGATACTGTAGGAATAAAGTAGCTGAATGAGGAAATTGATTCAGGCATCTGACACTGTGCATGCAGGAAACCAGGTATTTGACCAAAAAGGTGAATCATGAAGAATTAATTGGGTTGAAAGGGACCTTTAAAGACTGTCTAGTGCAGTCCCACCCTGCAATGAAGACTGGACATCTTCAACTACAGTAATTTCATGACCATAAGGCGCACCGGACTATAAGGCACACCTCCCCGGGAGTCGGCAAAATTCACAACTTTGTAGATCAGATAAGGCGCACTGGACTATAGGGCACACTTTTTTTTTGCAGTGAGGCTCCGCCCCCAGCTCCCCCCGCGCGGTTGCTGGCCGAGGCCCCGCCGCAACCCGGCAGCCATTGGCCCCGGGCCCGCCTGTACCCAGCAGGGGCGGTGTCGCGGGCCCCCAGGCCCGCCTATACCTGGCGGGGCTGGGGCATGCCTGCCACCCCTTCGTGCCGCCTCTTCGGGGCCGGTCTGTGCCCACCACCCTTCCGTGCCCCCTCCCCAGGGCCGGGCTATGCCCACCGCCCCTCCATGTCCCCTCCACAGTGCCGGGGCAAGTGTGCCGGGGCTCCTCCTCGCCTCCAGGGGCCGGGCTTTGCCTGCCAGGGCTCCTCTCCACCTGCACGGGGCTGGGCTATACCTGCCGGGACACAGCCCCGCCTCCACCTGGCAGCCATGGTCCTGCCAGCTCCCCCCGCGGTTCGCAGCTCGCACTTCCAGGTTTGCAAATTTCCGAACTTTGTAGATCATATAAGGCGCACCGGACTATAAGACGCGCTTCCGGGTTCGGGGGGAAATTTTAGTCAAAAGGGTGCACCTTAGAGTTGTGAAATTACTGTACACTGAATTGCTCAGAGTCCTATCCAGCCTGACCTTAAATATTTCCAGGGATGGGGCATCACATCTCTCTGGGTAACCTGTTCCAGTGCCTCATCACCCACATTGCAAAATTTTTCTTTGTTTTATCTAGTCTAAATTTACCCTCTTTTAGTTTAAAATCATTATTCCTTGTCAAAACACAACAGGCCATGCTAAAAAAGACTCTCCTCATATATCTTGTAGTCCCTTTAGGACTGGAAGGCTGCAAAAGGTCTCCCCAGAACCTTCAGTTCTGTAGACTGAACAACCCTAACTCTCTCAGCCTGGCTTCCTAGGAGAGATGCTTCATCCTTCTCATCATCCCTGGACTTGCTCCAGCAGGTCCGTGCTCTTCCAGTGCTGGGGGCCCCAGAGCTGGACACAGCACTGCAGGTGGGGGTCTCACCAGAGCAGAGGGGCACAATTCCCCCCTGGCCCTGCTGCCCGTGCTGCTTTGGATGCTGCCCAGGATACAGCTGACTTTCTGAGCTGCTTAAGATCCAATGAGAGATGCCTCTGCCTGAATTAAGATGCACTTAATACAGATTTTATTTACAGTAAATTCACGAATACAAGCCACACTGAGTATAAGCCGCATCTCTGGGTGTTGGCAAATATTTCGTTCTTTGTCCATAAATAAGCCGCACCTGAATATAAGCCGCTCTGTCATTCGCAACGAGGACCCACGTGCAACAAAGTTGCCACATAGTAACAGAACCACGGCAGGGCGGGGTTTACTGGCTCAGCTAAGGCTGTGCAGGCTCGGCCTGCTAGGGGCTGCCGACGGGGCCAGGTAGCCCAGCCCGGCGCTGCCACTTGGCGGGGCCACTGGGGGCCAGCCGCCGCTGCCACTAGGCTCGGTCACCATGGCCCGGCGCTGCCCTGTGGTGGCAGGAAGGGACGGAGCCCCCCGCCGCCTCCCAGAGCCGTAGCAATGGCGGCGCGGGGCCCCCCCGTCTCTCCCCTGGGCTGTGGTGAAGGAGGGAAGGAAAGAGCTCTCCTGCCTCTCTCCCCGCCCCCCGTGCTGCCTGCAGGGAACCAGACTCCACTCGCGGTGCAACAGAGTAGCAATTTGTAACAATCGCAAAATGCCGACTTTGCAGCAGCGCGGCTCAGCACTCTGGCTGGCACTTCTGAGGTCGTAAATGTCAGAAAATTATTCACATATTGACCACTCCTGAATATTGGCCGCATTTCGGTTTAGGAGCAAAATCTTAGTCAAATTGGTGCGGCTTGTATTCGTGAAATTACTGTAATAGTAAATGTGATGTAGAGAGATAGAAATAAATAGAAAAGTGGGGAGAGGAGAGTAGGGAATGGGAGAGAGAGAGAGAAGGCAGAGGACAGAGACCAAGCAGAATATATTCACCACCTGTAGATCCAGCATCATCCTGTTGGGCCTTCTTCACTCTGGACTTCTTGGTGGTGAGGGTCTCAAGGTGATTAAAAACTTTTTACTGTCTACACAGTTCTTTTATTCTGTTGGTTAAATGATTTCTCCCCTTCTAATGGTAATTAGTCCCATGCTCAGTCTTTCTCTTCTTTTGGGTTGGTGGGCCATGAGTTGGCAGTCACAATCTCCCCCTGCTAGAACGTTTACCTTGTCAGAGCTGACTTCAACGTAATTGCTGGATTGGCTTGTCCTCTGGCCTTCAAATTTTGCATTCTCTTTATCCATTGTTAGTGATACATCCTTCATCCCAAGCCCTGTTAGCCTGCCCCTCAGTCTGAGGTAACACCTGGACAAGAGTATCACCTTTATCTTATCTCAAGTTCCCACTGTGGTAGCTTATTTTACAGTCCAAGCTCCAGCAATCCATGGAGGTGTATTTGATGTGGGGGTTCAGTGATTGTTGGTGCTCACACATATCACCTGTCCCATAATTTGGGGTGATCTTTGTTTCACCAGTGATATGCATATGAGAAGTTGCTTCTTTACGCTGTTTGTCACAATGGGAATTCTTTTCCTGATTCATTACCCAGGATGTGCTAACCAGATCTTCCTCTACAAGACCTGGAATCAGCACCATCCTGTCACTTCATCCTGTCCTTACGTCATGGCAAAGTCCTTCTGTGGTAACAGTGCTTGAATGTGATTTCTTTTGTTTTAACACTGTTGAGCAAATATTTAAGAAAAAAAGTGTATGCAAAAATTGAAATACAGATAAGCAGAATATCATTATGTTATGCTTTTAATGTTTCCAGTGTGGTATTTTTCTCTCATGCCGGAGCTAGAGCTAAAAAAAAATTTTTATAGCTATTCAGACATCACTTTAGAAATATTGGCAGCAATTTATGTAAATACATGGATACAATTTTCAACCAGTAGTTTTTGGGTCACTGGATGATTTGCTGGGGTTTGGCCTCTTCTTTTGCTGACTGGACTCTGTTGCTCAGTTGTCCTTTGACCAGGAAGTCAGAGAAAATTTCTTGTGGTTTCTGTTTCAGTAGTCACAACTGATAGAAGCAGGTTTTCTCTTCAGAGAATTAAGTTTATAAGTTTCTAGATAATTTTCCATGCATATTTTCTAGCGATTGAAAGGGATTCTTTTATTAGTTCTCTCAGGAAATGCTGGCTAAAATCTGTGCAGAGAGGAATAAAGAAGGAATAATATTCCACAGATGAGGAATAAATACAGTCAAAGTAAATGTAATATGCCTTCCTGATCAGAGAAATGTCTGTGGATATTCTTTTAAGTCTATTAGACTTGGGAGTCTAGTAGCCACCAGCGCTGGTTTTGGCTGAGGTAGAGTTAATTTTCCTCTCAGTGGCTTGAACTGTGTTTTGGGTTTGTGCCGAACACAGAGATGGTTTTGTTATTGCTGGGCAGGGCTACACAGAGCCAAGGCCTTTTCTGCTTTTCACACTGCTGAGGGGACTGGGGGTGCGTGGGAGGCGACACAGCCAGGACAGGTGACCCAAACTGACCAAAGGGATATTCCAGACCATGTGGTATCATGCTCAGTGTATCAACTGGGGGGAACTAGGAGGAGGAAGCAGGGTGGACATTGGAAACAATGGCGTTTGTCTTCCTGAGTCACTGTTACATGCGATGGAGTCCTACTTCCCAGGAGGTGACTGTACCCCTGCCTGCCCATGGGAAGCAGGGAATGAATTCCTTGTTTCACTTTGCTCGTGTGCAGAGCTTTTGCTTTTCCTATTGAACTGTCAGGAATTCTCCTGCTTTTACCTTCCTGATGCTCTCCCAGACCCTGCTCGTGGGGTAGTGAGCAAGTGGCTGTGTGGTACTTGGCTGCCGGCTGGGATTAAACAATGACACCACCATAGCTGAGGGGATGAGTTAGCCCAGGTAAAGGTCTAGCTCACTTTCTAACTTTCTATGAGAGATGCAACCATATAAGAGCATTAAGGGAAAAACAAGTGGGAAGTGTGATGCCTACTGGAACTGCCTGGAGGAGAAGGGCTGCCTGGGAGCAGTTAGGAGAACTGGGCAATGGAGAGAGCAGCTGGACATACCTTTGCAGAGGAGAATGAGTTGGAGAAAACCGAGGTGCAGTGACTCACTTCAGCCTCTCCAAGTTGGGGAACTAGCAGCTGGTGGAGGTCCTGGAACAGGCACCACCAGGAGAGACAGGTTCTCAGTCAGTGATTTTTGTTAGTGTTATATGTAGACTTGGCAGTGTCAGGTTAGAAGTTAGACTTGATGATCTTAAAGGCTTTTTCCAACCTAAGTGATCCTATGATTCTATGTGCACAGTGGATAAAATATACTTTCTCTGAGTTTTTAGGAACTATTTGGCATTCCTGGAAAATAAGTAGTTTCAGGTAGACTAAACTACTTGAATGTCTTTGGTGTTATTCTGGAATGGCTGAGGAGGTACAGTGAAAAGTGTGGCAGCACAAAGGGCAATAAGGAAATGCTTTTTGAATTAGAAATGTAGCTAAATGTATCTGATAATCCCTGATGTTGAAAATTAAACAAATGTTTTCTAGATCCTTTTTATATATATTTTAAAATTCTACTGGGTTTCAGCAGGCAGGAAATACTGTGAGGAAAACCTCCCCTCTAGCAGAACTGTTGCTTCTGTTAATAACACACTACTGAGAAAGCAGTGCATAGACATATAAAGAATTCTTTGTGAGGGAGGATTTGTTAATTTTTAAAAGGAGAGGTGTGGGAGAAACTTGTGTTTTGATTAAAGTCATTGTGGATTTAGGTGATTCAGAGGAGCATACAGATCTCTGTGCTGTAAGATACTGAACCTCAGGGCTGTGATCCAAAAATATATTTAAATACCTGCCTATTGTCATGCTCCTGAATAATCTTATAGCAGGAAATGGATCTTTTTATATTCTTGAAGGTGTATTTCAGTGTGCTTTTCTGAAACAGGACCTTAGTATATGGCAGGTTTGAGCCTATGAGAAAGCAAGGAGTACCAATATAGAACTAAATACAAAGCAACCAACAAGAAATAACATCTTGATATATGAAGTTGCAGCAAAAGAAATTGGCAGAAAAGGGACTTGAAGACTACTGACTACTACAAGCAAAAAGCTTTAGTTCCTTAGTCATAGAGTGTGTTGTTATATTTGAACAAGCCTAGATTGTAAACTAGATTAGATATTGATGTTTATCATGTTACTGAAAATCAGAGTAACAATACTGAAATCACTGTCTGATTAACTACTCAGTTTTATAATTGCATGCTGCAAAGCCAGAGTAGTTCCATAATGCCAGCTGACTCTCAATTTAGCATATTCATATAATCATTTGAGGTGTGAAATGAAATGCTAGATACAACAATAGAAGGAAGGCATGTAAATCTATTTAAGAAGGTGATCATACTTCTGAAAAAGAAAGGGGAGGGAAATCACTGCAGCCACTGCACATGCAGCCATGTGTTAAATATTTGGGTTGAATATAATGAAGCAGAAAATTGCTTGGTTTTCACTCTACATAATGTAAGTACAAGCCCTGTAGGATTGTTGTCTCTGGCTCTTGATTATTCATGGGTTTCTCTAGAAGGACTACAGAAATGGGACGCAGCATCCTGGGATGCTGGCTAAAACAAAAGAAAAACAGGTCTTTGAATGCTGCTATTGTTAGACTAATCTTTATTTTTCTTTGTGTATTGCTTTGTTTTGTTTTTCCCTGTCTCATATAAAATAGTCCAATCTTCTTAGGTTCCTTTGAGTCACAGAACTGCACGTTCAAAAAGACCACTGGGGTGCTCATATTGCTTCTGCATTCTTTGTAATTGTAATTACATTTCTAATTTGTAATTCTGAGCAGCAAAAGGTTAAGTGAATCAAAAATCTTGCAGCTCTGTCACAGTGACCCAAGGTAGAACTGTCATGCTCTGAATTTTGGTGCTGGCAAAGGCAGCAACTGATGCTGGTGGTGTCTGGATAAACTGTAGGGATAATCTGGCTTTCATAAGATACTTAGATACCCAACCTGTTTGGATCCTTCCAGGATTTGTAGCAAACACATAACTGCCACTGAATTCCCACTCCACATTTTCATTTAGATCCTTAAACATCTTTGAACTTTTCCCCTTTGGTCCAGTACAAAGATTCCTTAAACTCCATAGATATTTCTATCATCTTTAGATAGTGTCCTAAATTAAGATTGTGACGTTTATATGATGTCAGCATAGTATAATTTCACTTCACAGCTGGAGTTTTGAAATAAGTCTTCAAAACCAAAAATGCTTGTACAGATTTAGTGGCTACCACTTAACTTTCACATTCATATTCTGCTTAAGACTTCAAGCAAAAATGATATATGGAGGGAATAAGAGCCTAGATCTGATTTTCAGGCATATGAATTGCTGAGCAGTGCCTGCCAAGAGGTTGGTGGGCTGCTCCCCCTGCCATGGCAGAGTGCCTCTTGTACCCACAACTTGATAACCTCCTTTTCCCTGCCAGCCTGTGCAGTAGGAGGTGTGCAGCTGAATTCTGAGCTCACACCAAGTCTGGGTAACTGACAGTAAGAAGTGCAGTGAAATCATCATAGGATGAAAAAACCCCAAAACCCTAAAGACTGTCAGCAGTGAGCGATCTCTCTGTTATCCTAGGTTTAAAACTCCTTTTTCTGTCCAGGGCTTCTGCAGATTTGACATCTGCAGAGCACTGTACCAGTAGACTGTTCAGGGAATGTGAAAAAGAGCTTCCAAAATAACGTAAAATCTAAGTCCTTGGAATATTTTTATTCAAGTGAAGAGCTTGCAAATTGTACAGTAGTATTTCCCTTACATAATAAAATCTAATTTATCATAATAAACTTCTAGCAGTGTAATAGCAAACTAGTTCATTTAAACTTGTGTGCAAGGATTTCCAGTGCAGCTAATCTGTGAGCATCATGCATGCTTCATTACCTGGATTCTGAGGCAGGCAATGGAGTTATTCTTGCTGTAAACATTTTTAGGAGTGAGAATTTTGAGGACCAGACCTTCAATTTGTGTACCAGTTGGGTGTAGTTTTGTTGCCTGCAAGGAAACAGCACCAACTTTTGCCAGCTGGGACTCTGAATTGTGTTTTTCTAAATAGTATCTGATCAGTTTTCTGTGTAAACCAGTGCTTGCTTAATACTTTTTCTCTCCTGCTTTATATTAGGGCCCCCCCAGCGAACTGTTTCCCCCAAACAAGACCACGAAGAAAGGAAGCATGACAAAGTTTTGGACAAGGGCAGTGAAAGTGGGACTTCCTGTAACGAGTTGTCCACCTCCAGCTGTGACAGCCACTCAGAGGCAAGTACACCTCAAGAGAATGCCACCAGCACTCAGCCATCCACAGCCCACCAGCCAAATACTCTGACGTTGGATCGTCCCTCTAAGAAGGCTCCAGTGCAGTGGATGCCACCCCCAGACAAACGCAGGAACAGTGAACTCTTTCAAACTCTCATTAGCAAGTCCAGAGAAACAAATCTTTCTAAGAAGAAGGTGTGTGAGAAGCTGAGTGTTGAGGAGGAAATGAGAAAATGTATTCAAGATTTTAAAAAAATCCACATTCCAGATTACTTTCCAGAGCGCAAACGTCCCTGGCAGTCTGAACTCTTACAGAAATATGGGTTATAGTAGTCAGCTCTTTCCTGACATGTCTCTGAGGCATTTGCTGTTTGTTACATTGCCTCTAACTTACTGATGTCCTCCTCCTGGCCAACTCTGCCACCAGAGCTATTCCTGCTGCTTATTTTTTTCTGTGAACAGTGGATGTTGGATAGTACATGTTTTTCTTTAAAAAAAAAAAAATATATATATATATATATAAAGATAGAAACTTAAAAAGTGCAAAAGGTGTCTCATCTAAACCACTTCATAATAGAAAAGGAAAAAAATGCATGGTCAAGAAAGATGGTTTTCGAACCACAGTCAGTTGAGCTTCATTATTGTTTTGGAACTTAACAAATAATAATCTCAATCATCAGTTAACACCTCATTTTATGTCACCAATTAAAAATTACTCAGACTTGTTAAGGATGAAGAGATACAGGGTTTAAAATTCAATTGAACTGGTTTTGGAACTAATTCCCAACATTCTCTCAATGTTAATGCAATAAAGCAAATACCTACTTTGCATGAGCACAATATTACAAATAAATCACACAAGAACAAGAGGTTGTCTGTTGCTTGGAGAATTACTTGTTTGATACCAAGACTATAAACATAAAATGTCTAAGGGATTGAATTTACTTTGTTCTGGATCTGTGATTTTTTTGTGTGTACAGTGTTCTGTATGTAAGGATGGTGTAAATATGCCTTTATATTGTTTTATTATTGCACCAACGATGTTCATCTATTAGTGCTTGTCAGGATTATTTCTGTGAAATGCAAATTTATGGCAGATTGTGAAAACTGGTTTGATGGTCTGAAAGTTTTTGTTATGTTAGTCGCTAAAAATGAAGAAAAATAAAAGAGACTTTAATGTATTTATTAAAAGAACCATCTGGTAAATTTTCTTGGCTGTTGTTATCGCTTCTTCTTTTTAAATAGAATCAAGCAAGTTTTTACTTTTTGTTCAATATTTTCATAACTACTCTGCTGGAAATAAAAAACAAAACAAAAACATATTTCAAGAGTGGGAAAAAAATATTTAGGGTAGTGTTGTTTAATTGGAACTGCCATACAGACCCTACGAGAAAGACAGTTATGCTAAGAAGCGGCAGAGGATGAACTAAAAACTTGAGTGGTTTTACTAGTAGAGCGGAAAGCAGTTCCAATTTGACAAGTTCACAAAAATCAGCTTAGAAGATTTAAAATACCACAGCAGAGTATGCTACATTTACAAATGAAAAGTTTCTGTGAATAGACAGCTCTGTATGGCAAACCTGTTATCTCAGCCCAGATACGGGAAAATAAATTCCTTTCTCATTACAGGAACACCAAGAAGACGACTGTGGTTCAGACAGCCACAGCTGAGATGGGTGGGAACTGCTGAAGTTCACAAAAGAGCTGCTGAGTTCTTACAGATTTCAAATTATTACTGTGAGCCCACAAATATACACATACACATTTAGAAGGGTTAATCTCGATACGTGTTCTATAGAACTAACTGCACAGTTGTGTCAGAAGAGATGTTTTACATATTATGGTAATTTTAAATGGTTTAGCTAAAGAGGACTTCCTGTATTATAATTTCCAGGGTTATTCCTGATAACTGTATTACTTTTTAATCCTCTAAATGGCCACTTTAAAGAAAACTAATAGTTTTTTTTAAGCAACTTCATTCACCAATTGTTTTCTTAACCTATCTAGAACTAGTTGTTCTCCTAATCAGTTAATTAGTTGGCTTCAACATATTTTGACAACATTTTAATAACTTGAAGGGCTGTACCTAGGATAAGTCTAGTCTGAACTAATGCAGACAAGTGTGAGATAACTTGGCATCTCAGGTTAGCCTTTATGTTCCTTGCTTGTCTTTTCCTGGTCCAAAAGACCCATTCCTTCTTTTGAATGTTTAATGCTTCTTAGACAGGTTTAGCATTTACTTTCTATCTTTTCTAATCTTTGGCTTCCTAGTCTCCCTACCTCTTCAGTCTTTAGCAACTGTTCAACCATGATTTATCCTCCAGTGGATAAAATTCTGGTTTTACTTAGTTCAAAGTCAGCGTAATACTGAAAGCTTTGTTTCCATCTGCAATTATGTATCTTAGATGCAGATAGCATCTTGAGCATTCCTAGTAAACCTTGCTGTTGAATTTGGAGGTTTGTTTTGCCTTCCTAGTTATTCTCAGTATTCTAGGAAGTAACAGCCTGAGATATGCTTAGGTGATTTTTTGACCTGTCTATTGGTTTTAATTTGGCAGTACATAAATATTTTTATGAGCTGCTTTTTTCTTTTATTATACTGCCTTAAATTTCTCAAGATACATTGATTCATTCTTGAGGAGAACAGAATATTATGTTGATATGTATTTTAATACATGAGTACTGTAAGATTTTTGATAACCTTAACCACATTCCATATGTTCATGAGGCATTTGAGTGATGTGACAGATGAATGACATTACTGTTACTTGGTAAGCACAGTGGCATCTTGAGACAAAGTGATTTGATTTTGGAATTAGACAGTGTACACTGTCCTTCTTTCAGAGTGAAAAAATCCAACGTGTTGTAGTCAGAGAAAGGGGGGAGAAACCACAGGTCGTGTGAATCCCTCAGTTGTATTCTCTAATTCCTGTCACACTTTTAATCCAATTCACCCAGACAGAGCTCCAATCCTATCTATATAGTTATTATTCTACAGTTTTCAGGCAATTAGGGTGAACACAAGCTGAGATATGCAGTGGAACAGGGGAGCTGGTGGATGTTGAGATGGCTGTGGTTGGTTGGAAGCTCCCATGTGTTACAAGATAATTGTATATTAGAAGAGCTTGGAGGGTTGATTGTTTCCTATTGTCTTACATTCTTCTTGTTTTCCCGTGATAGCTGCTTTTTCTTCTTTCATTTTGGTCTTCTTTTTCTCTTGTTTTCAGCTAGTGACATTGTTATGCCCTGGAATAGTCTGCCATGGGAATCTGTGCCTTTTATTAGGATTCAGCAGGGGTGATCAGTACTCTAAATATCCACTCCATCTGAAGCTTATGGAGATAATGTGTTTTTTGTTTTTTTTTGTTTTGTTTTGTTTTTTTTTTTAAAAAGAAAACAAAACAAATCCAAATACTGATATTGGTCAATACTCAATTATAAGCATAGAATGGTTTGAGTTGGAAGGGACCTTTAAAGGATATCTTTAGTCCAACACTCCTGCAATGATCAAAGACATCTTCAACTAAATCAGGTTGCTTGGAGACCTGTTCCAGAGTCTCACCACCCTCATCATAAAAAATATCTTGCTCATAATTAGTCTGAATCTACCCTCTTAGTTTAAAACCATCAAGCCTTTTATTTTCACAACAGGCACTGCTAAGTATTTGTCTGCATCTTTCTTACAATCTTCTATTTTCATATTACCATATCTATGTCTCTCCAGTTCAGAAGGGAGGATGTTGTGGGGTTTGTGTCAAAGGCCTTACAAAGTGCAGATAGATCTGCAGCTCTTCCCTGTCCACTGCTGCAGTCATTCCATCATAGCAGACCTCTGGATTGTTCAAGCAGGACTTTCCCTTGCTGAAGTCATACTGGCTGTCTGCCCTAGCACAGCTTCTAAGAGGATCTGTTCCATGGTCTTCCCAGACACAGAGGTGAGGCTGACAGGTTGGTAGTTCCCAGGGTCTTCTTTTCATCCTTTGGGTGCAAATTTGGTTTAGTGTAATTAGTAATTTAGTCTTATTGGTTTAGTGTAATTTAGTGTAAAAAGACTAGGTAGGTTTTTGTGAATGATATAGCGGTAGGTTTAAGTGATAATTTCTTTGATAAGATTAATTTTAATATTTAAATAAAGAAAAAATACAAAGAAGTAATTTAGCATGTAAATTGAGCAAGCACATTTCTGGAAGGAAAACAATTCTTAGAATTTAGAATTCTTGCTTTTGCAGATTTTCTTTCTAAATCAAAACAATTTCTTACATAATGGTCTTACTGAGAATTCTACGTGGAATACATATCCCATTAAGTTTAACTCCCAATGAGCTTAATTCTTAATATTTAACACATTCAGAAATATAGAATGGTATAGTCTAGATTAATAATTTGAAACTGAAATAATGAAATCTTCTGTTGTAAGTAATCTCCCAGTTAAGATATTTAATGAGAGTAATGAATTAAAATCCAATGCCAAAGTAATGTTGTTATTATTGCCCATATTTATTTGCTAGACTAGTGAATTTTAAACCTTCGTCATAGATGTTACATGCACCAGTTTTTATTGTTCCAAGTGAATGATGGGGACTAGAGATGCAGTTTTGCCATACATACAGTGATGTTTACACTTTAAAATGTGTGAAGGAAAGATCAGAATGACATGCTGGACTAGTCTATTACTGAAGGATTATTCCATTTACAAAATTTTTCAAGTCTTAGAATAACTGAAATTAATTCTAAAAATAGAATTTTAGCATTCACTTCAATTTCCTTTAAATTAATAAAATATGATAAACTGCATAAAATGCACATGGCCTCCTATAAAAAAAGAAAATAGAGCTTATGCAATATCGTTTGACTTGCTAATGTTGTCTTTGTTCAAGTAATGGTATTTAAAAATATACTTCCTACTGGAGGTGGAAAACCCAAATTAGTAACAAGAGGGCAATGTTGAGTTCCTTTTACAAGTGACTCATGTCCTGAACCAGGCTCTTTGGGATGCTCTGAAATTATCAAGAAATCTTCAGGGTTTTGCAGGATTGCACCACTGGTGTGGTTCATCATAAAAATAACATTTGCACATGACATCAACTTATATATTACAGGTCAGCCAGTAGTTTCTCATGTTCCATGATCTTTTTACAGTCTGCTTCATATTTTCTACTCTGCCCCTCTCTTTTTCATTGTTACCGTGGGCATTCATACAGTCACTTTTATTCAAGAGCTTAGTCAAAGTAGTCAAATTCAGAAGAGACTAGACTACACTGGGAACTGGTGGGGGAAGCAGAACACGCTGGCAGTGTTACTGGTTTGAATAACTTCAGCACTGCGGACAAGAAGATGCCATAAAGCACAAGTTGGAATGCAAAGTCACATTGCCTACGGCTTGTGCTCTGTTTCAGACTGTCAGGTGGCACATTCCTTCAGCAAAGACCAGTAGTCCAGTGAAACAAGCCACAAACACATTATTCACTGAAAAATGAACCACTGATGCAGTCAGCGTCCTGTTGACCACCTACACCTGCTGTGTGTTGGTACTGCAGCTAAACAGGAACCCCAGTTCAGAGATGATGGATGGTGCTGGGCTGCACGAGGATGAATGGTGCAGGTAAGAGCTGGGAGAGCTCCTCCTCACACCACACACCTGTTCATGGGGATATACAGCTTGTTGCAGGCTGCTGTAGTGGGTACTTTCCTTTATACCAGAACACCTTGCTTATTAACTGAAATGGGATTCTCGTTTTGTTCTGGTGGATCATTACCATTTGCACAGAAACCAGCCGTTCAGTGGGACAAAATCCCAGTATTCTTATGTGTAGAACCAAAGCAGAAGATGGCAATCTCTCTTGCTTTAGCACACTCTTCGTCTTTGAAATTGGACTTGTGACAGCCTGAAATGGGGTGCTGAGAAAACAGAGTACAAATGGTGCCCAGAAGAGAAACTCAGCACCAACTGTGATCCCATCTGTTTGGAGCCTGGCACCCTGGCAATCCTCAGCTGCAGGCATTAGATTGTGCAAGGCACATTGGGGAAAAGCACAAATGGACTCAATACAGTTAGTGATGAATATAACAGAAGTAGTATTTGAGAATTTTCTCCTCCCCTAAGGATTCTTCCTCTTCTTACTGGGCCACCTCTTCTCCTCAGATAACAAGGAAAAGGAATTATGAAAAACAATAATAGACCAGATGTATATAGCGGGACTATCCATGTCTCTATGTTGCATTGCCTTTTAAATTTTCTGTTTCTTCACCATGTTAACATTACTCAATATTCTTTTATATGCATAAAAGGGAAATGTAGAAATATCTTGATGGAATTAGTTCTAAGACCCTAGTTCATATAATCCTTCATAGACAGAGTAAGTTCTAGCAGTGAGCATGTTAAGTGTTTCAATTACAGTGCAGTGTGATTTTTAGCAAGCAGTCACCCCAGAACAGATGAGTGCCAGTAACAAGAAGTAAATTAAATTTACATAAAAGGAATGGAAATTATAAACAGACAATAAATAATCATTCCAGATTCCAAAGCAACATTTAATTCTGAAATAGTATCACTTCACCTCTTCCTGCTTAGCATGCATGCAATTCATTATTTTACTACCAATCAATTGATAATGTGCTCCAAACTTAGATTCCTCCTGATATATTGTGGAAAGATTGTTTTCTTCATAAATATATACTGTACATAGTAAATGTAAAGTTTTGACAGCAGGTAACGCCAGATAGAATATTTTTCATCCCTACTGGATTGCTAGTGTATCCTAGGAGGAATTGTGAAAACTATCAATCAATGACCCTTAAAAGCTTTATTCCCTGTTTCTCTTCCTATTTAGGTGAATTGTGTGTTTCATATGGTGTCACTTTTCTATTGAAAGCAGCATTTGATTCAATGCAGCACAAAATAGTCACTGACAGTGTGGCCCTGAATTGTTCTGATTTATACCTACACCTAATTTAAATTAGATTAGTTAGCTTCTGGCATGAGCAGTTTAGGTGACTGCTGAGTGATTGAACACCTGCCAGTTGAGAAATAAGTTTAAAGAAGATAGGGATGAAAGTAGTCCTCCATGCCACTGTAGAATTGGAGGTATCCCAAAGGATTTAAAGCCCCAGCCTCTCCAGGACATATTATGTGATGCTTCAATCTCAGCAGCAGGAGAGATGAGGGGCCCTTGTGTATCCTCTGCCAAGGGCAAGCTTGCTTTTGCCATCTTGCAGAACTAAGACCCATCCTCAGGAAAAACGTTGTTCTTTCACAGGCTTTATGATGCCAGACCTGAATGTCCTCATGGAAAAATTAAAGAGCACCTTGGTCTCTGATGAAAATGTAGGGTTGACTTCTATTTTTTTCACTGAAGTCACTAAATTTATGTGAACAGTTACCTGAAGCTTCCGTAACTATTTAACCTTTGTTGTTTCAAATATGTCTCATGACTCTTCTTGAACTTCTTCCAACTGTTCAAAAGTGTTTTGAGAAAGAAGATGCACATATTCTAGTTTTGGTCAATAATGGAAGGACAGAGGTAGGGAAAAAAGATTATTCCCTTCCTGCAATGTGATGGAATGTTTCCATACATAGAATTATTAATTGTTTTTATATTGCAAATTATGTTACTTCTTTCTTTCTTTCATTTTTTTCCCCATCACTTTTTCCTGGAAATATACAGTCCAGATTTCCCATTACTTTAACTTTGAGAAAATGGCAAAAAAAACATATGAAAGAGATCTTCAAAGGCATACAGAGATCCAAAATTCACTGTGGTATTTACTGAGACTTGAGCATGTAACTCCTTTTTGATTTTGTTTCTGAAAAAATCATGTTATCTTGCAGTGATCCCTATACCCTTCTCCTCATCTCAGTAAGACCTATCATCATCTTTAACCATGGCTTCCTACTTTCACTCCAAATCAATTTGAATTAATTTTACAAATAAGCTTTCTTGACGTTTAAATCAGGAATTATTATGCTGTCCCATTCCTTTCATCCACTAATTCTGTAGTGCATTTGAAGGGAGTAATGAATCAAGTTTGTCTGACAAGAGCTATGTTTTAATACTCATTATGAGTCTGTCTTATTCTCAGAGAGTGGTAAACAGCAATTGTCTGAGCCAATCTGTGATAGGCATCTCAGCAGGAGGCAAGTAATGGTGCTGCTCTGTCAGGTACAGAAATGAGAAGAACACTTACACATAGAGGCTTTCAATAAATTAGCTGTACATCAGTGTTTCTGAAAAGCTACAGAAGTTTCTAAAATCTTCTCTTTCCCTCTGTAAGTCTTCACGCACAGTGAAACTGCCATAGAGGAAATAGGGGAAAATTAAGTCAAGAACAGGATTAAAAACAACTTCTCCATGGCTTTGAAAGTGATTTGAGTGGTTTCCTCCCATCTTCAAGTACCTGGGGACCAATACAATCTTTATGTGCTTTAAATTCGTCATCCCCACATGATTGTCTTGAGCTCTTGATGGCCATCCTGTGAACTGAGGCTCCCAGATCACTGAGTTGTTCCCAGCTGGTGCTCAGGAGCCGAGATCCTGCTTGAATTCATAGCAGCCATCAGGGGCCTCATCTACAGAACTGCATCAATGCCCCATCCTAGGAAGCCTAGATGTAAGTTCGTGGTTCATTCCTTAACAATGGTGTAAGTGCAATATATTACTCCCACAAATATGTTTTTTGGATGTGTGCTGCATCCCATCATGATCTTGTCTGCAGAAAATTTTAGCAAAACTGCATTATTATGCCAGGTCTGTGTCCAGAATTATATCTTGTATTTACTGTAACCATTAAATGATCAAAGAATTATTTTCAGCTGTAAGATACCAGGGTCTTAAGCTGTCACATGCTTACATGATTATCCAGTTGATGCTTTCTCACAGGTCTGAAGATGTGTCATTTTCTTCAGGTTCCTAATTCATCCACAGATATTCAATAAGAATGACTATTTATGCAGTAGATGTGTGCTGATTTACTTAATATCCCAGAATGCCTGTCATGATTTACTTTTTATATTTATTTTGCATGAGGTGTATGTTTAATGCTGTACAGTTAAGCATAAAGACTTGTCTCCTGTCCCGAGACAATTGAAAATGGCAAAACAAGAACTGGGACCATTGAAATGAATGTAAGGTAAGTGCAAAGAGATTTTCATTCCTATTGGTACGCCTTAGGATGTTTCTGTTTAAATTTTATTACAATGTGGGGTATAATCACAATCTCTTCATATTCTTTTGTTTTTACACCAATGAAAGCCCCTGTGAATTAAATCAATCATGTCTGGAGCATGCTTTTTCTGCATCAAATCTTCCTAATTACCCATCTTCCTTTTTGACACCTTCATATTTGTAAAACTTATCAAATTGCTTTGCTCTATTGTTTCCATCAACTGTGTGATTAACTAACTTAGAAATCATATCATGAGAATGCAAAAGAAAAAAAAAAGTTCTCATGTACAACCAATTCCCCTACAGAAGATTCTGGTTGGTGTGTGACAGCTGAGAAGTTCCATCGTGTGCCACTAGGCAGGAAAGCTCCTGGGTGGCCGAGAGCAGTTCCTCACAGGCTTTCCTGTTCTTTGTCAAAGCCTCTTCATATGAATTGGGTTCTTGTCCATATATCCAATTGCAGGATTAATGCCTTAAAATTGAACCCTTAAGTTTACCCTCTGTTCAAGTGCTAGTGGTGCACATCAATATTCTGAGGCAACTGGTAGCCAGGGAATCTTAGCTCATGGAAGAAGGGTAGATGGAAGAGCACCATGTTCCTCAGAAAGACTGGTTAAACAATTTTTAAAAGGAACATAAAAGCTCATCTACCTGTAAGAATGGAGATCCAGATGTTTCCAGAGGTTCAAGGCAGAGTCTCTCCATCTTAACGCCATACATCTGAATTCTCCAAGTCCATTCATCAGGCAGTACTGGGGCAGGTGGATGGAGGTGCACTTTTCTGGTCTTTGCAACAGATGTTCCACGCAAAATTTCTCAAAGGAAAACCTGGAAAGGTGCTGCCCCAGCTCTGTAGAAGGCACTTGTCTGAAACAATTTGCTGACCCATCACTGCCATTTATTGTTTCTATTCTTAACATTGCAATTGCATTGCACTTATGTTACCCAATATTGCACTGCACTTAACATTGCAACACACAACATTGCACTGCACTAACGTTACCCAAGTGCAGTGCTGGTAGAAAAGTGCATTCTCCTCTTTGGAGAACAACCCAATCTGTACCTTCTGTGCTGTGCTGTTCTGTATGCAATTCAGGTGCGAAAATGAGCTACTTTTTCAGAAAGTTTTTTGAAACTGAGAACCATTTCTGGCTGTAGGGATATTTTCTGTCAGTGGCAGAGTGTATTTTCTCTAAGCCATCACAGCAAATTCCTATTTGCTTTCTCATTTGACAGACTCTATCTCCTGCACTGCACAGCATTGCTAAAAACATTGCTTCTGCCTCAGTTTATTCTCAGTTTATTGGACGCCACTAGAGGAGAGAGAGCAGCTACTACTGCTCTCCCCATCATGGGAGAAAGTACTTAAAGCCTTTAGCTCCTCTCAGTCTCCCTCTTTACCTCTTATAAGGCTGAATGAAGCCAACTGCATAGTCTGCAGATTCAGCATGGAATTTGGGTTATTTGTTTACTGGCTTGTGGGTTTTTTTTCCTCTGTAAGCTTTCTTCTAGAGACACCAGCTGCAAATCTGGGCTGGAAGCCAACTTTGTCTCTCCTTGAATAAAAATAAGACAGAGCTAGTGGGAAGTGTGGAGAGGACAGTGGAAGATCACAGCAACTTATGTCAACCATGCAATGAACCCCCAAGACGCAGTGAGGTGCTGCCCCAGAGGAGGAGCCTTGAACAACATCCATGCTGACACAGGAACCTGCAGATGTGCAGCCCCTTGCCAAGCAGAGCCCAGGTGGTGATGGCAACAAACTGATCTCAGCTTTTTCTGTGCTTGCAGGGGACAGAGCTGCAGGATGAGAGAGCTTCCAGCCCCTGCACCAGCTGGCTCTGGGCTCTCACCACAATGCCTGTGAGACAGTGGCTGAGGAGCATCCTGGAGGGAGCAGGAGCAGTGTGCTCAGAGACTATGATTTTCCTAGGCTGAGGTGAGAATCATCATATTCGCTGTGGGGAAGCCAGGAGCACCTCTGTGCCATCTGCGAGAAGCTGCAAAAAGGAGCTTAGACTGGAGTTAAGGCCACGAAAAAAGCAGTGGCTGCTCAGTCAGTCGATGGTGAGGGTGGAATGGGAAACAGTGATTTCTTCCCTTACAAGCTGTGGAGGATAGAAATATACTTTCCAAAGGAAATAAAGTTGGATAGCAGGGAAAGTAAAAGAGGCATTTCTGAGTGCTGCCAGCCTTGTCTGGTCCAGAAAACTTTCTTTCTTATTAATCCACCCTTTTAGACAACTGATAACTGCTTCCAGTACAGACCTTGCCTTTCCCCTCCTTTCCCAGAGGCTCATGGTGCTTCCTTCACCAGCTACCTTTTGACCAATTGCATTGCAATTGAACACTATTCATGATGGGGAACAGCTGCTCAGCTCTAGCACCACTAACTGAGACTTTCCTGGCAGCATAATAGCTGTGTCGTTCACATCATCAAAAATAAAAATAAAAAAAATAGGCTCTCTGGAAAATCCAGAGCAACAAAGCAGTCCCAGAGGGTGACAGATGTGACTGTCCAGATGTTCTGCTGGATGAGCTGGGGATGGTTCCTGTCTGCAAGACCTGGGGTGTGAGTGTTTGGTGTGTACTCAGGTTGTAGAATTTGGGTAGGTAGGTGATGATGGATGGACAGATACCTAAAGGTCGAGGCAGCAGATAAGTAACAGTTTGACAGCAGTTTGGGGTGTGTGGATTGTGAGCAAAGCTGCCAGTCTGCTTCTTTAGAGATTCCCTGCTGTGGACTGGTGTCCTGGCCTGCATCCATCTCCATCCCCAGGGAGGTGCACACTGCTCAGGGTCAGGGCTCTTCCTGTGCCCTGGTTGCTCTGCTCCCTGGCTGGGATGCTGGGACAAGTCCTGGCTGCCCATTCCTGCACTGCTGTTCCCCAGGGAGCCACCATGGTTCCTAGCAGTGAATATGCATACAGCAGCTGCTCAGCTAGATATGTTCTTAGGAAGAAAAAAGAGATAGAAATTCTAAAGTAGTAAAAAAATACAAAGGAATATTCACAAAAGTGCAGGAACAACAATGTCTCTGTCATTACAATTGTGGTTGATTAAAAGTAATCTCTTTCCTGTAAGTTTTCTGTATTTTTCAGGTCAAGGAACAGAAGCTGTGCAAATATCTGCCTTGGACAATTCTGCTTACTGCTCATTTCTACTTCCTTGCATTTGAAATAGCTAATAATAATTTTGTTTGGGACAAATAGGCTATGTTCTTCACCTAATACAGGACAGCAATGAAGCTCCAACTCTGTGTATTGGAAGCAATCACCCACAAAATATTGCCCTTCTTCCAGAATGCAATAGTCCAGAGGATGATAAAATGTCAGCATGCTTCTGGAAATGTCTGTTTGTCAGAGAAACAACAAAAAAATGCACTTCTCTGCCCACCTCCCCATCAATTTATGTGGCTGCTAAGATTGACTTTTAAAAGCAGTGGAGCTGGTGGAAGAAAAAATACAGGCCTTAAAAAGTCTTATCAACAGGGAGAGCATTAGGCATGTCCTTAGGGTTATGGAGAAAAAACTTGTTCCTGTTGTAATAAACAAACAGTTCAGCAAACAAAATGCAGTCTATATAGATGCAAGGAGTTCTAAATCCTAGAATGACCATTTGTCATTCACTGCCTGTTTGCTTTTCTGCTCACAAGATCTTATATCTCTGCTCATTTAGGCACTGCCAGAACAGTTGTCCATTCTATCAGTAGAGAGAGATTTTTAAAACTGGAGACTAAGCATCTTACACCCCTAATAGGCCTCTTTTACTGTCATTGCTTGTGAACAGCCTTAGTGCAAATGAGAATCTGGCACCTTTCTCTTCACAAACACTGACATTTATTAGCAGGTTAAGATAGGAGAAGAGGAGTCCTTTTGAAGAGTAGCATAGAAGATAATTAATTAGAGTTGTAATTCAGTAGAAAAGTGTTAAATTTAAACTTCAGAAGAACGATAAAACTTAATGAATTGACCTGGAATGTGCTCACATTTCTAGCAACTTCCTAACTGTCCTTAATTAAATGACCTAAAATCGTGATCGGACATTAAGAAATTGAATTTGTTGACCTGACCTGTGAGCAGGCAGTAAATAACAAACTGGAAGGATTGATAATAGATGTGTATTCTGAGAGAAATAATATGCCTGTCTATAGAAAACACAATTAATTTATTTAGTAATTCCTAGCCAATTAAGATTATAATTTAAAATCCATTTCCATTCATTTCTAGGAAAACCAGAGGCTTCAGCAGGGGAGCTTCAAATAACATTTAAATGAAGGAGTTCTCAATATAAGCATAGAAATCAGGAAATGCCAAATGGGCAACTTTCTTTTGCTGCTCTGCTTTCCTGCCTCACTGAACTCCTATCTCTTTTGTGCTGTGCATGCTGGCCTGGCAAGCAGTCAGTCAGCTGTCACAGGTGCAGACATGGACTGATGAACATGCTCCATGTAGAGTGCTTCTCATCTTCAGAATTTAATATGTTTTACAGATATTTTTTTCCCTAACTCTACCACATGCATAAAAACAGAGACATTCAGCTTAATGGACTAAGAAGTTGGTATAGCTGAATCTGAGAGCACACACAGAAGTCTTATGCAAGGTTCTTATAACCTAAAAAGTGTTCTGCAGCTCAGCTTTGAGGAGCTCAACTTCATCCCCATTTCTGCCATAAATGCTTATGGATGCCTGGATGCCACTGGGCAGCAGAAGGGAATTTGGCCCAGTCTGTAAGTACTGTGGCAGGCTTAATCATTCCGTATGTTTGTTATTTTATGATTTCCTTACCCACATATGGCTAAAGAACAATACTTAGGCTTTACAGGAGGCAAAAAGAGCTTAATTCATAGCATCCTTGTGGCTGCCATTCACACAGAATATAATGCAAGAGGTTGATTTAAACACAGCCCCGCAAGGTGTCCTGTAGCTAGTCATTAACTATTTTGGGAAGGTTCTCAACCTTTTCTATGAGAAACTTTAGAGGATATACTGAAATAATTTTCATTAGTGCCTGAAACATCATAAGTGTCTGTTTCCTCACAGTGATTGAAAGTAAGCTGACTGCTCCCCAAATGCCAGCATTTTTCTTTTTCATTGCTATTCTCACTGCTGAAATCATGACATGTGTTCACCACAGTAGCGAGTGCTGCCAAATGGCATAAGATCACTGGCACTACAGGAATAAAACTGTATGCAAATCTAAGGGATTGGAAAAGCTGCTTAGAGGCTCAGGTGGCTTTATTTGGTAAAAACTTAAGTGAACACATCCTGCAATACTATTTGGTAGGGACCTGGGCATCCTAGGGCAGAAATGCTGCAAAAGCTCTGAGTCAGTGCTAAAGTTCTGGGGAAGTTGCAATGTTTGTCAGAATCAGAAAGTCATCTGCCTAATTAAGGATTGATTCTCATCTTTTACTTCCCCTACATTATTATGCACTGCAAGAGCATACCACAAACATTAGCATCCTGTTATTGGTTCATAATGTGGTGCCATTACTCTGTCTCAGCTGAAATTACCACTGTAATGGCTGTTGGCTTCCAATAACCTACCCCAGTGTGAGATTCCACAAGGGAGACACAGTTTATGTGAGGTACCACTAAAAATGTCCCATAATATGCATAAAAGACCAAATTGCGCGTAAAATATCAAACACCCTCTGAATGCAGAGCTTTTGTGCTCTCTGCAACAGATGTTTTCTTTCATGCTACCCAGAAAGGATATGTCTTGGGAACTGTTTTAACACAAAGATATATAATTTTCTCTGTAAACATTTGTTGGAGCTACTTTTGGTCTCTACTTTCACTGGCTTTCATTGAATTCTCTTAGGTTTGCACTGGGATGTGAATACATGGAAAAATTCACCCTTTAGAGTGACAGGACATGCAGGTGTCATCCTTTATGGAGCAGTTTCCCGCTCTGCTGTCACGTGCTGTTTGATCAGTGTGATCTCAGTTACCTGTATCCAATTAAATTCAGTTCCTGTTGCCCGCAGTGTTTACTCTGTCTGACACCAAAATATTGGAGTTTCCTCCTGTCCAGTGTTCACATCAGTCCTTACAACAGATATGCTTTGCTAAATGAACACTGCACACACTCCATTTCCCAACCAGCTCCTCCAAGGCTATCACTATTTATTTGGAACTTTTCCTTTTTTCAAAGTGTTTTAATTATAATTCTCTGTTCCTATTTTTCTCTACTTGCAGTTGTCATCATGCTTTAACTAAACATTGACTGGATAATCCTAAAAATATATCCTGAGGACTAAGCCATATTTTAAAGCAAAAGAAAACATATCGCTCTAACAGGGATATGCAATTCAGACTAACGCTTCTTTTCACACTATTTATTTATTCATATATAGAATATAGGCAAGTAGCCAATCTATCAGGGGAAAATGTCAATTTATTTTTTCTTTTACCCCTCTCCCTCTGTGATCTGCATGTCACAGCTGATAACTCTTTTAGTCCCACGTCTTACAGCCTGTCAGCCTTCTTTCCTATGATTTTAAATGAAAAGGCAGACTTCTTTTTTAAATACATATTTGTTGATGCAAAACCCTACAGCATCTTTTATTTTACTTTTCAGAAAAATCCTTCTCTCTCATTAAAAATCTACTTTGCCATCCACCATATTAAAAAACTTGCATGCTTCATAGTATTAGGTAATAGTTTTTCCATCTACAGCAGTAACCTGCAGCCAGGAGTTCCCTACTTTTTCTTGCTTATTCCTACATGAGGAAAGATTGAAAAGTATTCTTCCAAAAAGCTCTTGTAGGATTGGGGACCATTCTCACTAATACCCATATGATTAAGCTCTAATATTTGAAGGTTAGACTGTGGACATATGAACGAATGAAGTATACCAATACTATATGCTAATACTACTAATGCAAATTGTGTTCTCCATTTCTTAAAGGAGGACTAAGAGTTTCCTGTGAGTGCATCCTGACACATTGAAGTTAGCAAGTACTTTAACAGTGAGTCTTCTTGAGTTTTAATTACCACAGGGACTCTGGCAGACAAACAATTATCTAATATATTTGTGTGGATTTTATTGTTTTCCCCTTCTTTAGCAATAATGTCTGAATTTGGTGATGCTCTTACTTGCCAGCTTTAACATTATCAAAATTACATGTCCTTATTTCTTTGGCAGATTTCTAAAAATGTGATATGAGACATTCCTATGAAGCAAAGATTTGTTTGCTTTCCAGATGTAATTTTTTAAAGGCAAGTGGGTTCTGACTGGAATAGCAATTTGTGTTTCAGTGAACAATCAGCTAGCTTGTGCCATATTAAAATCAAAAGAAATATGTAATAGGAAATATGGAAAAGGAATATGAGTGTAGAAGAAACACATTTACTGTAGCAAAATCATGGTGTTTTCTTATAGGAACTTTGACATAAAATAATATTAAATTAAAATTAAATTATATTTCTTTTGAGCTTCAACACATTGATGTTAGAAATTACTTAACTTTCAAAAGCTCTCTGGACAGAAGTAAAATGGTTGAGGGAATATAATTATTTTTTCTTCCTTTGTGATTCTTGTTTTGTGAATATCAATCTGATTAATGAGGAATTGCCTTTGCAAATTTGTTTTTTGTCCTGTAAGAAAAAGACTGAGGAATAACTGTGAGAAAGGTTCTTAAGACAGCATAAGCTCTGATAATGAGCCTAGGCAAACTCTATGCCACTTCTGACAGAACAAATGAGCAAGAGACATAAAAACTCTTTGTAAAGACAATTTACCAAAAAAAGGGCTGTAGACTATAATTTCAAACTAAGACCTTTAGGAATGAAACCTGAGCTTAAGGTATCATGTGACTCAGAGATCCCAAGATTAATGATCTGTCCCTTTCAAATTACAAATTTAGCCAAATACTTTCTAAGTTAATGTCTTTTTGCAACCAATTGAAAATAGCAGGGACAAGCACAGTAACCTTAGTGTGTTTTATATCAGATCTTTGCCTTCTAATAAGACTTTGTCAATTCAGACAAGCAGTACTGGTGAAGCAACAATAGCTTTAGATGGGGATGACCTATCTTCTTTGAAAATAACTTGCAACACAAAGCTAAATGAGTTTCTCTCTTTATTACTTCTTTTTATCCTAAGGTGCTAGAAACTGGCATTCTGACTTGATATGACAATATTTGAGCTCTCATTTTTCTTCAGGACCCAGAATACTCTGAAATCACAATAATGGAATCATTAGTACAGTGGTTCTGCTTGGTACTGGTAGCTCCAGTTGGCTGGAAAATTAGCTGGGTCATTACAGCTAAGACTGCAACCAGGGCCCCGTGAGCTCTACTGATTTCCATTGATTCATGATTTGAAAAGTCAATTACTGAAACCAGGCATCTTCAAGAATAGAGGTCTCTTTGTTTCCAACTTTTTGAAATTCTTCATCTTCTGTCCAAGCCTTCTTTTTCTGTCCTAGGACCAATGCTATTTCCTAAGAAGCATCCTATTGTAATTTGTTATTTCTGACAGATGCACAAGAATATATATTTCACCTCAGCTGGCTCTACTGAAATTTATCTAAAATTGTTCTTCTACCATGATATAAGAAAAACTTAAATTCAAGTGTCCTACTGCACATAATGAACATCAGCTCTGTTGTCAGCTATTTCGTACATTAGATAGTCAAAATACACTTAGATTCAAAATAGTAATTTTTTATGGTATATACTGGTATAAATTATGAAGTACGTTTTTTTAAATATTGAAAAATAATTAAGCTGAAAGTAAAAAAAATAATGATTTTAAGATGCAGTAAAATAAATTCTATGTCTAAATAATGCAGCCCAAACAAGCAGGAATTCTGTAGGAAAAAAATTTCAGATGTGGGTATTGTGTGTTCTTCCCCAACCTTCCATAAATCATTTGCCTAGGATGTTAGAAAGTTGCTTAAATTGCATTACTGAATGTTTAAAACTCAAGTATTTCTGCAAGGCTTGAAAACCCCATGTGTTCCTCCTTTTTTTTTTCTTTCCTTTTGTTTTGTTTTGTTTTGGTTTGGTTTTTTTGCTAGGGAGCCACCTTATATAAGATTACAATAAGATCCTTATTTATCTGGAGCCTACAGTGCATTAGGAAAATTCGTCTTAAGAAAATACTGCAGGTAAAAGCCTCTCTTTTCTTAACCTGAAAGAGAGTTAAGAGAGTGTTACAAAAAAAAATAAAAGGAGTAAAAAGAAATAAATACATTAGATGTGTCATTCTTAATGCTTTGAACTTTTTGTGATGTAAACTTGCATGCTTTTGAGCCAAAGCTAGAAGCTGCCTATGTGCCTGGTTTTATAAAGTCAAACTATAATGGTTTCAGCATGGATATGTGAGCAAAATGAGCTGATCATAAGCCAAGAGCAAAAAAGTTTCAGTTTCATGATCTGTCAGTGGGACAAAAACTTCACATATTCAAGTTTAAAGCTAGAGAAAATAATTCAAAATAGCATATTTTAGGAAATTCTGTTAAGGTAAAGAAAAATGAAGACACTAAAATTAACGTATATAAAACAAGATGCAACTTCTTTGCTTAAAGGTATAAGGCTGATCTTATTCTAGACTATTTTGTCTATAATGCTCTATTGTATTATTTTATTATTATTCTTTAATTTTCCTGTAGAGAGTTCTCAGTTTGAACAGCTGTTGAGTTGTAGAATATAATATTTTTTCAAGTATAATTTTTCTAATATGGAGATTTTAACTTAACATCAAGGATTTATTTGTGAAATACTTTTTGTGAAGCATTTAGTTGCATATTTTGCTGGTATTAATTCTTCGGTTTATCTGATGCAGCACCTAACTCTTACCCAAAGAAAGAAAGGGAAAGAAATTGAGAAATGCGGTAACAATATTGGAAGAAAATTGAGGTTTGCATAAAAACTTGTCTTTTTTTCACCTTTGTAAATACGTTTTTTGCCTCTGTGTAAAAACTTTGTCTTTCACTTGACACTTCTGGGTGTAGACTTTAGTAAAAGCAAATATAAGGTGACTAAATTATTTTAAAAATATAAAACAAACTCAAAATATTTTTAAAATGCAAGTTTAACTTTCTGTTCCAGAAGCCTGTAAGGATCATACCACAGAATTCACCTATTGCATTATCTATCCAAGTGGTTTTGTTGGAAGAAAGTTATTGAAAGTCTAATATCAGTCAGAGCAAAGATAGCAATTTTCAGTTACACCTGGCATTTAAAAAAAAATTTATAAACCCCTTTGCTAGTCTTAGCTGTATGCATACTAGTTTTCTTAGGGTTTGTGTCACATCTGGGTCACTAAATATTTTTTATAAATTTGCATTTTTAGTAAATATTCATTATACCTGAAGTTTTAAAATTTTGAAAAGAAAATATTTTTTAGATGGGAGTTTTCTTGCTTCTGAGCTGAGAACATGGTTCCCAGAAATCTGTCTTTTCCCCGTCTTCCCAACTCCCTCTTCATCATGTACATATACATGCACTTTTTCTCTCACATGACAGCAGCAGACCTACATCTGACACAATATTTTCTTTTTATACTTCCTGAAAAAAACATTTGAAATGTACTATATAGAAATTTCTGAACGGTTTTCATTTTCTCTTGAATTCACCCTGATAGCTATGCTTTTATTTATTATTGTCTATATCTTCAGGAGTGATAACAGAAGCTAAATCACTTCCAGGAGCCTTGAGTTCCCTGGTGCAGAAGGTAATGTATTGCTTAAATACTTTTAAAAGCAAATGCTTCAACCACATAACATTTAGAAAAACAGGCTGCAACCATCCAAAACTAAGATTCATGAAGAGTTTGAGGACATGAAAAAATGGTCTAAAGAAAGAAAAAGCTTTCCAAGACCTAAAGGGGATGACCACAGGCAAAGTCACCCAGATCTGTGCTAATACACCTGAAGCTGCTCTTGGTCCCCAGGAAGCAAGGAATTTTTCATGGGAGATGCTTTAGGAGCCTATGGAAGGACTGTGATGCCTAGAGGAGCTGGAACAGAGGCTACACAGAGTTAAGGGGAATAAAATGGGTATTTATTGAGAGGCCTTCAAAGGCCACACCCTGGCAGTACCAGTGCCACAGTTGTGGCCTCTGCCTGGATGGCTCCAAGATGGAAGCAAAAGAGGGCTTGGTCATAAGACCTCACACCTTTATCGATTTCAGTCCATTTGCTTGCAAGTATCAACTGTCCAATTAATAGTCTCAAATCGTGAGGTTTCATTCTTGTTGCTTGCTTGCTGGCCTGCCCTCCCCTTTTCATGTTGTTTATACTTATGGCCTTAAGTTTGAAGAAACTGTCCTTGAGTCCCCAGCTGGAATAGGACGGTTTTGTCTTCATCACCCAGACACAATGGGAAAGCACCCTCAAGCAGAATAGAAAAACTTAAAATTTAAAGCATCAACTGGATAGCACTAACTTGCAGGTAGCCATTCGAGTGCACTCATTGTTATACTGAGCTGCTGGCCTGCATCAGGAGTGCTTCAGTGATTCTTCCAGATGTGATTCCAGATGGAAGGATTGCTCAAGGCATGGGGTGCAGTGTAGAAATGATATTGTGGTAGGGATGCAGAACAACTGGCAAACTGCCACTGGCCTTTATGCTCTGCCCAAGAGAGCAACAGAGAGCAAGCCTGGCTCCCTCAGAAGGGTGCAAACAGAGGAAGGGCAAGAGGATGCATTCTCTCCTGTGGCGTTTTCTGAATGCTCATCCGCTCTGAACTGAGAGAAAAACATTTCTGATTATACTTGAAGAAGCTGACATGCAGAAATTATATGCTGTTATTCTTCTGCTCCTCTGCATCTGAGAAATCAATACTGATGAAGATGCTGGCAGAGATGTACAAGGGATGGCAGGTTTTCAGTAGAGGGATATTCTGGTTGAAGTTAAAGTACCTTTATTGCCTTAGGTCTTTCCTTGGAAATAAAGGAGTAGGTAATGATAATCTGCTTGAGTCAAGAGCGACTTGGAAGCAACTGCATGCTTTTTTGAACCCACAAAACCCAATGTGGTGGACAAGATATTCTGAGGAATAAATAATCGTATTTATTATTATTAATTAATAATAATTGATATCTTCCATGTGTAAGATTGAGGCTTTCCAGAAGGAGTTCTGTTGAGACCTGTTTTGAAGGACAGTTTTGAGCTTTGACTGATCATGACATGCTATCAGTGAATCTCTTCAGGAAACTGCCTTCTCATTTGGGGAAGCTTTTGCTCACCCCCTGCAGAGATTAGAAAGCTCTCTATTGAAAATCCTAGTTTAGAGCTAGTCCAAGAAAGACACAGAAGAATAAATTTGAATTTTATATGTATGTCTGTTTGTTTGTTTATTTATATAAAAACATATACTTCAGTTTTGGTCAGCCATGTGCCTGTGTCATTCACAGTGCTAATCTTTGACATCAGGACCTCCAAATTCTCCCTCTTTTTGTGCCATTCTCCTCCAGGATGACAAGCATGTACCTACCCATGCATTTGGAGCTCCTCTCTGCCATGCCCTCACCTGCTTGCTGAAAAGGCGAAGGGAAATATCTCTTTGGGACCTGGAAGAGAGGTACTCTCAGCCCGGTAGTGAAGGATTGCTTAACCATATGTAACCTTTTGTTTTAGACAGCAAAAGGGTTACTAGAGGCCTCTTAAACTCCATGTGTCTGTGTCTGCCCTGTCAAAAATATTTTTTCATAACTCTTCCTGGGAAGGACTCTCCACTGTATAGATTTTTGAAAGGTAAAACACATATTTTTTTGAATCTGGGGATTTTTTTCTCCATTTCGTTACAAGCTTGAACAAATCTAGCAATCTGGAACTCAAGAGGTGAACACTTCCTGATCACTATTGCTACAACATATTTATTTTAAAAACAACAGCCTAGCATTTGTGAGCAATGAGATACATGGCTACTGGGAATGCTCTCATTTTCAGAATGGCTCTGACATTAGAACAACCGTGGTCTGATGTGAACCAGAACCATTAAAATGTCACGGAACTAACTGTCTTTGGAGGGCTGTGAGGGTAGATTTATTTTATCAGTTTTCTACACAACAGATCAGAGGAAACAAAAATCCACCAGCTCTAGGAAGATTTATGGGGCAAACGTGGCTCAGAGTACTTGCAGAATTCCTGACATTATAAAAAAAAATTAGAGCAATCCTTTAAAGAGTATTATTTTGGTAAATTTTGTAAATCCATAATATCCACAGTACATGGCTTAATATTTTTAGTTAAAATGTGCAGAAATACACACACACATATATATATATTAAACATGCATATGTTTAACTACAGTGACCATTATTGTAGATTACCGAAACAACTAATCTAAGCTTTTTAATGAACAGTTCACTGAGATAGAAAAGATTATATTAAATCCTGAAGAAACTTTGTTATCAGAAAAATTATTGCTATTAATTGTTCTCTTTGCTTCAGGATAGGTATTTGTGAAAAAAATATGATGTCCTCAGTGCTATTTTCCTTTTAGAAATATATTATTATTATTATTTCATTCTAATATATTCTGGCATCTTGAGTGTCTTCAATCCAGTTGTATCTTAGTCTAAACTTGAACTATGCATGAACAGCTTGACAGGATCACAACTAAATCCATCCAGTTGGATGCCCTGTGCTGGAAAGTGGTTAGAAATAGGTGCCTCAGGAAGCAGTGTAGGAAATAGAGCATCCTCATGCTGTCATGTCCTCCCACAACTGAGTCTTGGAAGCTGTGGGATTCCCTGCCCTAAGTGAGGGATCATTATGTTTAATAGACACTCATACATCTGTTCTCTAAGACAACCCATTCAACAATTCATATGTATATATAGTCCTGCAGCGTCCTATAGCAACATACTTCCAAACATCAATAAGTTAATTTGTCATCTAGAAGTGGGATCCGTGGCCCTGATTTAGGCACCTTGGCACGTCTTTGCCTTCTGTCAAATGGGAAGGCTGCAATTCCTCTCCTGATCTCTGAGGACTTAGGATAACAGGAAGGAAGAGGCATCTAAACACCTTAGGCTAGGCAGGTGACCAAGATCCTTTCAAATTTATGAGATTATGAGGCGTGTCTTGACAGTTTTCTTACAATAGACAAGAGCCCCTGAGGCCCTAATACCAAATCACTGGCGTCTGGAATGAGGAGAAAGAGGATTCCTGTGAAAAAAGGGGGCATGCTGTGACAACAAAAAAAAACCAGAAAGACCACGCTGTGTGGAAAGAGCCAAGCCATGAAGCAAGTCCAGAAAAGGGCTACCAAGGAGTTCCTCTCCTGTCAGGACAGGCCAAGAGAATTGGGATTGTTCAGTCTGGGGAAGAGAAGCCTTCAGGGTGACTTAACTGTAGCCTTGCCTACAAGAAGATGGATAGGGACTGTTTACAGGAGCATGTAATGAATAGGACAAGGGGGAATGGATTCCAGCTGAAAGACGGTAGACTTATTAGGAAAACAATTCTTTACTGTGAGTGTACTAAGGCATCAGAACAGAACATCATAGAAATTGTGGATGCCCCATCTGTGGAAATGTTCAAGGCCAGGTTGGAAGGAGCTCTGAGCAACTTGGTTTAGTACAAGGTGTCCCTGCTTACCACACGTGGATTGGATATTTGAAGTCCTTCCAGACCAAACCATTCTATCATTCCATGTGAAGCAGAGATTTGGCTGTTGGAGACAGCATGCAGTTGGAGGAAATTATCAGCACTAAGTGGATGAAAGCATTTATCTAGGCAAGTCAGCAGGGCAGGAAAGAGGCTCATTGCGTCTGGGGCAAAATTCGCATGCACTAGAGGGGCTAGAATTCTTTGAGAGCAGAATTAAAGTCTGTGCACAGATTTTTGTCTAAAAACTGAGAAAGTTTCGTTCAGTGTCTCTTATTTCTAATACATTCCAAGAATTGGGTTCATGAGGAATATGACCATATAGTCTGGTGGACTGCTTGCATAACTGATACAGTACTGTACTCAAAATGGGTGTGTGTAAACTGGTTTATGTAATCTGCCCAGGAGATAAAAGCACAATTAGGTAGATGATATAAGATATGAATGAAAGTGTGCTGAAGTGTGCTAAGAGTGTTAGATGTGCAGCACTGAGTTAGTGAAAAAAGGAAACAAAACCATGCAAGGTATAAAAAAGTAAATTAATTTTGTAAATTCATTAAACTACACTGAGGGAAGGACTGCTTCAGTAATACAGGGTTGGTTGCTTTTTTTGGTCTTTCTTTGAAATGTTGCAACATCTATTTTAGTTCATTACTTGGTTTGAAATTTGTTTTTACAGCAAGATTTTCCATTCAGTTTTTTGGGTTTGGTTTCTTTTTTTGCTTTTGCTAGTCTCTAATTTTAATTGGACACACAATAATACAAAATACAACATAAATTATTGCAAAAGGTGTGAAGGGATAAGCTAAAAGAAGCCAACCATTTAAAATACACAGGAGGAAAGGATAGCTTCAATACTTCCCTAAAAGCACTGGGGTGTATTCACTGTAATGAGTCTTCCAGTATCAGCGACAATTGTGCCTCTCAACTAGAGATTAAAAATAGATCACTTAGTGTTCATCTTTCTTCTCATCAAGCTTCACATAAACAAACAAGAAAACAACAATTGAATCCATTGGAAATCTTATATAGGATCTGCACCTTTGTAAACCAAGCTGCAAAGGAAAGTGCAGTAATTTCATGATTACAAGCCGCACCATTTTGACTAAAATTTTGCTCCCACACCGGAAATGCAGCTTACACTCAGAAGCGGCTAATATGTGAATAATTTTCTGGCATTTCCAACCCCGAAAGTGCAGCCGAGGTGCTGAGCCGAGCACTGCCCAGTAAAAGCCGGGTTTACGTGATTGTTACAAATTGGTTACTCTGTTGTGCAGCGGGTCGCAGCGCAGGAATGGGAGGGAGGCAGGGGAACTCCCTCCTTCCCTCCTCTCCCACAGCCCGGGGGAGGCAGGGGCTCCATGCTGCCAGCCACGTGGCTCGGGAGGGAGGCAGGGGGCTCCCTCCTGCCTGCTGCGGCGGGAGCGGGGGCTCTCCTTCCCCTCCTGCTGCTACCGCCATGGGTGTTGGCGGGCTCTGTGCCCCGCTGCCACCATGGGGCAGCGCCAGGCCAGGGTGAGTGAGCCCAGAGGCGGAGGCCGGCCCCGAATGGCCCCGCCGAGCGGCAGTGCTGAGCTGGGCCACCCCAAGCAGGCCGAGCTCTCACGGCCCAAGCTGAGCCAGTAAACCACCCCCCACCCCAATCCTGCGATTCTGTTACTATTTGGCAACTTTGTTGCACGCAGGTCCTCGCTGCAAATGACAGAGCGGCTTATAATTGGGTGCAGCTTGTGTATGTACAAAGAACGAAATGTTTGCCAACACCCGACGATGCGGCTTATAGTCAGTGCGGCTTGTAATAGTGAAATTACTGTAATTGAATTTAAGATAGCTTTAAGAAAAGTAATTAAACTGAAGATGTGGCTTCTAATTGAGATGTATATTATATTTGTGACAATTTCTCAGGTTATTAATTGCTATAAAATAAATGTCTATATGACTCAACCTTTCAAGCTTCTGGCTTTAATGGCAATTCAAAGCCCTTGACATTTCTGTAATGTGCTCCGTGCTATGGAGGATCAAGTTCCTAAAAGAAAAGGAAGCATTTTTTCCATTTTGCTTAAGGTCAAAGTAATGAACAGCCAACTTCTCAGACACATGTCAAATGTACATATGGACGCATACAACCATAATGTGATCTTCCACTACAATTAAACCAATGATGCAGAAAAAAAACCTTGTAGATTCCTACTGGTTTGGACTGAGTTTTGTGTCCATTAGTCTAAGTAATCCTGTAGAAATTTAAATGTTCATTTTGATGACCGAGAATTTCTGAATCGGGTCATGCTCCATGTAACTGTTTTACATCTTAGACCTAATCTAATCTTGGTGGGCTCAATCTAGTTTTATATATCAATGTAATTGGGAGCACCTGAAATTATGTTGAGGGTTACACCTTTAAAAACTTTGCATGAAAGATACTGGAATCTGAATTCTTTATCTTTATGTCATATAACCTTCTGAATTTCTTGTCGCCAAAACTTGCCTCTGAAAATTAATGTATATTTTCAAATGGCTTCAGCTGGGGTAGGATGGGACCACTGAAAAACTGCGTTAGTACACTTCCCAGTGATGTTCATACTCTGGTAAACTCCATTAGTAAAACTAATTTTATTCTAAACACTTATAACACAGCATTTAGGCAGGAAAAAAGTGCCATCAATCACTTGGTGTTACCCCACAGACAGCACTACATGCACCAGTGATGTGCTCAGGAGGCAAGAAGACCCAGATGAATTGTTAGTTTGTCGGGTTTTTTCACTTTATAAACTAAAGTGCTGCAGAGTTATAAAACACTATGTAGCTATCATTTCTACTGTTAAACTCGGGCATATAAAATTACTTTTAAGGAAAACAACAAGACTGAAAAACAAAGGAAAAATTTACATAATTGTACAGGGAAATGTATGAAACCAACCTTACAAAAATAAAAGTTTAGTATGACTTACGATTAACAGCCAGGCATTAAACTTTAATTTATGTCTTCTGTCTACAGACTGATGTAGGTAATAAAATTTTGCTTGTATAAAATAGGAAGAGCTCTATTTACCTTATTGCATAATTTGGGTTTTTAGTAACAGAAATGGAGTGACTCAAGGTTCTAAAAGAAATGTGCTAAAGGGAATATAATGATAATGTTTCTTAATATATTGACTTTCTTGAGAAGGGTGAGTAGGCTCAGCTACCTAATTTTCTGAATTCATAAGACAAATCTAACAATCAAGAACCATCTTTAAAATATCTGAAAATCATCAGAAGAAGTTATTTTCTGAATTATTCTCAGCAACCAGAATGGCTATTGGCCATTCAGTCACCATTTATCAAGTAATACAGATCATGGGAAATTCTGAAGAAATGGTGGAAAATGGAAATCATGCAAGATAGTGTATAATAATAAACATAACAAAATTTACTGAGTGAAAACATTTAAGAAATTAAAAATAACAACAAAAGTTCACTTTAGTATGTTGTTTTCTGCCTATGTTCTGAAATTATTAAAATTATCTCTCTGTTATTTTCATATTATTTATCTTGCCATAGTTTGTTGTCTGTGCTGTTCATGAATGTAATGTCATGAAAGGTAATATTATTAGATATTAAAGCTAGAAGAGATGGGCACATCTTTTTTTATAACAAATGTCATAGAATTTTGTCAAGCAGTTCTTGCATACAACCCAAGAAGTTGCATATTATTATCTACAGAAAGACTTAATACTGATTTAACAACTCAAAGTAATGATAAAGCCATGTTAGTCCTTGCAACAATGTTATTAGTTAGGGTAGGAAAAGGTTTTTTTTATATCTATAAAGAAAGAGAAAAAATTATATATGCTGCTTAGGGCTAGTTAAGACATTGTTATAAGCTGAGACATTTAAAGACTAGAGATGATCATTATTATTGAACTTGTTGAACAGAATGTAGTAATTTTCATTTTTTCATATAATAACATCAAGTCTAAATAGGTCGGTGTTCTATATTATGTAGCATTACTCTGGAAATTATTCTCATTTGTGCTCAGTGAACTTGATAAGATAATATGGATGGAATTTCATTCTGTTCAGTTTGCATTCACGTCATAAAAGAGAATCAATCCACCTGAATCAGTTCACCTACATTTTTCCTTGAGAGAATTAAGTCCTTATGAGGCAGGTGTAAGTAAAAGGAAATTAGGTCTTCTTTCATTTCTGTCTTTTAAAATTCTTTTTTCAACTTGTTTTTGTTATATTCAGCCACAACCAATGAGAATTTTCTTCAGCAGCTCTGAAGAAAACAACAGAATTGTCTTTATAACTCCAACAAAATTATTCTTTTCATGCAATAAAAATAGCATCCCACTTCCTTTCTTCTCTTCAGGCCTTGTTTATTTGCAACTTATATGTCAGTAATTGCAGTAACTTAACCTTTGTCAGGGTTCTAATGGACTTGAAATTAATCAGTGAGGTTTTAATTAGCCTCTGAATGGAGTAGTGCTGGGCACTGCACAGCTGAGCTGCTGTGGAGTGTGTGCAGGAGAGAGGTATTCCATTTGGATGTGCGCAGCAATGTACTGTGGGCTGCACATCTGCAATACATTATTGATCAAACAGTTGTTATAAATAGGAGCCTTGAGTTTTGCTACCAGCACCAACCCTCAGATCTCTGAAAGCTAGGATGCAATTAATGTATTCATATAGAAAACATAAACCAAGAGTGGGAAACTGCCTAGAAACAGCAGTGTAAGAAAAAAAATAAAAGCCACCGAGATAAAATCCAGTAAGAATTATAGTATTTATTAGATTAGTTAGCTTTCATGACCTATGTGCTTCTCCCCAACATGCCCTTCTTCTGTCAACATCCAAAACTGCATTAAAATTTTGGCAAAACAAGTCAAGTTCTCAGTTTGATCAGAGAAAGAAAGTCACATGATTCCCCTAAATCTTCTGACAGTTCTGCTGTCAGGGCTGTCAGGCTGGGTTATCTACTTTACACAAAGTGAAGCAAAATATGTAGTATAGAAGGGCTGTAAGGGTCTCTTCACAACAATAATTTGTTTACTTTTGCTTCACTATGCATTTGTGTTGTCAGATGATACAAGATTATTGCTGTTTCTTACCATTTAGTGCTGGTATTATTACCATCATGCCTCAGAGTAACCACGGACTATGATCCAATTGTTCTTTCTGCCACATGCACTACTCTACCAAGGAACTTAGAGCTGGGAGTGTGTTTAGAGAGCCATCAGAGGCAGGACAGCAGCAAGCTTTACTGGCTTTCACATGGGTGCCAGGAGCAGCGGAATCACCACAGTGTGCACTGTGGCTGCCTCAGCCCATTCCCTGTAGGATCTTACTCCTTTTTGGTCTCATGCTGCTCCCACTGCAGTCCATGGTACAATAGTGATGGGGTTGGGGGCCAAGGCAGGCAGCTTGATGATCACACAGCAGCATGACAGAGAAGGTAGAGGACAAAGTGAAAATGAGATAGATAACAGCCAGGCATGCAGGAGGGAGCAGTGAGGCCCAGTATGAATGCACAGTGGTCACAGGACACAGCCGCCTATTTAGCAATGCTTTCTTTTGAGGTTTCATGGGAAAACAAGGAGATTTTGAAAAGAAGTAGTTATGCTTGCAGAGTTCTGCTAGTGGAGAAAAACAAATTTTACTCACTAAATAAAGATACTAAATTGGGTCAGTAAGAGGCCAAAGCTTTTGAGAAGACCAGAAGAACAAGCCAGAGAGCTGAGAAGCTAAGGGTGATCTATCCAAAGAAATGGGCCAGGAATATGAGTACTTCAAAAACTGCAGCAATTTTACATAATGAGGAAGAAAGCAACAATAAAAGTTACCATTGGAACCTAGCCTATTTCTAAAAATTTTTTTTTCTACTCTACATTTTAGGTGGATAATGTGTCTGTTTATGGAAAATTAAGTCACAGTCTCTGTTTTATGGTTATGGAGGACTACAAAGAGAATAGACTAATTTTTATCTGTGAAAGACCTAAACTTCTCCGCCTCTCATTCTGTACATTTGCAGATACACTAACTTTTGGAAAGTCAGAATTCCCTCAGAGCCTTGCTGCAGAACAGTAATAGTCACAGGAATATCAAATATATACAAGTAAAAAGGAAGTAATATATTAGACTTCCAATTGAAAAAAATTCTTTCTGCCATAGCAAGTATTTATATTTAATGTATAAATGCCTACATAAACCTATCATAGTTCCTGGCAATTTTTTCCTTCCTACTAGTCATTACAGTACCGAAACTAAAGATTTCTTTTTAAGCTGATCTTCCTTAATGAGGGCTAAAGCGCTATTAATATTCTATAAATACATTCAAAATAACAGCAAAATGAATTAAAAAGAAACAGAAGATCTAGTTCTAAAAGGGCTGTTTGAAGGAAACTGATCATTTTGTCCATATATCCATGGATATGCACTTTGGAAAAAAAATGAAGTAAATCTACCAAAAAACAAGGAGGAAAAGGAAGATTTTAAAATAAAGTAATAAGATATGCATTGTTACTTTATTATACTACACATTAGTAAACTTTTCAAATCTGTTTAACAATTTGAGAAGTCTTTTGCTTCAGTAGCGAAACTTCAGGACCAGCTGAAAAGAGGTGCAAGATGGAGAGACTGGAAAACCTCCTGTGTTCTGCATATTGTAATGATATGTGGAAGATAAAGGACATATGGATACTGGATGCAAGGACATCTGTCCTGTGGGGATAAACTGTTAACATAAAATGGAAAAAATCTGCATAAAAATAATAATACATATGAACACACAGAGAATACAATAACACATAGAAATAATTAAGGTAATAATAACTTATAAACACACAGGTACACTAACAAAAGTAACAATCCAGAGATAACAGAGATGATAACAGAAATTGATCCCTCAGGTCAGAGACTGACAGGGCCTTGGAGAAACCACTCAAGCACAGCTTGGAAAATTTTTGGCCAGATTTCGTAAGTGATGAGAAAAGGGAAAATTATTGTGGGTCTTATGGGAACAAGACACCAAAATCACTCTATGGAGGTATTCTCCATCTTTATTTATTTGTTTTTGGACAAGTTTCAAAGTATACTACTCCAAGATAAATCCTGACTTCAAAGAAACATTGTTTGGTTTGTTTCTTTGGTAAGGCACAGGGTCTGTATAGCACAGCACTTATAACAAGTAAAACCCAATAGACAGAAACAATTTCATTGATCCAGCAATGGTTATCTCTGCTGAGAACATGAATGTTTTGTTATAAATCACAATATGTAAGGCTTTTTAAAATTAAAGAACATTTTTATTTTCCTAGATTGTTGACTTGATGGAAAAGTTGTACTGTGTCAAGAAAAGTATCTGCTTTAGGGAATGCCTTTAAATATATCAAAATGGAGGGATCATTACCTTGTCTGTGGCTCATTTGCAATATAATCTCATTTTGGCTCCAGCCATCACTGAATAGTAATCGATATTGATCAGTTGTTTTAGCAGTGGAATAACAGCTTCAATTTAATGACTGTGTAATAACATTATAATGGTTGAGACTGTGAGTTGAAAATGTTCATTACTTCACAAGCCATACAAGGCAGCATTAGACCTTTCAATGTACTTTTGTATGATTTAATTGTGCACCAGGTTGTACTTTTATACATGGAACAACAATAATACACAGAGGATTACACTGTTTTTTTTATTGTAAAATATGTACAACTTAGGCAAATAGTGCTGATCACATTTCCATTTTTATTTCTAGACATCTGCCTACTTTTAAATAAAGTTAAAGCATTTAATTTCCTTTCAACAGTACAAGGTATTATAAATTTAATCTCAGAAGAAGCAAGTGCAAGTGTCTGTGTCCTTTCAACTGACACGCCTGCTTCCAGCCAAAGCACAGCTAGCCACTGGATTAGAAAAATTGGAGAGAACTATCAGACATGCTAAAAATCAGCATCCAAATTTACCAGATCAGACAAGTTGACATAAATTGGAAGTCTTTTTTTAGTGCACTAATGTACCAAGCTTCATTAATCACAATTTACATCTGTGTTACAAACAACCTTCTCACGCTTTTTTTTCTCCTTATTTTTTTCGCAAGAATTCCTTAATTTCATCCTTTCCTAGTTGTATTTCTTGGAACCATATCTCATATATTTTTCACCTCTGAAAAATACCAGCATTTTTGAAGAGGTTTAAACTAAGCTACTACCTTGACAATTTTCCACCATGTAAATTAGTACTTTATTGAAATAAGATTTTTTTTTTTGCACATAACTTCACACATTCAAAAAAAATCTCTGCTCAACATTAGAACAGAAAATATTAATTTGTTGTCTCATCAACTAAAATAGTGATGAGCAACTGTGAATTGGCACAATATTGTAATTTCCATTATTTATGTATTTGGAACCAAACATTTTACTTCATTTAGGAAGTACAAAAGTAAATCTTGTCTTCAAAGAACTCAGAATTATACCATCTAGTATTATTTGAAAAAAAAATGCTGAAAGGGCGCTGTGGAAACCATTGAAGTGAGTCTAATTTAATATTTAAAACATTACCCTGGAATAACATGAAAAAGCTACGATATTTTTATAGTTGAATAAGCAAATGTGGTTTTTTCTTAGAGTCACTCAAATGTTTGAGGAAATTTGGAATTTTTTTTTGAGAATGAAAAGTGTTTACAACTCACAATGAGGTGAACTTCCTTAATCTAACCTGAAAAATAAGTGCTTTATTTTTCTCTTAGATGATTTAATCACAAATCGGTTTTAGTGGAGGTGCATAACTGTTGTGACATACAAAACTACAAAAATTACAAGGGTAATATTTCTGTTCAGTATTTCTAAACCCTGAAGTAGTTTCCACATCAGTTTTAGAAGGTAAGCTTGAGTGTATATCCCAGCTTCCTGGCAGTTGTTATGGAGGCACATAACTCCATCTTCATACAGCTAATTGTAGACTTAGAACCACAGTTTTAAACTCATGCGACCATTAAAAAATTGTTACAGTTTTAAATTTATCATAATTTTAAAGCATAATTTTCTACGAAAATATCTACATCTAAACTTCCACTTTTCTCACAACTTTATTCCTTAACATGTTCTGCTGGTCAAATACTCATGGAACAACTCAGAAAAGAAAGCAATTCTCTTCTTTTAGAAGAATTTTGAGGATGAAAAGACCAAATGTATCTTATTTTTTTCATCAGTGTGTACACATTATACTTTTTATCGAGTGCTGTAAAATATGCTATCAAAACCCACCACCACTCTGTTTGAAAGTGGAGAGTAGATATACTATCAATCACATCAGACATTAGTATGCTGCATATCCCTTCTCCTGCAAAATTGGTTTGACATACACAATTATCTGTCTAGATGCATTGAGTGTACCAGAACCTTCCATTATCAGAAATAAGGCTACATTCCATTTGCTTTCCTACAAGTGCCCTGTATAAAGATTAAATCTTTCTGGGATGCTTTGAGTTTCCAGAGGATTGCAGGTCTGACAGAGCATTTATCTTTAGTATTCTTCCATGCTATTATCATTCTTCATTTGATTTTACTCCTAACTCTGTGTGTTGTTCACAGTATCTTTGAGACCAAACTGCAAGAAATTGATCCAGTTCATTTTGGAGCATGAGACTAATTTAACAGTTTATATCCAATTTTTATGTATTCCAAAATAGCTTCTTTTGAACAGCTAAAGCACTTACATTCCTAACACACAGGCACCAGAAGTACACATGGAACTTTTAATTTCAATAACATAAGCAGAAAAATACAGTTTACTTGTAAACCATACCGACATCTTGAAACATTAGCTTTAAGTTGTACATCTTAGAGAGTAGAAACTGAGTTTTTGCAATTCTGCCTTTCATGTTTAAGTAATGATTTTATATTTGTCATTCCAGCAAAACACAATTAACTGCCTGTATTTAGCAACTTAATGATATTTATCCCACCTCAGTAGATTCCAGCCAGACTTTGCTTGCAACCATTCTGATTTCAGACATCAGTGTAGTAGTAACAGCTCATTTTAGCAGGTGGCACAGCCTTCCTTAAATATATTCAGGATCCCTGGCATAATTTATTCATAAATTAACTCTATGAACCTCGCTTTCACATACTGATCAGTTCATACTTTAATTTCACACATTGATGAGCTCTGCATGAGTAAGTGTGAAATGCTTCTAAAAATAGCTAGGGAAGATAAACAGGACAGGAAAGCATCTTGTTAATTGCAAGTAAAGACCAAACCCACCGCAGCTGGGAATCTGTGTCTGTCTGGTAAAAGCATACATACATATTAGATGCAACTAATAGCACTTCAGTACTTCATCTGTAACTTCTGGTATTGATCAGTGTGAGGTACTATGAATGATCACATCACTGTTGCAATGAATCAATGAAGATGTCTTTGAACAGATGGAGTATGCTTTCTGACCCCTATTGTCATTATTTAATATTATATGTGCTCATTGTTTGAGGTCTCTCTTTGAGGTTTGCTCTCTACTATGGTTTTATTGCTTAGTAATCTTATACATAACTGTGTAGAAATTGCTTGTGTTATTAGTATATTTATAAGCCAGTGATCAGCACTATGACTAACCAAGTGCAATTAATATATCTATTTTTGTCAAAATATAAGAAACACTCTATTGCTGTAAGTTAGAAACAGGGCTACAGCCTTTGCCTCCCTGGGCAGCTGAGATTATCAATTTTTCTATGGACAGCTGCATCATCTAAACTCAGAGTAATCAGTCAGTGCTGAGCCACGTGAGGAGTCAAAGCCTAACCCTCCTGGAATAGCAGCAATTTGTCTTACAAACAAACAAACAAACAAACAAAAGAAACACGAATACCCAAATACAAAACCACAATGTAATGGCTAGAAGAAAAATTTCAGGTGGAAAATAAACTGGTGGTGCAAGTGTGCTGTTTGTTTTTAGGGAGAATAGTTAAAAGAATCTGGCCTTTTCAGGTATAGCCTTCATCACAATATTATTCTATAGTATGTTATATAATAAATAACTTTTAGAGGTGTATGGAAGTAATAATGAGGACAAGGGGGATCACTTGTCTCTAGGTAAGTGATAACCTTCTATTTACCATTCTAACCTTCTCTTTCTTATCTTCATAATTGTGCCTTCTTTTTTATTTTTCTCTTTTTTTTGGTAACTTTATGTCTTACCTGTATTCTCTGTTCATTCCTGTTGTTCTCATTTTGTTTTCAAGAAAATTTTTTCCTTTTTTTAAAAGAATCAAAATTCTCTGAGAAATCTATGAAATTTAACATGTAAAACTGGAGTAAAAAGAAACTCCAAATATCTGCTTAAATAGTTCTCCACTTTACACTGCAGAGGGAAATTCAATTTATTAATATTTATCTATTGTACTTGTTTAAAGTAATGGTTAAAACATTCTTATTCATAGATTCCAAAATGTATTGTAAAATAGCTCAGCTTTCTTTTCAGTGATGGAGCTCATCTCCTGGTGCTTGGGTATCTTTATCCCCTCCCCTTCCACTTCCACGCTTACACTCCTCAGCGTTTCTCTGTCTCTGACCTACTGCTATAAAGCCACCATCACTTCTGCTTTCTCAGGTGAACAAGGAGAACAGAAAGTTCAGAGGTGCCTCTAATCGCAACACTTCCTCTGTCAATTCCTCTGGTTGCAGTAAAAAAAAAGCCAGGCAATGAGCCTCCCTTGGGACAGAAGAAAATAATGCATTGTGCTGCCTTGCTACTGTGTTAATCCCAAGTGAAGCCACAGTGGATGAATATTTTGTACAAGAACCAGAGGGACTCTAATTAGCACTTGTTTAGGAAAACAGGTGATCATCTTGAAAAGAACTGAAAACTCAAGTGCTAAAACTACTCACTTTGTTCCCATGTCATACATGTACCTGTATTGAGTACAAGACCTTATAGAAAACAAATAGGATGTATTTTGATTTAGCAGTGTTAATTTTTCTCTAATGTAAAATTTTAGTCAGTGGTCTAATTATTGTGCTTCTCGGTCTTTTTGAAGTTTTTTAGACACTGTATAATTTGCTTGTTTTATAAAAAGAAAAGTGTTACAGCAAAATAAGAAAAAAATACAGTTGTTGTGTATATATGAGCATTTGAGGGCCTCCCACAGTAGCTGTTACATATAGGCTGCCTTTTATAGCCTTAATTATATCGTCACTGGAAAATCAGTTGCTGTGTATCTAAATTCATTTGCACACATTATGTTTTTCACCCCTGAGGAGTAATACGGCATATAACTATATCTGAAAACTAAACCAGTGAAATTTATGTCATGCCAGTGTTTATTTTGTTGTAAAATTGGCTTTCAACAAGCAATCCAATATCCAGTAAAGGGCTCTGATCAGGCAGGTTTATAATATCATTAAATGCTGCATTTGTTAATGGCTGCAAATATTTTCTTTCCTGCTACTTAAGGGTGCCAAAAAGCTTCTTCAAGGCAGTAGAAATGAGCTACAAATGAATACATACATAGGGTAGTAAAGTAATTCAGTCATTACTCTTCCTCTTTAAACTGAAAAAAAAAAATGTCAGCAGGGACAAATATGACAGATTGCAGAGACCCTTCAGCCTGGTGGACATCAGTCTTTGGAATAATTTTCTGAAGCAACTGATAGGAGTTAGATTTTTGAATCATTAAGAACATATTGTGATGAAAGTAGTGAAGAACAAAGAAAGCAGTGTTGACTTCTCATGGACAGAGATCCTGAGTCTTAGGTCTAAGATCTAGAAAGCATTCTTCAGACACTGCTGACCTTGCCAATATTGATCAGGTGTTACTTAAGTGCTGGTAACTTCCCACACAGAAATAGCCCTGTGTTAAACCCAGAGTTAAACTACTGTGGAACTGTGTCCATTCCCTCTTGACTGACTGCAATTCTCTGTCATGGCAAGACAGAAGATAATTTTCAGCTTATTCAGGTGTGTTGTTTTCTGTCGTCTGTTTTCCTGTTTGGCCCTAGTTCAACATTGTTCCTCAGCTGCAGCACAAAGGAAAATAAATGTTTCCTTATGAAAATAAATGTTTCCTTATGAAAATAAATGTTTCCCGCAACCGCCACTGAGGGAGAAGGTGAAGATACCTTGGAAGCAAACCTGTGGAAATCAACTAAATGAGATTCTGACTGTGATTCAAATAACAGCATTTAAATATTGGTATAACAGGATCAGCAGCTTCTTTCAATATCTCTATACTTTAAGCCATAGTATTGCTCAAGACAAGTGGAAAAAAACCACATGATATTTTGAAGGAAAACCTTATATAGGATGTGTGAGTGAAGCGAAGGTCACTTTTGTGGTTGCAAAAGGAGACCATCGAGCATTTTACTTGCCAGGAGACCACCCTGACTAATCACTACTGCTGCTAGGAATTTATGCTGCAGGTTTAGAGAGTTTTGCACCACTGTAAACCCAATGAAGCCCATAATCTTCCTTAGAACATTTTTGTTTAATATGGGAGTAAAATTCTGAGATGAATGAGAGGGAAAATCTGTCTTCGTCTTCTGAGGTACTGTCTGCAAAATCAGTGCTGAAAGCAATACTGGAAGCATAAAATTTCGTTGTAGAGGCCAAATTTCTTTTCTACTTCTTAATTCTTTGACACAATTTACTTATTGTTCCTGAATATTAACCGTGGGATGTAAATTTATGCTCTTTATGGTATGTTTTTTCCTGCTTCTATCATGACCTATTGCTAATTTATCCGTAGACCAGATGAGAGATGAGTAAGACCAACTGAGTTGAAAAAAATATGTATAAGACTCATGTCAAGGGAATGAATTTCAAATATGTGAAAGTGCAAACTCTGTCAGATACCCAAGTAGTCACAAACAGCTTGCCATCAAAAGCAAAGGAGTTTCTAACGTGAGGAGTAGAACTCTAATATGGATTAATATTTTAATTAGTGTTATTGTAGAAATAAATTAATCTTACAGAGACCAAAATCTGTCTGTTCCAAAAGATACCAAAATTGCTGCAAGAGAAAATTAATGAAATGATAAAAATTTGAATAGGAGTTAATTTGATGTTTCTTGAATTAAATGCTTGTGGCCAGTCTTATCTCAACCACAGAAAATTACAAGTGTATTTCTTCAATTACTCTGTCTTTGCTGGTTTTGGAAGGGACTTAAGCTCTTCCCATAGCCTAAACATTTCTGTTTCTGTAGAACCAGTTAGAATTAGTACTGGGCACAGAGACACAAAAAAGGATGAACTGGGGTTGTTCGTCCTGCTCAGCTTCTATACCTATCTTCTGCGGATTTTTACAGTACGTTTTTTTCTTGCAAGGATTGCACAACAATTTTATCCAAACTGGAGCAAGGGAAATCTGGATGGACGTCACGGGGCAGGTAGGGGAAATAGAATGAGCATAACCACTAATAAAAAAGCTGGTTTTGGGGAGGAAAGTGATTTTCTGGGCATTTAGGTTCTTGGGTGTTCTGTTTTTATTGTCTTTGTGGCTTGGTTTTGTTTTCTAGTTAGTTTAGTTTGTTTGTTCATTTTAAATTATTGACTATTTTGTCCTAGACATCGGTCACACCTATCTACCAGAGAAGGTGCAAAAAAGACAAGAACATACAAGGCAAAATATTAGTAAAAATAATGCAGCATAAAGAGATGAAAGAGAAATGTGTAAACAGGTGGAAGCAGGAGAGAAAGAGTTTAAATTTTTGGCAGTTAGATATGAAAATTCTAGGTATAGATCTAACAAAAATTAAAATGGTTTCAAAACCCACACTAGAAGGAATTACATTAGGAAAGGGCTAGTCTTTTCTTGTCAAGTGCTGAAGTCTCTACACAACACTATTTACCCTCTTGTTATAAAGGGAAACATCCCTAATGGATTTCTGTCTTCTCAGAGCACGAACTTGAGTAGTGATTTATTTACACTTGGATAGTTACCTAAAAATAAGAAACAAAAATGCAAATGTTTGCATTTGTAAATGTTAATATGACAAGTTAGAGAAATCACTGTCTCATCTTGATGTGTGCAGTCAAATGGAGAGGACAAAATAAGCTGGGTTCTCACCAACAGAGTGAGACATTGGGGGAGCAAGTAGCAAAAGTGTGAAGAGATAACGAAACATTTGGAAGCTGAGAAGGGGATTTTGAATTCCTTCCTTGATAAAACAGAAATGAAGCAAGGGAAAAGGTGGTGAGATAATTTCAGGCTCCTGCAACTTGGTAAAAAGCTTAGTAGGTCCAGGAATTGTTACAAGGTTACTCACACTATCTTACTACTATCTTACCATTACACTGACACTACCGGACATTTACTCTGCAATCAAATGACAAAATCTTGTAGAGAGAAGAAATATGGTGATTTTCAACTTTATTCATTACCAAAATAATGATTACAACATAACTTAGGATGTTTCTAACTCAAGAATGGTTTTTAGAATGGTGTACATGCAAATCACAGACTAAAATAAGGTTATTTCTTCCAAGGAGATCAATTTTAGACTTCGGATATTTACTCTGATGTTATTTTTGGACAATTTGCATCAAGCTTGGACAAGTTCTCACTTCTATGAGGAGCCCGGGATAACTCCACTGCAGTAAAGCACTGGGGAGACAGGATTATTATCTCCTCAGACCCCCTCCATGGCTAGGAAGACAGAGGAAGAGGCAGATCTAAAGGAAAACTGTAAAGTCTGATGAGCTAAAATGTAGTCCAGAGGCATTTATTTTTTTCATTGACTATTAAAGGAGCCTAGGGTGGTCATAATCCTAACATAAGCACCTCTGCTAATTGCATGAAATTAGATAAATAGCACTCAAGACCAAATTAAAAAGCCAAATAGATTAAAAATAAATTCACCAGAACCCTGCCTGAAAAGATCAGACTCTGATTGGAAGATCTCTTGTGTATGCCACATGTTTGTAAAATTATTTACATGCCCACTCAGCCTCAGTATAAATATCATTATCACTTTCATTGCCTTTATGTCTTTTGCATTTTATCCTACAGACTCTGAAATCATTAGTTTAAAATTGTATCTGATACTTGAGAATGAGGTAAATGTAATCAGTGTAGCTTAAAGTAATGCTACACTAGCTAGCAATGCGTCTTCAACAAATTCGAGTTTGGACCATTACTTTTGATTATGTGATAAGTATATAAAAATAAAGAGGATAGATATTAAGATCATAAGACAGCTTCAACAAGTGAAGAACATCACAGTTACTGAAAATGAAATTATAACTTGCACACTACTTTCTAGAGAGCCAAAGTCTTCACTCAAAAAACTTCAAATGACCATGAAAGAAGTCAAAAGAAAATCTGTTTGTGAAATGGATCCTTAGTTGGTCATTTCAATAAATATTTAATGAGAAGCTAAGAAGTAAACAAGAAAAAAAGGACAAACTATTATCCTTTTCAAAATTTATAGAAAAATATATCCACTGAGGATATACGCCTCAGCTTCACAGAGCAATGAATGAATTCACAAATATATTTGCACATGCTCCATTCCCTTGCTCTTGGACACTATTTTTGGAAAAGCAGAGGAGGGTCCCTTATTTGATTCCTCTCATTTAAAAGGCTTGAAATATAAGAATACAATCTGAAAGAAAGTGAATCTAAATCAGTAGAAGAGTGGCAGAATGAAAGAGCTGACAGAATGCCTCCCATCCCTTGGAAAAAATGTGTGATGACAAACTGATGGTCTAAATTGATGTAACTTTTTTCTCATCCTAAATGGCTAACAATGATGTATTGAGGTTGATAAAAAATGCCAACATTGACAAAGCATTGATTTCATGTTTCCTATTATTTTTTGTACAATAATAAAATTATTTTTGTCACTCAATTACTTTTTCGTTCCATTTCATATAATGAATGCAGGTTTTTGCACTGTCAAATCTTCCTCATAATGAAAAGCCTCATTGAAAAATACCTAATTTTTGCTATCCAGCCTTCATTCTTTTTGCTTGATTCAGGGAATCACAGGTTATTTGCTGCACCTGTACAGAGAATGTCTATTCTAATGACACTGATGTTCTGCAAGCAATTCTAGTTTTTACAGGTAAAAAAGTTATTTTTTAAATACTGTCTTTTTACAGCTTTACCCATATTTTTAGCATGATGCAGTCAGAGTCTTCCTGCCTTCATGCAGTGCAGAGACTTTTGTCTTCACTGTCTTCTCTCCCTGTGGGCTGAGATGCTGTAAATTGTTTCTGGACAAGTTTCAGAGCTGCCTGTAGCATGCTTTTAATGTACATTCTCAGAAGACTACTGGGAAACAAGTTTAGCTTTTTGCAGCCTTGTCTGACACACACCTTGTTACCAGAATGTGTTAAATTTATGTCTTTCCCCTTCTTTACTCATCTTATGTAAGGGGATCTATTCATAGCTGATTAGGAAGCGAGCAAGTGATCGCTGCCAGGTCTGCTCCCAAGGCACTGAAAGAATTGCTTGCTGTTTCTCCCTACCACAGCAGGATAGAGTTACATCAGGGGAACTTTGGTTTGGACTTCTTGTGGAATTCAGATGTCTGCACAATGGTGATACCTTGTCATACCGACACTGAGGCTGTACTCAGTAAAGCTAGAAGAGGCTTCTTCAGTGGCTGGGGCTAAGCTTCACCTAGAAGAGCAAAGCAGCACAGCATCACCTCCAAAACCAGAGATGATATAATCAAGCTAATTCAGAATTCACAGTTTTAAAGTTTAAGCCATGTAGCAGCACCCTTCTTGGTTAGGGGGTATGAAAATCTCATTCCAGTTATAAAAGGGAACTGGAAATTCAGAAACAGTAAAATTTATCTCCTTATGTTATCTCCTGAAAAAGTCAGATATGCTTCATGGAAAATTGCAAAAGCAATTGGGAAACTCTTGCATCTGGCTTTCTTGCTGCAAAAAAGTATATGTTTTGAATTATTCATGTCATTTTGAACAGTGTTTTCATAACCATTAACAATTAGACCCAGAATTCACCTGGGCAAGACAAAAGCTTTAACCTCAGATTTAGAATTCTCTGTATAGCTGGTCATTGACTGACATATTTTATAATTGAATTTTAGACCCTGAAAGTGATTACTGGTTTCTTGTAAGGTAAACATCCTGGTTTTCCTTTTGCTGTTCAAATCCTACCTCTGGTAGTACCACTGTGAGAATGCTCCTCTCCTACATTCTTTAGAGCTCAGCCTACACAGTGGCTTTCCCAGGCAATTTAACTTCCTGTTTTTGCTGAAGAAGAAAGGATTATAAACATTATAGGGTTACCTTGCAGTAATAAGAGAATTACCAGTAGAGCACCATGCCACAGGACAGCAGTTTGAAGGATTCATCCTTAAACATAGCTGTGGTAGAAATTAATATACAAGATGCAGGGAATCTAGATGCAGGAAAAGCTCTGTCTCATTTCCCGTTGAAATTATCAATTAGGTAGAAAACGTAACTCTGTATATTTTTACAATTCAAATTGGTTGCCTTGTCCAAAGAGACTTGTAAAAATCTGTTACCTGTCTAAACACCAAAAAATGTGTGTGATATCACTTTGACTCTTTTATCTGCTGTATTTTTAGCCATGGATATGGTACAACATCTTTTGCATAATTAGTTCTGTCTCAGTTAAAATTTGCTGTGTGAGAAATAGGGAATTTTAAATCTTTCTGTGTGTTTATTTCTTCATCCTAATGACAACAGTGGGAGTTAAGGTGAAGGGAGGCTGCATCTGGAGTAATGTGTCCAGCTGGGAGCTCCTCAGTACAAAAGAGACACGGAGCTCCTTGAGTGAGCCCAGAAGGCTGCAAAGAGGTTAAGGGACTGGAGCACCTCTATTACAAGAAAAGGCTGAGTGAGCTGCATCTGTTCAGCACTGAGGTGAGACAGCTGAGGTGGGACAATGTCTATAAATATCAGAAGGGAGGGGGTTAAGAGGATGAAGTCAGGCACTCCTAAGTGATGCCAAGCAATAGGACCAGAAACAGCAGGCAGAAACTGATGCACAGAAAATTCCACCAAACACGAGGAAGAACTTTATCATGTGGCTGACCATACATTGGAAGAGAATGCTCAGAGAGGTATAGAGTCTTCCTCACTGGAGATATTCAAGAACCATCTGGACACAAGCCTCTGTCCTGTGCTCTGGGATGACCCTGCTTGAGCAAGAAGGTTGGACCAGATGACCCCCTGAGGTCTCTTCCACTCTGACTCATTCTGTGTTTCTGTGAAACAAATCATCGAAGACCACAAAATTGTTTTCCAAACAAGAAAAATTATTTCAGAAAACAATGAACTATATGTATATTTCTGAATGTATTTGCACACCAACAGAAAGAAAGAGCTTTCAGTGGTATGGAGTGGTTCCTTTCTATTCTTGTAGAAGAGATTCTATAATAACCAATTCATTGTGAAGCAAGTTTGAAAGAGGAAATTTGAATAACTCTTTCATGCTTCTGTTGGTTGCAAGGAATACTCTAAGAGAAAATTCTGAGCTATATAGGAGAAGTCTTAGTGTCATTGGACTCAACCATTTACTTACATCAAATAGAAATTTGGCTCTGTGCTAGATAACAACAAACTCAGGTAGACTTTGATGTTTTCTTTGGATATGTCCTTGCCTCCTGGAAGAAGTCCAAGAGCATCTTTCAGGTTCATGTAACTCATAAGAAGTTGTTGCTGCTGCCTATATTAAGGGAAGTGGGGAAAAAAGAAATCAAACTTGTTTGTGATAAGAGGTTCTTCATAAAATAAGTTGGTGTGCTGGTGCTTTGCTTTGAATTTATACCAAAGCAATACTGATTCAAAGGCACACAGGAATGGGGTAAATTGTGCAGAGCCCTTGAGTGCAGACTTAAGGCAAATTTACAGGAGAATACTTTGTATTCTCCAGTGTATTAAATTGTGGAAGGATCAAATACTACATGTTGCTGAAAAACAAGACAAGACAAGGAAATTGAGATAATATAGCTAAGGAGGAATCTTCCAAAAAAATTAAAACTTCGGATGACATCTCTCAAATGGAGGTATCTCCACTGGAGCTCAACATAGTTGCAAAAGATGTAAGCATTGCTCAGATGAGCAAAGCAAAGCACAAAAGTATTAAACTTTGCATCATCTATCAGGCCAATAAAAAGGACAGACAACTCCTGAATTCCACAAGTTAGTGTTTCAGAGGCAGACAACTCTGTTTCTACTACTTTCAGTCATTTTACACACTTGAGGTTGTCATGGTACTTCTGTTACTTCAGTGGGTGACAATCAAAATGCAAAAATGTAAATCAAATCCTTAAAGCTGCTCACCCTTGAGAATGACAAGACTAAGTACTGATGTGGGTGGGGAAGAGAACAAAAAGGTACACATACTTGAGAAGTATTATTTTCTCTCCTAATTTACAAAGAAAGCCAATCTGAAGCATTGCTCACATATCCTGAGGCTGTGCCTTGTAAGGTACCACACAGTCCTGCTGTCTTTCCGTTGAAACCTTGGTATGAGATATGCAGTGAAAATAAAAATACCAATGGCTTGCTACTGTGTTGCTCTAATTAGGACAGCCAGCTTCCCTTTCTCTTTCCTTGTATGTAATTATAGATTATCCTGACCTTTCCCAAGACCTGGCCAGTGTCAGTGAGGTATCTCTGAATTAGGCCAGATAAGGGTGAAATTCTGTTGAAAAGGCATATTTAAGCTCTCAAGGAAGAGCAGTAACTTTTTAATTTATGACAGTTTAAAGGCTGAATATATCTGAGGAGTCTCACTGAATTCTTCAACATTAATGATGTATGAAAGCACTAGCCAGAATGAAAAGTGTAACAATTTGACCTGTCTTAAAATGTATTTATGCAATTTTTCCTGTCTTCTTTTGAATGGGCAAGATTTTGCTTGCACAATTGAGGTGCCTTACAGGTTCAAAACCATCAAAACAAGTGTAGTTCAATGCATGATCAAGAACTGGAATGGTCTGCCTAGGAAAGTGGTGTAGTCACCATCTTTGAAGAGGTTTAAAAGATGTGTCAATGTGGAACTTAAAAATACGGTTTAGTGGTGGGCTTGACAGTGTTGGGTTAACAGTTGGACTTTAAGTTCTTTTCTAACCTAAATGAGTCTATGATTAAATTATAATTATAATTGCATTCTTTGTTTATGCTTGATTCAACAGTACAAATTGGATTGAATATAAATGGGGAAATTACCTGCAATATCTCCCTGTTAATTTTTCCCTAAAACAGCTGAAAACAAGGCCCATGAATCCATTCATCCCTACTATCATGGTTTGGTAGTCTAGGGTTTGCATTAGAGTCAGTCATACGTTAATGTCAAAGTGCCCTTGAGCACAAAGGAGAACAGTAGCTATGGCAGTACTGGTAAATATAGATTCATGTTTGACAAAACAACAAACTCCTCTTTGTGTCACTGGGGTCAAGCATCTTCCATGTGACTGGTCACACAGGTAATGGTTTCTAACTCCTGCACTTTCAACCACAGACTGTTTTATGTAGCATTATGTAGCATTAAATCTATATTTAGGATGGAATCTATCTCTCTTTACTTTAGACACCAAAAAGACTCTATTCCAAGTTAGCCACCAGTGACCTAAGTAGATTCCCTCAGTCAATGGAGATAGGTCTTACAAAACTGTTTTTATCACCTGAACCATTTGTTTATCACCTAAACCAATTCCTCATAGAAGTTCATCTTCTCCTATTGTCTTCCAACAGATCTAGATGATTAGCATAGATCCTCACCACTCAGACGGTCAAGATGAGACTGAGTCCCACTCTCAAGGGAAACAAAAAGAGGAAGTCACTGCAGAATGTAAACCTGTTTGTGTGTATTATCAGTTGTAATTCTCCTTTCCCCCAAGAGAAGGCCACGTACACATGGAAAATTCATGAGAGGTAGCTGAAGAGGTATCACAACTCATCAAAGACCCCTGAAGCACCTCCCTCAGACTCATTCCTGAGGCCTTGCAGCAGAGCACTGCTCGTGATGCAAGTGATGTGGCAGATCCAGAGTCTGCTGCAAGAATGTCAAACTTGCCCCCTGCCAGGGAGGTACCTGGCCATTCCTAACAGGCCCAAATATCATATTAATCCATTGAATTCTGTGTTTTGCAGGACCCTCACCACCAAGAAGATCAGAAGAAAAGGATCAACAGGGTGCCAATTGGGATCCATGGAGTGGGGATATTTTCTATTTAATCTGTCTCTGTCTCTCTGTCTCCCCACTCCTCTTTCTCTCTTCCTTTCTATCTCTTTGTCTCTCTACATTACATTTACTGTTAAATAAAGAGTCCGTATTATTGACTTCAGCCTATGGCCTTGTTTGCACTTTAATTCAGGCAGAAGCATCTTTCTAATAATTTTAATAACTGGATCATAACAGTTTGGTGAGGGCAATTATATCCATTCATGGCAAGAAGGCATTCTGCAGAAGTAACATTGCTTTGACAAACACATCACTTTACCTTAGCTTTTGTTCACATTCATATGTGTTGGCAAGTCTTCAAGACAGAAAAGGATAAGTAATGAATTAAAGAAGAGGTTAAATACTGTATCAGGGAACCCCGTTAGATGGTGAGTTTTCTCCTTCCTCACGAGCTGTGTCACCCAGAGCAGAAGGAAGATGGAGAAAGCATTGAATCATAACATTGTGGATGTGTTTGTGTGCGTGTAATTAGAAGTTCATTGTTCAGTACGTCAGTATGTAGATCAACTTTGTTTTGCTGTAGTATTTCATACTTGAAAAAATCTTATTTTTCTATGAACCTGTAATAAGTGCTATAAATTCTAGTAATTTATTATTTCTTTAATCTTTGTTCATGGTACCCTAAGAAGGAAATAACTGTTTCTAAAGTTCAAAGCTTCCTGACTACTTTTGAAGTCATGACAGCACTGCTCCTATGGAGGGCTGTGATCTAGGCAGCTGTCCCCAAGGAATAAAAGTAAATTAATGGGAAAAAAATCATAGAGATATAAAATGGTGCTTTCATCAATAGTTTTTTTAAGTTTTGCTTTATGATATGTCATCTGATGTGGGAGGGAAAGCAAAGTTGCCTGCACTTTGAAGTGATAGCATGTTCTGAAGCAGTCATTAATGCAGTTCATACCTCTTCTTATGTACTTGATTCATCGAGGTGCTCTGTGCAGTCAGGATACCTTGCAAAACCCTGGCCTGCACAAGCAGCCTAGAGGGCAAAAATCTGACAAAGAAAACTCTCAACTGGAAAGCTTTGGTGTTGGAAATATAAAATATTTTTCATCTAAGATGTTATGATTTTCTAGCCTTTTAGAGAGATCTTACAACTAGCCTTGCTTTCAGAAAAATATCTTACATTCAATTATTTACAACTGAGAAAAGTAGTTTTCTCTTTAGCTTATTTTAATTTCAAGCTGAAAAGTTAGAACATAGGTTTCACTATTTCTCTTCATTTTTAAATTATTAAGACAAAAGTATCTTTTCACATTATATTACAAATACATGAGTACATTCCTATAATTTTAATCAGTCTACACACACTTTCATAATGTGTTAATGCCTGTCTCATACAGTTATTTCTAATCTTACTGAGAATTTTAATGTCTTCTTCCATGGCATAAACATCCCTTTAGTCCGTTGATGCATAATTAACACAGTGGCTCTTGTATGACAAAAACCAGTTATTTCCTCTACTGTGAGCATATCATACAGCTTCCATCACATTTCCTTTCTTTGAAGGGTCAAAGAAAGTAGAGGTCACTACAGAACTGATAATTCTTGTGATAGATTGTACCTAATTACCTAATTGTATTGGTTGACTGTGAGAGTTTGAAATTATTAATGGCTTAAATATCATTAAGATCATCTTAAGCCTTGTGCCCACTGTAGTGAACTGCAAAGAAGTAGCTGCTCATCTGCAGCCACCAAAGCCCACCCCTTGCTGAATATTCCTACTAACTAGAATTTGGACTGTGCCAAGAACTTGAGATAAGATAAAGGTGGTTCTAGGTTTGGGCAGAAGAATGTATACTGGAAGAAGAAGTGATACTGGAAGAGAAGCTGGAATGCTGGCTCAGACATTGAAGGTACAAAGTACCAGGTGGAGAGGTGAGCACAGCCCTACAGGCTGCAGATGGCTATTGAAGGAGATAAGGTATGTGGCAAACCTTGCAGGGTGGGTACTGTCTCTGTCTTCAATCAAGTGTCAGATGTCATAACTCCCCTGCTGGGGATGTAACATCTTAGCAGGTGTCAAAAACTCCTGAGGTGTCGTTTCATCATTCAGGTGCTTCATGATCCACAGCATTCAGTGTGAAACTCCCAGCCACACAGGAGATACCTTGGGGTTGCCACATGAGCGTTGGTAAATATGAACCCATCAGACCTTCTGCTTCACGGGTTTTCTCCACCACAGTGATGGGATTTCCCAAGAACTTGACAGATTATTCAGTCTGCAATTGCACTTTGACCAACAGATGTCAAAATTTCAAGCCTTGAGGACTCCAGTTGGTGGTGACTAGGTACTTACTACTCTCTCTCCTTCTCTTTCTTTTCCCTATTTCTTTCTATCTCTACCTCACATTTACTGTTAATAAAAATCTGTACTATTGACTTTGTTATATGAGCTCATCTGCAGCTAAATTTGGGCAGAGGGATGATTCAAATGATTTGAATGACCAGATTATGACATTGACCCATAGGATAGTTATTGTATTGCATTATTTTAGCTGATAACGGATGGCATAATTTAGCCAAAATAGAAAACTGCTTGGAAATAAGCTCAATATCTCTATATTTTGTACCCTCTAGAAGCGCGTTTTATCTGAGGCCTACCAAAGATCTAAGAAATTCACGTGTTTTGAGTTTTCTTTGTATGTTTTCTATCCTAGATTCTGCCTTGAACCAAATTTCATTTAGGATTGCCTCTCACAGGTCAGAGCAATGCCTACTTAGACACCCATACATAATTCCCAAAAGAGAGTATCAGAACAGGAGATGCAAGAAGGTAAATTTTCAGAGATGTTCTCCCTGCTTCCAGTGATTTTTGAGTTAGGTGATTCCTTAGAGAATCTTATCTTGGTATTTATTAATCACAGATAGACTCTTCTTCCGTGTTTTTTTCCAGTGATTTTTGTCAACTCCATCTTCTACTAGAAATCTACAACCCTGTGGCAGGTTAATTACATCTTAGTTACAAATCACAGAATAAATCCATCACTTTCAGAAATACCTTTTAGCTTCTATTGAAGCTTTTTTTTTTATTCTTTTATTGGAGGATACCATGAATATCTGATCAGATTCGGTCTTTATTATTTTCTCTTGTATGGTATTCATTCTATTCAAATTATTGATGACTAACAGAATTGTCTTTCCTCTTTCCTCATGTTCGCTTATTTTCCATGATATTCACTGCTCTATAAATACATTTCTCATACTTAAGCTAGTTCATGACTTTAATTATCCTAGATGTCCTTTCCTGAAAATTTTCAATTCTACTAATTTGGTACGTTGCACAGGAAACAAATATTAAACTGATATTTCTCACTTCATTGCTCCAGTGAAACATAGGAAACTGGAAAGTAAAACAATTTTTTTTATATTTCAGTGTATTGAGTTTGCACATCAAAGTTTTGGTAGTGGAAGGGGCTACAAGTGCAACTTCTGTGAGGAGCTACCAGATGCTTCCCCCATGTCCAAGAGAACCAATGCCAGCCAGCTCCAAGAGGAGCTCACTGCTGGCCAAGGCTGAGTCCATCAGCAATAAAGGCAGCACTGCTGTGGTAATGTCTATAAGAAGGGGACAAATTTGCTGCACAACTGAAGTCACAGAGAGGAGTGAAAATATGTGAGGGAAATAGTTTTTCAGATACCAAGGTCAGTGGAGAAGAAGGGGAGAAGGGGCTCCAGGTGCCAGAGCAGAGATTGTTCCCCCGCAGCCCATGGAGGAGCATGGAGGAGCAGAGATCCACCTGCAGCCCATGGAGGAGCATGAAGGAGCAGAGATCCACCTGCAGCCCTTGGAGGTCCATGGAGGAGCAGAGATCCACCTGCAGCCCTTGGAGGACCCCACACTAGAGCAGATGGGTGCCCAAAGGAGGCTGTGACTCTGTGGGAAGCCCACACTGGAGCAGGCTCCTGGCAGGATTCGTGGCTCCATGGAGAGAGCAGACCACTCTCCATAGCAGAATAGGTTTGCTGGCAGGATTTGTGACCCTGGGGAGAGCCCTCACTGGAACAGCTTGTGCCTGAAGGATTCCACCCTGTGGGAGGGACCCACACTAAAGGAGTTCAAGAAGAACCACAGCTCATGGGAAGGACTCAGTTTGAAGAAGTTTGTGGAGGACTGTCTAACGTGGGAGAGACCCCATGTTGTAGCAGGGGAAGTGTGTGGGGAGGAAGGAGAGTCAGAGAAAAGGTGTGATTCTGTGATTGCAACCCCTAATCCTCTCCTCCTATATCACTGCAGCAAAGGAGGTAGAGAAAATCTGAAGTTGCACCCAGGAGGAAGGGAAGGGAACGGGGGAAGGTGTTTTTTAAGATTTGATTTTATACCTCATTACCCTACTCTGACTTGACTGGCAATAAATTAAAGTAATTTTCCCTGAGTCAAATCTGTTTTGCCCATGACAGTAATTGGTGAATGATCTCTCCCTGCCCATATCTCAACCCACCAGCCTTCTGCTAGACTTTTTCTCTTCTCTGTGCAACTGAGGAGGACAGAGATAGAATGGCTTAGGTGGGCACCTGGCATCCAGCCAGGGTCATCCCACTGCACACAGTTAGCTTCACTTTTGCTTCTACATGTCACCCTCCATTATGTGAAGGGGAAAGTAATATGCTTTAATTTTTGCAAATTATCCTTTCTAGGCATTCAAACTACTGAATACTGAATAGGTCAGATTACAGTAGTTCACCAGTGTAATTTTTTATATGTCTCATGAATGCTAAGAAAGCACACATAAAGGGAAAATGTAAACTGAATGATGGTGCCCTTCAAGGGTAATGGTTAAGCTTCAATTTCCTATTTAATTTGTGTTCCATTTAGATGACAAAACTACAGCTGCTGTTGAAATATTTTACAAATATTGATAAAACTGTACCTTAGTTAAATAATTATTATGAAAACTGGTAATCTTCCAGTTAGAGAATATACTCTTACTTAAATTAAGTATTTTACTCTCAGTGACAAAAGTGGCATAATTAGGAGGAACTAAAATCCAGAACTTCTTGGAAAAATTCAAAGTTTTCTTCCTACGATACAAACCTGTAATAATTTTAGAACTTTTTGGTGTGCAACAATCCTCAGATTGTTTCTAGATTCAAAATCTAGATTTCTAGACTGCTTCTAGATCCAAAACTCCATTGCAGCCCTACTGAAGCTACTGTTCATACTACAGTAATTTCACGACTATAAGCCACACTGAGTATAAGCCGCATCTCTGGGTGCCAGCAACTTTTCATTCTTTGTCCGTATATAAGCCCCACCCGATTATAAGCCGCACATTACAATACAGAGTGTGATAAAAGGTATCTATTCTATCACCATCTGTTGAGGGTGGGGGCAGTGATCCTTATCTCAACGGCAGATATTCTGCTAAAGGGTCATCCATTGAAACCCGGCAGGGCATTGTTCTTTATCTTTTCACAACCCATCCTTCGTCCAGCGAGTCATTTTCTGCTAATGGTCCATTGAGTCCCACTGTGTGACTGATAAAATTACTGCATCCCATTGGAAGTTGCTCCAGCCAGGGGGAAGAGCCCAACATTTCTTACCAAGATAAAAACAGAGGTTTTGGGACACTAAGGGAGCCCCTTTCTCCACTGGACTCCAGAGGAAAACTGGATTTCTCCACATCACCACTGGACCTTTAGAGGGAAACTGCACCTTCTACAGGAGCACTGCTCCAACTGAATCACATCTGTCACTACAGGAGGATGCAGCCACCATTTAATGGGACTGCTACCAACACCCTGCCTGACGGGGTGTCAGGTTGTCCTCTGACTTTGTCAGGGTTTGGAGTTTGTTTCTTTGTAGTACTGTATTTATATTTTAATTTCCCTAGAAAAGAACTGTTATTCCTAATTTCAATATTTTTGCCTGAAAGCCCCTTGATTTCAAAATGATAATAATTTAGAGGGAGGGGGTTTACATTCTCCATTTCAAAGAGAGGCCTCTGCCTTTCTCAGCAGACACCTGTCCTCCAAACTAAAACAGCAACTTTTCATTCTTTGTCCATATATAAACCGCACCTGATTATAAGCCGCACTTTGGGTTCGGACCAAAATTTTCATCAAAATGGTGCGGCTTATAATCGTGAAATTAATGTACTCTGAAAGTCAAGATCAAAATTATGGTTTCTGTCATTTTGTGAGGCTGCACTTTGCTAATGCAAACCTAGTACAGAAACCAGAAATGCTGCAGGTGCAATTTCTGATTTGAATCTAGTATTTTCTATGATTCAATTCTTGGCTACCTGAGATAACACCTCTTTCTCAAGGACATAATATGTTTGAGTGCAATTGAACAGCTGGAGCCAGGAGCTTTCTCATATAGACAAATATGAGCTGTTCAAGGGATACTTCCATTCTTATCTCACTCCTCCTAATCAGCTATAACCTAAATATAAATTTTCTATAACTAGAAATAACAATGGGCCCTGTTGCTTTGGTTGAAGATATTTTGGGGAAAAGGAGTAGGAGATACATAGGCATGAATTAATTCTGCAATGCATTAGTTTAATATATCGACTTAAAACCAAACATAATAATAATTTCTACATACAATTTTTTTTTTTTTTTTTTAAGGTATAGGGATGTTAAAGACTGGAGAAAATGATTACTGGCTCGAAATATCTGAAGCCAGGTGTGGCAGGGCAGTTCTGCCTAGGTAGAATGGTGCTCTGCTCCACACCCCACCTGTGGAGCCTCTAGTCCAGCCCAGGATGGCTGTGAGTCACTGGTGCACCTGAGGCAAAGCCCCACATTGGTGCTGCCCCCAAAACACCAATCGAGCCCTTGAAATATGGGTATGTAGGGTTGGATGGGTAGGGTTTGCTAAGTCGGTGCTTGGGGAAATGCCTTATTTTGATTGAATGTTTTGACTTAAATTTTGCCAGATTTCTGGCCTTCTAAATTTTGTCTGTAAAGTTTGCTTTTTCACCTCCAGTGAAAGTTGTTGCATATCTCCTGTGCACCCAAGTCAGGGAAGAGTAGCACCACAAACACCTTTTATGTAAATTTGTTAAGAGAAGACAGGGACTCAACAAGGGGTAAGGTGCTTTTTTAAGGGAAAAAAGAGTGAAAGGTATCATTACATTTGAGCAGGAATGGAATGCATCATGTGGAGCTTTTTAAAATGGCTTTAGAATTCCAAATACAGTTTGCAATGAAATGATGTCTCTAAATGTAATCACAGAACCAACACCAATGGACTATTTCATACCCGTGTGTATGCAGTGGAAAATGGAATTTCAATTATTATGCTTGATGTCTTATTAAACTTTTCTATTTTAATACTTTTTCTCAACTTTCCTGTCCTAATACTCACAAGACAAACTTTTTCTTCCTTGTATTTACTTATTTCCAACAGGATGGATTCAATTACTGTTTTTTTATTGAACCACCCTATAGTTCTAAACTACCTTCTTTCTAAGCTCAAAACATGTATTTAGGTGAAGGCATTCATATACTTTGGAGATAATTTTTGCGATACTTTATATTTGACTGGCAGTGTAGCACAAGAGTGATTGAGCAATATAAATAAACAATAACAATAAATTTCAGTGAAACTGAGTCTCAATAGTAGCAAAATGTATTATTGTAGGTTGATAATTGACACAATTGATTCATTTAGTCATTCTGGATTCTGGACACTTTAATAAGTATTCCGAATCAAATCTTATTTAAGGTATGCTACAGAAAAAGTCCTCTTGCTTATACATGTCAGTGCAATAAGTTCTCCAGTAGAGTACTTTTGAATACATATATAGGAAGACAGAGACAAATTTTAAAAGACAGAACTATATTTGAAACATTGCCATAGTGTTGCTGTAGTCACCAAATAAGGCTCCGGAGAATCTTCCAAGCCCTGGAAATAGAGTCAAAATAATAGCCCCAAGGAAACAAAACATCTTGTAAGCAATCACATTTTGCTCTACCCATCAATCTCAGAACCCTTCATGTGAAATTGCTGATAAACTCTAACCAATCATCATGTGGTACCCTCACAAGAGAAGATTTCAACCACTTTACAAACATCTTTCTGAATGCTCTTACTTTGTGGTAGGGTGTTTAGATGGAAGCAGGATCCATGGAAGTGAGGGAGAAGCCTGCTGTATAACTAGTGAGAGAAAACTGTATCTTCTGATCTGTTAAATCACCTTTGTCAAAATAACTAATATGACACTCAAGGTAAACCCCTGTCACTGGGGTGAATCTCAGGTGGTGTCTTTGCACATTCTAATTGCTTCACCTCACTGGACAGAGCGGGAGAACCTTAAGTAAGCTCTGTACGTTGAAATACACCCTATGCTTGTACTGAAATAGAGTTATACCATAAAGTCAGGAGTCTGAAGGGTGGAAGCGGCCCTTTAAAAGAGCAGAAACGCCAGCACACTTCAAACTATTCTTTCAAGGAAGAAAACATAGTGGACTCAGTCGTTTTCTAACTGCAGTTTAGTAGTCTTTATGAGGAGATCTTGGAAGGGCATCAAGACATAAAAGTTTTTTACACTTTTTACAGTATTCTACAGAGGAATCACCCACTTCAGATGACAAACAAAGCACAAAGTGGTCACAGTTTGTCCATGACTTTACTATTGAAATTAATTTTTTTTTTTTAAAGGCTAGCATTGCGAAATTTGTAATTTTAGTTTTTGTTCTGAATAATTCCCCCACATTATTGAACCCCTGTACAGTCTATACCAGGGAAGAAAGCTCACATATTTGGTTGTTATGACAGTAGCCAAACCTGTAACAGAAAAAAGTATATTTCACTATCAATTAATTGTCTTCAAAACTAAAGTAATAATCATAGACTTATTCTGTTTACAGCAAAAGGCACCATACTGAGATTTTGAATTGTGTTCAATTCATGTGGTCTCCAGAATACAGAAAAGTACAACAGAGAGCAATGGCCAAATAACATGAACAACTAATTTTAAAATTCCTTTTTCTTTGAGTTTTGATATAGGTGTCTTGCATCTCAATTTCATTTAGGAATAAGACCCTTTCAGATGCTTGCTTAAAGTAATATTATGTTATCAGAAAGAGAGAAAAATATACAGAAAATTACAAGATGTTATAGCATGCTATAATATGATTAAGCTCTTATGTTATACTTTGAAGAAGCAGTACAAGAGTATTTGCCCTACACATTCAGTAGTATTAGATACCACACAGGACTATTAATGTTGCCATTTTGACCTCATAAATATATTCAGGAAGCAAATTATCTGCTATTAACACACCCACTTTCTGTCCCCCGCTTCCCAAGCAGATTTGGCTTAGTGTGAATGTAGGATGGAGTAATTTGACTTTTGCAATCAGAGCAGACAGCTGTGAGCGATACATGACATGAAAATGAATTATCTTTGCTCTTGCTCATTGAGAGCAGCGAGTGCTGCGAAGTTATTATGCTGTGTTGTAGCCTGTACCTGACATGTATGGAGTACAGGCAGATAAAATAAGCTTTTACAACAAGTTTTATCAATTATTCTTATACATACAGAAAAATAGCTTCATATAAATACTATATAAATAAATACTATGTTCCTTAATTTCCTTTCTATTTCTCCTCTCTCTCCATTCTTCATCAATGTGAGATAATTCTACCATGCTCCAGTCATTCAGGGTTAATAGCAGAGTGCTAAACTTGACCCGCCTTTTCCCTTTCCATCCATTCCATGTTGTTAAATGTCACCAGTTATTCATCAGTAAGATGAAGAAACTATATAATTTCTTCTCTATTTCAGCTGTTTAAATTCTGATAATTTATCAAAACTGCCTTATCATCCCTCCTCTCACCTGATTCAGGTTTCTTCTTTTTCTCTTAGGCTTTACACTGCAAGCTTTCTGTTCCACTTATCAGACCTTTTGCTCAGCTTAGCCGTATTTATTACCCTTCAAATACAGAGCTCCCATTTAACTGATTTTGGAGACTCACTGTGGCTTCTTTGTGAGATACAACCTCCCTGTTACAACCTGTCACTTCTATATATTCTGTCCCAAGCTGCCAACTGTTGCTTGGAATTCAGTTCCTTCTGCTCCCTGGCCCCTTTATTTTCTCTATCTTTTTCTCATAGGAGAAATCTACAATTTTGCAATTCACCGCATTCTCATTTTCTTTTCTCTTCTCTGACCTCTTAAATCTTGGCTCATTTACACTAGAAATATTTTAATTATTTTTTAATGTATTTTACTTATTCTGAGTTTACTCTGTTTCTCAGGTATGGATTTGAACAATTTGTGAGACTTGTCTTTTGGTATGAACTCCAATTACAAATAAGGGCAAGCAAGAGCAGTTTTGTGGACTTGTGTGTTACCATCTGAGTCAGTGAGCAATGCTTGGCAACTAGAGTTTGAATAATTGAATTGCAGCATAGTGAGAGCATTTTTTTCCTGGATGCTTTTTGACAAGTTTTGAAAAAAAATCAACAGCTTGCATAATGTAGTAAATATGACAAATGGATACATGTAAACACATTCATTTCAAATCTGGGTGTCCATAGAGAGGTTCCTAAAATCTGATGTAGACAGTCATGTGGGATAGTCACATCTCACTGGTTTCTCTTTGAGTGCTCCTCATGAATTCATGTGACCTACCAGCCATCTGAAAGACCAGCCGACCTAACCAGCCAACATTTGTGTCTGCTCCTGAGTAGTCCCTAGAAAATATCTTATTTCCAAACAAACCTCTCTGATAAGCTACACTGAAATCAGCATTTGCATTACCAAGTGCATGTGAGAGCCTACAGTTTCATTTTGTGTATTGCTGCCTTGTGTGCTCTGCTATTTGCGACTCAGCCACACGGGAAGTGTTGTGGTCCTCCGCATTATGTGACCAGTGCTGTACAGGTCAGCAATGGGTGAGGGAGATGAAAGTTTTGTCTCCTTTTCATTTATTCTACTTTGGTTCCTGGGCCACAAAGATGTTGTTTCTAGTTTATTTTGCCACCTGCCAAGCTCTCTTTATGAAAAGGGGTAGATCCTTCTTCATCTGTCCAGCCACACATCCTGGTGCAAGGACTGCAGCACATGCATGGGACGTGCCATGGGTGGTGCAGGAGTAAGGTACCAGTCAGATGGAAGTAATTTTATGCTTTCTCAGAAGGAAAACAAATGACAGATCTAGCTGTGCCTGACACTGCCTGAGCACCAGAGACTCTCTCTCCCTCCAGGGAACCTCAGGTTAATGAGATGGAAAATGCAGTCAGCAGATTCCATGCCATCAGAAGCCACCAAACTTGCACAAACTGCCCCTGTACCTCTGAACTGTGCCTTATTTCTAAAGTTAAAGCACTCTTAATACCAGATTCTTAGCTCAGTCCTGATCTGATTTTTAGTATCTCACTCTGCCCTTCATACTAATCAGATTTTTAAAAGAAAAAGCAGAGGAGGCTGCCTCAGCTACTGAAGTCTCTACAGTAATTTTCAGGCAGAAAATCAAATTGCCTGTGGGCTGTAGATTTTCATAGTGTGTATGCATAGCAGAGGTCACCTTTAACATTAAGGGCATGAATCTCGTTTTCCCTCCATCATTTGAGCTCTGGTGTAACATCATTAATAACTTCAGCAGGTTCACACTGACTGATCTGTGGGGTTACTAAGACCATTAATTTGGCCCAGACCCTCTATTTAAAGTGTAACTAATGACAACAAAAACTCTTAACTGTCCTTTAGAGGGAAAATATAATAATGAAAAGCTACTGACAGCTTCTAGGAGCCATACCAGACTGCTTACTTAATTTTGTACAAAATTGTCTCATTGTCTCATTGCTAGATCCCACCATCATATCTTTCTGAGATGAAAATTAACCCATTGGCCCCATTTTGCAGACAGAAGTGGGGTTCTAAGAGATAACAGAACTGTCAAAAGTCATTCCAAGGGCAAAATTGCATGGTTTTTCAGTCCTCTTATAGTTCATCACATTTAAAATATGACAAGCTGGATCCTCCAGAGAAAAGGTGGAACTGCAGTAGTATCGGATATTGAGAGAGGGAACAGAATGAAATCTGGCTTTTGAGCTTATTTTGAATTTTGATACTGGAAAGACAACAACTACTTGGCTACTTACAGAGCTTCTAAAATCCCAAAATATGAATCCTTTTGTGTGAAGGAACTATTATAGAGAGAGGCTGTAACATGAAACAGTCACAACCTCCAAATTTCCAGGAAAAATATGAAGGGTGCCAAATGTAGTGACTGCTAGAGTCAAAGACTCAAAACATGTCCTGTTTTAGCTGCTGTGTTTCCACCAAGAAGCAGCTGATTTGAACACTGAGGCTTTGTGTTCTGCTGAACAGCTACGAGCTGCACTGTCACACCCCACTTACACTCACATGCCCTTGGTTTGCTGGGACAACCTTGAGTCGAATCTGCTGCTGCTGGTAGAGGCTCTCTCTTAACATTTTTGCTTGTAAATAAAAGAGCTATACCAAATGCAGCAATGAGTCATTCCAAACTCATGACCCTTTTTGATGATACTTCTAGGGTCTAAACAAACCATCTGTGATATGCAGTGCACTAGTTTAATGTGCTTTGTAACAAGGTTTTTGAGTACATCTCCAGTACTAAAGTTACCATCTCCTGCTTAATTCAACCACATTTGTGCTGATGTCACCCTAATACTGACTCTGCTGAAGTATCTGTGCCTGCACTTTCCCTCCATCTCAAAAATTCCCAGGATAAAACAGTTAAATTTTTCTTCAGAAGGAGTAGAGCCTGAATTAAATTTATTTCTGATTCCTCTTTCCATGCTTTCTTGCCTCCACAGATTAGAGAAACCATTTCTTTGCAGCCTTCCAGAGTATCACACCTTTCATACATTAGTCCTCTCCATTTAGCTGTGTCCTTTATGCCCTACAGCCAGCGCTCCTTTGGCTAGATCCTGTACATAATTTCGCTGCCTGCTCTTCTAGAGATTTGTGCGCTTGTTGGCTTTTGAGATTTCCTGCACTGGTACTTGCTTTTCTTGACTCCTTTCATGCTTTTCAAAGCTGTACAGTGACTTGCAAGGATCTACAGACCAAGGTTAAAACCACAGGGTTTAATCACCTGGGTGTAGCAATAGGGTTCCTGTAGAGAGCAAAGTGTGCAAATCTGTGACACTTTAGTTAATGGTTTTCTATCACAAGTCATCATCCTTTCAGCCAAGGCAATCTAAGTGATCTACCTGATATTTATGGTTATTGTGATACAGTAATGCATCCACGTGGAGTATTTCCACCTGTGGAATGCACTCATTTGGGTGTGTATAAAGATGTGACCTTTGATAAGATCATGTTTCTTTTGTGTTAGTGACTGGCACAATCTATCACTAACTGTTATCCATCTTCCTCTTCAGTGTTCTGAGCATTGAATTTCACGTTCTGCACCCAATAAATCACATTGCACAATGTGCTTATAACACGGCACAGAATTTTACTTTTATAAACACAAAATTTTATCTAATTATTACTGAATTTTTCCAACAGTAGTGTTTCTAGTATGGACAGGCAAAACCTTCAACATGGACTTCCTTTAGTGACAGTTCACCTTTAGATCTAAGTATGCACATTAGATCTTGGTTCATTTTTTCTGTTGGATATATTTTTTGGGGTGGAGAAACTTCTTATTAATGCCTTAAAATGCAGGAAAAATGATGCAAAAAGTGGATAAGAACAATTAAGAACATAGTGGGAACTGGTTAAGTATCAATTGTTGCTAGCTTTCAGCTACAGTATAGACAGATTTTTCAGTAACTGTTTTCACACACAATGTTTAAACAAATAGCATATGCTAGTTTGTAAATCTGAATTTATATCTAACTGAATTATCTAAACACAGCCAAGTTACAGTCATATAGCTTCTACTTCTAAGATTTACAATGATTCAGATCATCGCTTCTAAGAGTCATAGTTTTCTACAAAAACAAAGTATGTTCTTTATGGTCTTTTGATTGTTTAGACTATATTTGAGTTTCCTGTACATGTGCTATACATTTACATATTTTTCAATAGTAATGTTTTCCCTGCATTGAAGATTATTTTAAAAAAAGTAAACCAAAGAAACTCCACAAAAACCAAACTATCAGAAAACATAAACAAAAAATAGGCAGAGCCTTTATTTTCTCATACAGATTTTAGCCTTTATGTTTCATGTCCTGCCTCATTTCCCCCTAAGTACAGTAGTTTCACGAATACAAGCCGCACGGATTATAAGCCGCACTTCCGGTGCCTCGACAATGTTGCTGTCTTTGTCAATAGATAAGCCGCACCCCGAATATTAGCCGCACTTTCGTTCGTCGCGAGAATCCGTGCGCAGCTTTCACAAATTGGCCAATTAGTAAGAGGATCGCGGCATAGCGGGCTTTACTGGCTCGGGGCGGGGCCAGGCAGGCTCGGCCCGCTCATGGTTGCCGACGGGGCCGGGTGGCCCAGCTCAGCGCCACGGCTCGGCGGGGCTGGCCGGGTGGTGCTGCCGCCGCCGCCGGGCTCGCTGGCCCCCCTCTCCCGTCAGCACCGCCCCGCTGCCGCGTTCGCTCGCCCGGCTGGCAGGGCTGCCGCCGCCGGGCTCGCCGTCCACCCCACTGCCGCTTTCGCTCGCCCCGCGCCGCGCCTCGCGAGCGCCGCGCCCGCCCCGCGGCGCTTTCGCGGCTCGCGGCGGCGCTTTCGCGGCTCGCGGTTCGCGGCTCGCGGCTCGCGGCTCGCGGCTCGCGGTTCGCGGCTCGCGGTTCGCGGCTTGCGGCGGCGCTTTCGCGGTTCGCGGCTCGCGGCTCGCGGCTCGCGGTTCGCGGCTCGCGGTTCGCGGCTCGCGGCTCGCGGCTCGCGGTTCGCGGCTCGCGGCGGCGCTTTCGCGGCTCGCGGCTCGCGGCTCGCGGCTCGCGGCTCGCGGCTCGCGGTTCGCGGCTCGCGGCTCGCGGTTCGCGGCTCGCGGCGGCGCTTTCGCGGCTCGCGGTTCGCGGCTCGCGGCGGCGCTTTCGCGAGCACCGCTTTCGCTCGCCCCACCGGCAGGGCTGCCGCCGCCGCCACCAGGCTCGCCGGCCGCCCCCTCCCGTCTGCACCGACGCCGCGTTTCCTCGCCCTGGCCGGCACTGCAGGCCCCCGCACCGCCGGGCTCCCCCACGCTGCTGGCCCCGATTCTGCTGGGCTTCCCCCGCTGCCAGGCAGCCCCACCCGCCAGCCTTCCTGCTTCTGCCATGCTCCCCTGCGCTGCTAGCCCCAGTTCTCCCGGGCTCCCCCGCCCTGCTGGCTTAGGCTCTGCCGCCCGCCCCCGACACTGCTGGCCCCGCCTCTGCCAGGCTTTCCCACCTCTGCCGGGGCCGGCCGGGCTCCAGCTTGGCTTGGGGCTGCCGCGGGCTCTCACTTCCGTGTTGGCAGCTTTTAGAATTTTGTTAATAGATTAGCCGCCCCGGAATATTAGCCGCACTTCCGGGTTTCCACCAAAATTTTGGTCAAATTGGTGCGGCTTGTATTCGTGAAATTACTGTAATATCAGAATGGGTTTAGAGCTAACTAGAATTTAATTTACTGTTTCAAGTGAATGTGCAAACCTACTAATCCTTCCAGAACACACTTTGGTTTACATACTTTTAAGGACAGGCCTTTAAGATTTCTGCAAAGCACACATTTCATCAGCATTCATCCTAAGAACATTACAGTAATTTCACGAATACAAGCCGCACCAATTTGACTAAGATTTTGCTCCTAAACCGGAAATGCGGCTAATAATCAGGAGCGGCTAATACAACCTCAGAAGTGCCAGCCAGAGTGCTGAGCCGAGCAGCTGCAAAGTCGGCATTTTGCGATTGTTACAAATCGCTACTTTGTTGCACCGCGGGTGGAGCCTGGCTCCCTGCCGGCAGCACGGGGGGCGGGGAGAGAGGCGGGAGAGCTCTCTTTCCTCCTCTGCCACAGCCCAGGGGAGAGACGGGGGGGGGCCCGGCGCCGCCATTGCTGCGGCCCGGGGAGGAGAGGGGGGACCCGGGCCGCCCCTACCGCGGCTGGGGGAGGAGAGGGGGGACCCGGGCCGCCCCTGCCGCGGCCCGGGGAGGAGGGGGGAAGCCCGCACCACCATTGCTGCGGCCCGGGGAGGGGGGGGGAAGCCGGCGCCGCCATTGCTGCGGCCCGGGGAGGGGGGGGGAAGCCGGCGCCGCCATTGCTGCGGCCCGGGGAGGGGGGGGAAGCGCGCGCCGCCATTGCTGCGGCCCGGCGAGGGGGGGGGAAGCCGGCGCCGCCATTGCTGTGGCCCGGGGAGCCGACGGGAGCCCCGCGCAGCCATTGCCGCGGCTCGGGGAGCCGACGGGGTGCTTCGTCCCCGCCCGCCGCCGCCCCGGCAGGAGCGGGGAAACTCCGTCCCTGCCCGCCGCCGGCGCCACGGGCGCGGGAAAGCTCCCTCCCCGCCCGCCGCCGCTGCCGTAGGAGCAGGGGAAGCTCCGTCCCTGCCTGCCACCGCAGGGCAGCGCCGACCCGGGGTGACCAAGCCCAGTGGCAGCGCCGGCCGGCCCCGAGCTGCAGCACCGTGCTGGCCCACCTGGCCCCGTCAGCGGCCCCTAGCGGGCCGAGCCTGCACAGCCCTAGCTCAGCCAGTAAACCCCGCCCTGCCGTGGCTCTGTTACTAATTGCACGCAGGTCCTCGCTGCGAACGACAGAGCGGCTTATATTCGTGTGCGGCTTATCTATGGACAAAAACCAAAATATTTGCCAACACCCAGAGATGCGGCTTATAGTCAGTGCGGCTTGTATTCGTGAATTTACTGTAGTTTAAATAGAGGTAGGTAAGAATTTCCATTTTAATTTTCTATGACTTAAGCATCTAGTTTTGCTTAAAAACAGAAATTCTAATATTTCTGAGAAAATAAAATTACTAAAAGAACATTTGGCTGGTAAGAAATTTTTGTTACTATTAAGTTGAAACAAACTTTTGAACTTTTATTCTGAAATGAATTTTGAAATGTTTCATTTTGCAAAATTTCTGGGAAACATTTCAAAATGGCAACATGAAGCTTTATACTACCAGAAAAAAATTTTTGCAGTAAGAACATGATGTATTATTGAGTACTCCCCTACTATTGCAGTCATAATGCTCTACTAAGAGCTTCCTGATACATTTATTGGAAGGTGAATCTCATCAGGCCCTCCTCACACATAGGGACTGATATTCTGAGTAGTTGGGGTTAATTTGGTGTCCCAAACAGCAACTAAGTCCCACCCAACCTCTTGCTCACTCCCCACCACGTATACAAGGGAGAGAGAATTGGAAAGGTAAATGTGAGAAAACTTGAGGGTTGATATAAAGACAGTTTCTAGGTAAAGCCAAAGCTGCACATGCAAGCAAAGCAAGCCAAGGAATCCATTCACCTCTTCCCATGGGCAGGCAGGTGTTCAGCCATCCCCAGGAAAGCTGGGCTCCAGTATGCCTAACAATTACTTGGGAGAGCAAACCCCATCATGTTAAACATCCCCATATTCCACTGTCTTCCCCAAGCTCTGTATGCCGAACATGATGCTCATGGTCATATTCCATAGGGTGTGGAACACCTCTTTCGTTTTCTTATCATCTTCTTTATAGCTCTGCTACTCTACTGCCTGTGTGAATCTGCCAGGAGTGTTGATTTACACCTATGATGAATGGAAAAATCATCTTGGCTGTTACCCTGCTGGGACTGCCAAGGCACCCTCACTCTCTGGTCTTCTCATCTTTGCTTACTGTACACCTAACTTCTCTACTTTCTCTTCATACATGGTAGAAGAATTTACTGCAGGATATTGCTTCCTTCTGATTGATCTTGAAGAAAAGCAGTACTATAAAACCTATACTATTGAAATGTATTTTGTTTTTGCCAATATTTTTAGCAGTCTATGTACTCCTCTATAGATTCAATAGCAGACAATTCAGCTTCAGTGCTATGTTTGAGTAGATTCAAATATATGATGATAACTGAATAAAATAAGTAATTTTTGCCCATTTGACCTACCTAGAATATTTATCTATATTGCTGTTTCTTTGTTATCCTGGCAAAAATAGTCCAAAGGAACTATATCAACTGCACAAAAAGGAATCTGGAACAGTCCTATCAGAGCTGTCTAGTCATTCAATTGCAAAAGTTAATCTGCTAAATTCACAGTTTTTTTACAATCTAAACAAGACTATGTAGAAAATCAAGACAAAAGGGGTGAACTCACCACATAATAGATAAATATTTTGTTTCACCTGATATTCTTTTCTTCTGTCTGCAGAAAGAAAAATTTCCTGTTCTTTTAGCCAGTTTCTTTTCCTCTGCTGTTGCATTGCAGTAAGGAATTGCCTGCAAAGTCAGTGTAGAATTCAATATAATGCCTACTACACGTTTGCACTGATTAGTGTAAATGTCTTAGAAATGAATATTGACTATGAAGATAGAAGCAGGTTAAAAAAAACCTGAGGGGTGAATATTCAAGTAAAATTCAGCCTCATTTTCTTTCAGCTAAGAGCATGAATCTAACCAGGTTTTTAATCCTGAAGTAAGATCCTGTTTATAGTTGAATATTTGTTTTCAAACTTGCCTTCAGGAGAATGCACTTCATATCAGGGCTGGTTTTAAATCCACAGCAACCCCCTCTTTTTGCACAGCAGGAATAAGGCAATTGATACCTGTCCCCTAAAAGACTGTACAAGCACATGCTCTAAATGTAGTTCCATGTTACCTGCAGAACATTATCTCCTGGGATACTTCTTGCACATTTGTGCCTGCCTGCTTCTGGTCTTGAGTCACACTGTTGTGTAGTCATCTAAAAGTAAGTCTCTGGACAAAAAAAAATTATGGTTTAATCTTCACTGGTGTCAATCATACTAAAATATGGGAAGGAAATGGCCCTCAACTTAAAATAATGAAAATGGATTTGGTTTAGACATAATTTAAGATTTAGCAGCAGTGGAACCTGAGGCCATCATGTTTTCTTTTTAATTGCTAATCATCAGAAATTGCCCTCACTTGATCATTATTACTCAGTTAAATCAAAAATATGCTAACGGCATAAAATGATATTCAATCATTGTATTGCTGTCTAAATAATTACTTATGCCCAGGAATCTTTTTTTCTGTAATCCCTTGTGTGAGCTATGTAGAACAGTAAGTATGTTTGCCATACTCTATTTTTCCTTACATTCGCACTTTTAAAAAATTCTATAAAATGTCACACAACATAAATATACAAAGTGTAGACTTCAGGGAAGACTTTCTATTAAACACCTGCCTTTCCTAAACTGTCTCTATTATTGAAAGTGAATATATTCTACCTCTATTGAAAGACAACTCTCTTTAGACAATGGAAGCACCACTCTTTCAAGAACTCTTGAAATAAATTGCACTTTTTTTTGTTCACTCTCTACTTACTTATTTACATAATCATTCAGTTGCACTGAATAGAAAAGATAGGTTGGTGATTTCTTTCTCAAAGATAGTGTGAACCTTAAAATAAAATCTAGTTTTGGAAAACTTTGAATATTTAAACAGATTTATTTCCTGAATTCCTTTAAAATTTTTTGGTTGGCTTTGTTTCTAGATGTTAGGGAAATGATAAGAGATTTAGCACAGTCTCTTTCAGAGACTCAAATGTATCATGAAACAGGGGAAACGTATTTGGAGCAGACTATGACTCCAAAAAGTTAAGTTATACCACTTAAATTTAATAAACAACTCACAAAGTCTATGATCAATCTTCTTTATAGTTCTCCTTTTCCCTAGAAAAGGAGTATTCCAGAGGGCATGGCTAAAGCTGGTGACAAAACCAAGCAATGAGAGAAAAGTTGATGAGTAACCCTGGGATGAGCTCTTGGTCAGAGCATGATGCTAACAACACCAAGGTGGTGAGTTCCAACTCAGGCATTAGAGTTTCAGAAAGAAAATCATCATGGTTTTGTCTAATGCTTGAGTGCTGTCAGCAAGCTCACCACGAGCTGACAAGCAAGAAACTACTATGTGACAAAAGAGGAAGGTCATTCCCCACAATATCAGCGAATGTTCAGAAGGATCACACACTACACTGACAGTTGTGGACACTGTACTTATCCAGGGATGAGCAGTAAGGCAACAAGGTTTCATTAAAACCAGAGTGATGTTATTAAACTTCTATAATTTGACTGCGATATGTGCCGAAGTATTTTACATAAGCTAAAGCCTGTGCAACATGCAATGAGGAAACCAATAAGTAGTGAATTACAATAATCAATATGTGAAATGACAAAAGCATTAATCAACTTTGCAGTGGTGTCCCGACCTGGGAAGAAATTAGTTTTATATAGATCACATAAATAGTAGATAAATTACATACTGGGCCAAACGAATGGCTCATGTAACTCAATTGCTGATATATGCAGCTGGTGACACATTTGGATCTAGAGATGAATTTGGATGATTACATTTTGACATGATATCATACTGAGTCAGGCAATTAGCATAACAACATTTCCACAAGGACTTATTTTAATGTAAAATTTATGTAGATTTCAGCTGTGCTCATGCATTTTTCTTGTTTGTAAGGGGCATTATATCGCTGCACAATAAAAAGTCGCTGCTGCAAAAAAATTTGCTGGTTAAGTTTAGGTTTGTGTATTCCATTACTGGAAACAGGAAAATATTTCCTTTTTTTTTTTAATTGAAAGGGACATCCCTTAATATATATACAATAAAATGATAAATTAAGCAGGGGACCATTTGCAAGTTTTCAAAGACTTTTTAGCACAGCAAGAGAAACTTAGTGTTACAATTTTGTGTTGTATTTATCCATTTGGAAACTGGTTTTGTTTGAGCTCTTTGGTAGAATTCATGCAAATGTAGCAGAGAGGGTCTTTCTTAAATCTCTGTCTTTAGTCTCATTCTAAGTATCTAGAAAAAAACCCATGTTCATTGCAATTATTTATATGCTTTATATAAAAAGTAAGGGACCCGTTGGACAAGATTCTTACAGAAGTGTTTTCAGGATGGGTCTAAATGAAGCAGCCTTTAGCAAATCTCTTCATTAATGATTGTACAGAATTGTACCAGTGATAACTGTACTTATCCATTCTAATTTTCTCTGTTCTCTATTGGGATTGATGAGAAGACTGTTTCAAGTGCCTGTATTCTCCTTCAAGAGAAGTCCACTTGCTACATCCTCCAGTACTGAATAAATGACTCAACACATACACTGTTAGTGCCAGTTTCTTACAGAAATGAAAGCAGAGGGTGAAAATGAATAGCAGCATGGCTCTTGCCCTAGGTGCATCTCTCTGAGGAAGTACAAGCATCTTTAAGAAGAAAGCAAAAGAACAAAAATAAATGGTAGGCATGAGAAGATTTTTAGGCTAATAAGCATAAATAGCTGTTAAAAATAAGAGAGAGGGACTTGCCTTGAATACTGCTGGTTCAGAATAATATACAGTATACAGAAGAACAGGCCTCCACAGATACCCAAGTGAATTTACCAGAAACAAAATTAAAATTTAGAAAGAAAAGGTAAAAGGGTGAATTTGAAACATCTCCTATATACTTTTATTAGATACTACACATTTCTCTATTCAGTATGTAAAAAAAATATGAAGAATAAATGAAAATGACAGGTTGCAGACACTGTACTGGTTGACTAATGTTGATATGTATTGATCATGCCAGGGTCTCAGAGTTACTCATATGCAATGATTGCCTTTTTGACTGTTCACTCAATTCTTGTTAGCAAAAATTCAGAGTGAGACAGTGAGATCCATTAGTCTCCTCAAACACTAGTGACTGGCAATGAAGGGTTTGTTTCCACTTGGACTGTCTTGCATGGGTGAGGATACTCATGAGATCACTGAATAATTCAAGCATGACCCAAAACACAGCACTGAACCAAATTTATCCAGCAATTTAGGCAGAGTTTTAGTAACCAAAGTTGATTTAATATTCAAACAATAATTGAAAGAACAATGCTTTCCCAATAAATCTGCATATCAGAGGTAGATAAAGTCCTTTAATCTCATTTCTGACCAGAAATTTTATGGTTCCCACCTGACAAGGAGGACAAGGATGGACACTAGCATTGTCTTAAAGGAAAAAGCATGTGAGCAAACAAAAAAATATAAACGATATTACCTTTCAGTCACATTAGTAGATTTCCGTGTCAATAAAACGAGGACCTGTTACTTCAGTGTCCGAATATTCACCTTTTTTCATACTTACTGACACATGGAAAGCACTTTATAAGTGATAGTCATATTTCTGTGCAAATGGGGATTGCCTTTCTTTTAATAATAAAATAAATGAATAATAATAAAGAAAATGAAATAAAATGCTATGTCTAAAAAAAAAAAAAAAAAAAAAAAAAGATTATCCTAAAACTGAGGGCCTGGGAAGAAGATCCAGCCTGCAGGGAAGGACAAATCTTTGAGTTAGAAAGCTGATAGGTCAATTGAGTCACACTGACCTGTTTTCCATTTCCACCATTGTTATTATAGACACAGAAGTGTGAAAAAAATGAAAGAGTTACAATTGAGAACAGGGCTGGACTCATTTTGAAAAAGCTGTGCAGGCACATATAATAAAGAGCAATATTAGTCCCAAACAGCCACCCATTAAAACTGCATTGCTCAGTTTCTCTAGAATTTTATGCATAATTATTAAAGAGTCATTGATTGAAAATTTGTCTTTATTCCACTCTAACCAAGTTACTCTGCCCAGTTTCTCTAAGTAACAGGAAAATAATCAGGAGTTAGAATGTTGAATGAAATGCCCTTTTCATGTATCAAAAAGGTATTGTAGGCAAAATTCTAAAATGTTAACAAAGATGGTTGTACTTTGGGAAAGTTTTGAATATATACTCCTATTTTGTTTTGTCTGAGTGAGTACACTTTGCGTGCTGGGCATTAGCATGAAACCTGTCATTATAAATAACACTTCCAGACAACAAGAAAAATAAATTTTGCGCCATCTTTATTGTTAGTTACTCTATAGTTGCTTGCTGTTTTTCATCAGAAAATATTACGTGCCTATCATTCCAAGAAAAATATATTTGTTCTATTATCTCAGCCTAAAAGTTAAAAGCAGTAAAATATAACAGGCTTTGACATTGTGATTTATGGTACAAAAGTACAAACAGAAGAAAATGGATATGAAACAAACCCAACAAAATTAATATGTGCTTTGGCAGCTCTTGGCTTATGAGAAGGCCACATGAAGGAGTTTACTGGTCTGGAAAGATTTCCTTATTTTTCAACCCTCTAAAATTTTTCCAGATAGTTTCTTTTTCAGTCTTTCACTAATATGTATGTCAAAAAACTTACTGTACTACTGGAAAGTGGAAATAGAAGTTTTTTTACAAGCTCATGCATGAATTGCTGAAAAATCAACATTGTCACATAAATAACTGCTTCAGAAAGTAAACAAAGTGATGTCTGGGAGGTTCTAGCTTTTGTATTCCAGGATTTCACTTCCACTAATCCTTTAAAGATGGTGAAAACTTACATGTTATGCTTGTGGAGAGAATTTTTCAAAAAGTAGGAAAAAAAGCAGAATTGCTTAAAACCCAAAATGATAGTGTTCTTATTGTCTGGGACTGCATATTGCAGTTGTGGGGGACATATTTTTCTTTTGATCTGACAGTAATTCTTTAACTGCTTTAGAGTAAGTTTCACCATGTAATAGAAAGAATTGTACTGTTTAATTAGATTTACTCAACAGGTTCAGAATATATTTTGTTCCTTCTAAGAGCTGATTAAAGACAATCACAATGTGACTTTCCAGGCTTGGATCTTCCATGAGGATTACTACAAATCCTCCTATCCCATTGACCTGGGTAAGATGTGAATACAATAATATTTTTTTAGAATGTGGAACTCATCTTGGAAGTTCAGTTCCATTGTTGTATTTGAATTTCTATAATCTGCTATTACAGCTTTGCTTTCTCTTTGCAGGAGTGTTGTTTGTTTGCAGGTGTTATGTGTGGATTTTATTGTTTGTTCATCTTATCAGTTCTCAGTCTCCAAGCACTTCATAGGAGGAAGCATGACAGCTTTTATTACTAGAAGACAGGAACCAGCATTATGGTGCAACCAGTGAATAGTATTTCTCTAGACTTAATGAATGCTGATCTCATTTACAAAGTGCATTACTTTGCCTCCCATTCTAAGAGGAATACATTAATGTTTTTGAAAATGACATTTCATGATTAGCTAAGCATGACACCTACACAGTCATTTCAAATAAGATTGCCTGTTCTCAGAATTGTTTTACTGTGTCAAAGGAAACAATAGTCTTTCTTGCAAGTCTGTTAAAAATTGAAAAACAATTATTTAAATTCACTGTGACTCGCAGGCCTGACTTTTCAGTAAAGAAATAAGCTCATATCTATATTTTCTTTTCTAATATTCTTTATTATATCTTATTTTCCAAAGACTTTCAACACCCTGTGGATTTGGGAAGCAATTTTCATTACTATAAGCATTAATGTTTCTGGCAAAGGATTATTTAAGAACATTGAAAAGTTAATTGACCAAAGATTCAGGGGAAATATTTTGCCTTTTACATTAAATATGAGTAGAATATCAATGAATTAATCCTGGGTAAAAAGAGGTTTCATCTCTGATCTTGTGACATGTAAAAAAATAACAGAAGAGAGGGTTATTTTCAGTGCAGGGCAGGATTTACAGTATCTAAAGAGAGTAGCTGAAAGCACTCTGCTGAAAATGAAAGGAGTGTGCTCTGCGCTGGGGTGAGATGGAAGTTCAAGAGTGGTCAAAATGTGAGAACTCATTGCTTGGCCCCAGCCCTCCCCTGAAATCAGTTGTGTGTCTCCAGCAAGCTCAGTGCTCTGGGTCAGGGCAGGAGCTGTTTGCCCATCTCCGCTGCCCACTCAGCTACTGGGGTTTGATCTCCTGGCTGTGCCTGTCAGCACAGCAGCAGCTGCAATGCCAATTACAGGTTCTCATCTCAGAGAAATGAGCTCCCTGCTTTTGATGTGACAGCCCCTGCCACGTGGGCTACAGCAGCCCAACATGAGAATATTTTGGATCATTCTGATTGACTCCCCAGTAGGCTGTACTAATCTCTCTCACGCTAGTTTGCATTACCATGTTTGAGTTCTATAGAGGGGATCAAAGGTAAAGATTGCAGAGAGCTGCACTTCCCAAAAGGTAGCAAATCTGGGAGCACACAACTGAAACCAACCACTACAGCATAAATTCCCAGTGACTATTATGTGAAGTGGCAATCTTTCTCTAGTTTTATCCAGAACTCATATTGAGGTCAGTAAAATATCTTAAGTATATACGTTTGTATATAAGATACCAGTGTGTGGTTTTCTTTTTCGGTCCCTGATGATATTTGCCAGGACCAGAGAATGCTAACATGTAGCTATCTCTCAGAAAACCCACATTTCATCAGCTGAGAAAGACCGGAGACCCCATTGACGAGTTCCACAAGAGTCTTTATTTCACGCGAAGGGGGTCAAGCAGGAATTCTCTCAGCGAACAAAGGGCAGGCAGCTATATTTGTAGGTTCAGGGAGGATTCAAACTACAACCAATAAAAGTTTATACAAAGAACAGCATCCAATCTAAGTGAGAAGTTCTAAAGGTAAACTGACCAATTAAACATCCTAATTTCTAACCAATTATCTTCCAAAGTTTTAGGAGAGTGACCAAATGCTTAAGGAACTTGGCTCAACCTCGGTATCTAGGATACTTTATCTATTATAGCAAGTTCCAGAGGCCAGGAGCAGAAGGCTTTGGAGGAATTGTATCATCCACGCCAGTGAAATATTTTTTTGCTTTGTGGAAATTTTACAGAAGTAGCTCTACGGAATATTTTGTTTGCAACACTTAGTTCTATCATATGAGATGTTTAAAAAAATAAGATGAAGGAAAGAAAAGAAATAGAAAACCCATTAGCATGCTCCAATGACCAAAGAAAGAATTTCAAAGATAGCATATTCACTCTTCAGTGTCAGAAATTCATTTGTTTCTAAGTTTCCTCTTCCAGAGACCTTTGATCTGATTCCCGTTTCCCATCTTGCAACTTCAAAATGTATAATGTTGCTTCATTATTTTCTGACATCTTGCCTCATAGTGAACAGGTGTGACTTGAAAATAGTATATAAAAGCAATCTTCGGTCCTTTTTCTGATCCCTGATAAGTCATCTATGCCTAAACCACTAATTTAAAAGAAAAAGCCTTTCTTAGGTCCTTGAAACATGGAACAACTTTCTCTCCTGCTTTGGGATTTTGAGTGTGAAACTACTTGGTTCACAGGAACATTAAATTGGGTCTACCTACCCTATTTTGATGTAAATGGTTACACATATATGTTCTTAGGGCAATTCCCAAACTAGGTTAAGGCCAGTGAAGGAAAAGTAACTGATGGAAAAAAAAAATTATTTTGCTTTCATTGCAGATGACTTGTGACAGAGCACAGCTGCACAAAGTATGTACTGAATTTGTATTGTTTTTACCCTGTCTGTGTAACTGTAAATAAAGTAAAATGGAAGGGAAGGGAAGGGAAGGGAAGGGAAGGGAAGGGAAGGGAAGGGAAGGGAAGGGAAGGGAAGGGAAGGGAAGGGAAGGGAAGGGAAGGGAAGGGAAGGGAAGGGAAGGGAAGGGAAGGGAAGGGAAGGGAAGGGAAGGGAAGGGAAGGGAAGGGAAGGGAAGGGAAGGGAAGGGAAGGGAAAAGAGAATTGGTGAGAAAAAAAGCAAACAAATCTGTTTGTAACTAGGTCATGGATCATTGTGACAGTAAGTGTTGCTTCTCTGAAGTCAAGGCTTCTGAAATTAAAAATATTTTGACACCCTCATTGTAGCAGATCTAAAGTATTGAAGCACTCCAAGATTATTAACCTCCAAATAAACTGCGTCTTCTCTTCAAGAGGAGTCTTTGATCAAAGCCCTCCTTTGTTTATTAGTTTTTTCCCAAGCCATATGAGCAATATATGAAATATTTTGACAATCATTTTGCAAATGGTTGTTAGAAACCAATGATAGAGATTTGGGAAGTGGAGAGAGGATAGATTTATTTCATTTTCTGTACTATAAGCCCAAGACATATATAAGAAAGTAATGCTAGAGTCTTTAGGTACATTAGCGTAATACCTTTTTTTTTTTTTTTTTTTAATTGGAAACGGAACTGATTTCTCCAAATTGTAAACATAGTGATTCATTCTGAGCTGGCATCCTGCCTGTAGTGCTTTTTGACCCTGCTAAAACAAGTGCTTTCCCTGAGCCAAAATATGTGAAAAGAAAAATGTTGCTTAACATCATGTAGATGATACAGGCATACACAAAATGTCTATGTGCATCACACTATAATCATAAGATACCAGCATTACAGATATACTTAGTTCAGATTTGGCAGTTATTAGTCAAACTGTTAACAGAGAAGACTAAAGAATAAACTGCAGAAACTGCTATATACTAATATTATCTTAAACATGTCTTCCTTTTAATTTTTATATTTTTGAAGCAAAGTGAATTTTCTACAAGCATAAGGCAGAACTTCACTTGTATTTGCAAATATATTTTCAATGTTTGAGTTGATAACTTTCCATGTGTTTATTTTGCACCAATATTTTCTCATGCTGGAAATATTTCCCAAATCTGAATATAACTTTGCATAATGTGCATGGAAAAGTTAGTCAAACTGAATTTCAGAGTTAATGAGCAGCTTGCCCACAGCAATCTCACAGCTTTATGTATCATACTCTGTGCTAAACTGTTTCTGCTTTTTGTCCTTCAAGCAAAAATGAGTAAAACTGGGGTTTGAAAATGGGTCTTAGTACAATGTAAACCAAAAGATGAAATAAATTTCTTTCAGCAACAGAACAGTTAGTTATTTACAAGAATTTCTTCTTCTAAACGCTACTAGCCATAGTATTTGGAAGGTCATGAAACCAGAAGACAGTGCAGTTACAATCAATTCTGTTAAAATACCTCCCCAACATTTCATTTAATAAATGGCAACATTAAATTATCTTCTTTAAGATAATTTAAAGTTATTTCATAGGTTTTTGGACAGGCTCATATTTAAATTAAAGGTAATTTATTCTTCTTCATAAGCTAATTAATCAGTTTTCAGTGAAAAAAAATTTTTGTGATTTTTATGCTTCTGCAGTTACATTCCAAGTATGTTATTTGATTAAAACAAAATATTATATTACCTTTTTTTTAGTTCAACAAGCAAACACAGAATGCCAGTTCTCAGAACTCAAAAAGTAAGAGTATTTCAAAAGTAACATGAACATTTTTTTCAGAATTAATAGTTTAAAATTCCTATTAGAACTGTTTGACTGAGCATTTCAAAGAACATTTTAATATTTCAGAAGTAAAGCAAATAATTTCAGATTGGGATAACATTGCCTTCTTAGCAGTGACATTTGGTATAAGTTAATTTGATTTAAAGAAAAACCTTAGACAAAATCAAAGCTTTTGGATGAAAGGAGCCAATATTGCTGAAAATAACCCTCATAAATAAATAAATAAATGTCATGATCTTAGTAATCCAATTTGCTATGAAACTTAAAAAGGATCTTGTTAATTATTTTTGCTACATGCAGATGTAGAGATATGGGGTTTCCGTATAAGGGATGCTTTTTTGGCTGTTCTGCATGCAGAACTGATGGTCTAAATAAGTGAGGTAGATTAACGACAAAGCAGGAAGGCCACAGTGTATGAGCAGCCCACGTCCAAACAGCATGGTATCAGCGTAGCTGTACTGGTCCATACAATACATGTTTGAACAAAGATTTTCCACAAGCAAAAAACAAGTAGAGAGCTGAATTAGACAAGAACCACCCATTTTAGATGTCATACACATTCTTGCAGGGAATTCAGTAGAGGAGTACTGAAGAGAAACTTTCAGTTAAGGATGAGGTTTTGCACTCGTGTAGGAGGCAACCTCTTGCATTTCCCCTCGAATCATTTCATATAAGCCATTGCCAGAGATAGGACAGATGAATAAATGGGCAGTTGGCCTAATCAAATATGGGCATTTCTGCATGGTTGTAACCACTACTGCTAACCACTTCTCCAGAGAAGCTGGCAATTTAATAAATGTTGCCCAAGCAGCCGGAAACTTGTTCAAATCAGCAGGTGGTATAACAACCACAAAGTAAGTTTCAGAATGTGATTTTCTACAGACAGGGCAGTTTTTTGAAAGGCATAATTGTACTAATTACAGTGTTTCATAATGTTTCATCAAAAACTCTGACCCACACTGCATAGCAGGTGCTCATTAAATGTGCAAGATCTGCAATTAATAATCATTTAACCCTGTGGAAACTGTGTAAAGCATATAATAAAGACAAAACTTAACTTCCCAGCTACACTACCTAAGAAAATGATATTTCAATGCTTCAAGCTAAAACTTCACACTCAATGATTTGATAAAAAGAATGAAGTGACCCTGCACTCTAATGATGTCTCAGAAACTAAATACTATTTCTCAATAAAACATGTATGTACTAGTCTCTGCATCAGAAATATAAAAGTCACTGGATGCTCTGCTGTAACATACATATGTTTTCAGTAGTGCTGTGCATAAACACTACATCACATGTCTTTTCATCAGGGTTACTGAGCATCTCCAAGGTAGAATATACACATGAGTTCAGGAAACTTAGGTAATTGTCTGGTAATGTCAGTAGGATAAGTTATAGCCCCAGCTCTGTTTTCTGTTTTCCCATTAAAGAAACATCTGTCTTCTCAGCTATTTTTAACCATTGACAAGGACAGACCTGGAGTACTGCTTCATAGAAAGCAAATACAGTTGTAGTGTGTGGAGTCTGTCACAAAATAAAGAAATGAAAAGTCAGTAGCTTCTGCAAGACAAACTACCTTGTGCTCCCATCATGAGTAAGCTCTACCTTGCAATTTTAAGCATCACTAAAGTTGAAGTTCATTTTAAGGGCTGATAAATATGGTGCAAGTAAGCCTTCTTTTTTATTTTTATTTTTTTGCCTATGTAGTTGGAAACCTAGAGATATTACCATTGGAGGAGAAACAGATACTGTCTAGACCCATTTCCTGTAGCTTATAAATATCTATGCTCATGATTCCCAGGAGTGATCCTGTTGCTTGAGAGCAGTAGAAGGTGAGAAAACTGAGTTGCAATCACTACAAACTCAGATTTTGAGAATGCATTTTTCTGATAGACAATTTCAAAGAAATACACTAACATTTTTGAAACACATTTATTTTAAAATACTTCAGAAATATTATTACAAGCCCAGGTGGCTAATGCAGCTAACAGATGTGCAAATTTTGTCTGGGGATTACAAAAAATGCAGTTTATTAAATTGTGTCATATGGCAGATGGGTAGGAGCTCTGTGGAGCATTCGGTTGATTACTCCATAGTTTCTGCAGTCAGAGGAAAAGCCCCAGCCTGAGTTTTTGCATACACACAATTACTGGAGAGTGCCAGTTTGCATTTGTTAAAGAAAGAGTATTGAAACAAAATACCTCAAGGCTTCTTCAGGATTTTATATTCTGTATTGGTTAAGGCTGAGCATTGTCTTCTTGTGTCATGGAAAAGAAATGAAATAGGGATACAAGCCCTTCCAGCTAAACAGCTACTTCCTCTGCTAAATGTGGGGTTTCTATCTATTTCATCTGCTCTACCCAAATTGCCCTTTAAACTTTCTTTATTAGCTGTAATTTCATTACAATAGTTACATGAAGATTCAAGCAATGCTTCTGCTTTTAAAACAGCTGCCATGCCTAAATGGAAAAGCTCTTGCAAATCCAATTTCCTACTCTGCTTGCAGGGGTCTGCTGCTTGGTGATTCATAATCTTCCTATGAGTTTGCAGAAGTCTGGAGAAAGAGCAAGCAGTTTATGTTGACTCAACAAAACAATTACCTTAAAAACAATAACCTGTTTTTCATGCTAACATAATTTTTGTCCAACAGTGTTTGCACATTAATGTGTGTAAAATCAAACAACACAAAAAGTAAAAAAAGCATAGAACTGGAGTAAAAAAAACACATATTCATAACTTAAATAAAATCATTATTTCAGTCCAAAATAGTGTTACGCATTTTATCATTAAAAGCTAAATAAGAGTATCCTGAACCCACCAACACATTTTATGTGAAAAGTTTGATACACTTAATAATGTAATTATTCCACTTATAATTGCAAGAAAATGATGAAAAGTTGAATAATATTTTTCTCATCCATTACTGTAGCAATTGAAAAGTGGCACATTATAAATGGAGTTGAGTGGGAATATGAGCATAAAAACGGCTGCCATCTAACACTTTCTGTATAAGATCCTGCATTCAATTATCTACCAGTTTGTCAAATTTCAGCTGTCGCTGCTAAAATTTTCCATGTCAGCAAATGCACTTCAGACAGAATTTCTTTTAGAAAGTTTCTTTAAAAAAGTTTCCAACAATAGCAGCAAGGACTAGTAATTGGTTTATGTTCCATTGAGACCAAGACTCTGTGGAATAAGGCCTCCCAATATATCCCTGCTTTGTTTCAGGAAAGCTGCTATTTCAAAGAAGTCTAAAAAAGCATGGTCAACTTACTAGCCTGCAAAAATTCCTTACTGCTTTTCACATTTCCAGTGTTCCTTCTTCTGAAGAGTATGCAAACTGCCTCTGAAACAGAAATTTTTACTTATTGAAGTTATTACTTATGACTGCTATGAGCAATGGGTCTGTGCCCATTCCACTGCTCTAAGTGTTACCCTTGCTGGAGCCCCGGAAAAAGCACAGCAGCCTGTGAAATGGGGAAATGCAGCCTTACAAGGCAAAAAGATGTAGATGAGCAAGAAGTACGCTGGGAGAGGGAAATATACAGTGAAACTAGGACAGCAAGGCTGAAAATAGTGAACACATGCAAAGAGATGAATAAAGGATGCAACGAGTTGAATAAAGATCTGCAGACAAGGGTATGGCATTTGGGTTATAGAGAGAGAACCTCTAAGAAGTTTGTAAGAGGACTGGTGTCCTGTAGGAAAAAGATGAAGGGACAGGGAGATGCAGGCTGAGAGGAGGGCAAAGCATCTCTCCAAGTGCAGAAATGGACTCACACATGCCAGAGACACACCAGCCACCAAAGCTGAAAAATCCTCTATTAAGTTGTGGATCTCATCCTCCGCTGGTACTGGTTCATACAGAGAATGAAAACTGCGTAATATTTATCAGCTACTGCCCCAGTCACAGCAGCTCTGCTCTGAACATTCAAGCCCTGCTCATATGTCTCTGGGTGTTTATAGTTTTCTTTTATGTCTGTAATTTCACTGCCCTTCTTGTCCTGATTAGTAAAAGGAGAACAATCCTACCCTCTCATCTCACAGTTGGATTGGAAAATGATATGTTTTCTGCACTCAGAGTAGGATCTGAACAGTTGGCAGTAAATAAAGCAAAAGACCACAGGTTGACAGAGAGGCTGGCAGGAAAAATAAATAAGTACTGACACAGCCTGTTCTTCCCTTCAGTGCACCCAATGAGGCAGAAATCTGTGAAATAGAAAGTAGATGATCGTTCAGTAAAAAGCCCTGCAATGAGTGTCCACAAAGGCCAACTTCAGTACTGGAGATTTTAACCTCCAGGCCTGTTGTCAACTGACAGAGACAGCTCCTTTGGGAGAAGATTTATATGCCTTAAAATGGGCTCTTATTCTAGAATTGCTCTCAGAAAAGTTTTCCTTTCCCCCTCAAAAGAGGAGGGACCCAGGAGAAGTAGCACCTCTCCAGCTCATCAATGCTTTGTGAATTTTCCTCTGTGACATACTGCAAGTGTATAAACTCATTCTGCAGGAAAAAGAACCATCAATTATTAAAAACAAGAGAAAGCAACACCACCAGTAACATTGAAATAAATCTTTTAATGGTTCCTCTTCCATAAATGCTCTGTGAATTTTAATGATACAGGAAGTTTGAAGAGCTGTCTCTCTGTTTCTGAGCTTAGTTGAGACAAGTGCATGATTGGAAAAAGCATGAAAAGTCCCTAAAGGATTGATTTTCAAGTTAAAGACTAATTAATTTATTTGCAAAAAGAAATCCAATACTTCCTAAAACTTTGGATAAAACAATATCATTCTTTAGATATGAGTGTTTGAATTCTTTGTATACAAACCCATCTTGAAATAAGAAAAAATCTTAATTTAGTATTTTGATATCCAACAGTGGAAGTCTTTTGAATGTGTTAGAACTGCTTCAGGGAGAGAGCTGAAAGCATCAAACTGACGTTTTTTATCTGCAAGCTATTTTCCACATGCAGCTCTGCAGAGAAACTGGAGATATGCTTGAGACAAATAGCAAGTCAAAGGTTGGCATAACAGACCAAACGGGAGCTAAACCTGCTGCAAGGCAGGCGGCAAAAGGAAGAGTGGCAGCTCTGCAGTTCATGGCACAGGGTTTGTGCTGGATATGGCTTTAGGGAGCAAACCACTGTACAGGCTTTGAAGAAACTGGCCTGGTCAAATTACAATTCCACCTAGTTTGCAACATGCAGGCACAAGTTTTTGCCAGTATAGGGAAAAAGCAGTTTGGACAATTAAAATTAGCAGATATATTGATATAACTGTACTTTCCTGGCTTGCAGTTTCAACATGGGGAGGAGAATTTTTGAATGAAGATCCTCAGACTGTTTATTAATGCATTGTGCACTATGACAAAGCTGATTCACTGCTCCCTAACTCCTTGCTCTACTACTGGTGACCAAATTCTGTGGCAAAGGTCTTCATTTGAGATGATGTGAAGGCAAGCTTATCCAGGCAGAGCTTCTTTTCCAAGTGCTTAGGAGGAGGGATGTTTCACTGACTGAACTACAGGAATAATTGAACAGTTTTAAGAATTCTATGTGCATCTCAAGTCCATGACTTCATGAACAATAAAAAATTCAACCTGCATGATGTAAAGCCTCTGGAGTATGAGCAGGAGGACTTGTATGGATGAAACTCTGTGTTAACTCCTTTTTCACCCTCTGTTATTGCAGATTTTGAATTGACTGAACCAGATCTGCAGGCTCTAACCTTTTCCAGCAACAGCCTCACAAAGGAGTGATAGCAAGCTGAGCTATAGATACCAAGCCAAGGACTCACCATATGGTGTTTTTGTTACACACAAGGGGAAAGATTGCTTTAAAGACCAAGGGCCGAATTCATCCCTGGCATAAGACTACTAAATTCAGTGGTGTTAGATCAAGCATGAAGTCAATAGCAAACTAATTCTATGTGGTGGGGAACAGAAGTCAAGGTTGTTTTTTTAATAGCCCAAGGATGTCTATAAGGTAAACTCAGTGGAGCCAAGGGTTTTTTTATGTCTAACTGACATCTGTTCTCAGAAAGCCTGCAGCACACTGGAATGATTTCCCAACATTTTTCCTCTCTATAAACACTGTGAACTTCTATATCAGACAGAGATGGGGAAAAGGCATGTTTCATACAAAAATGGGCACCGCAAATGACCCAGGAGTCATTATGTTAAAAGACCCTGATACTGCTTTAGTGATTCTATATTCAAGAAAGAAATAAAAAAAACTTTCCAACAACCAGTTGTTAATTGTTGTTGAAATGTATTGACACATGACAGCAGATGAATTTTAGCCATTGTTATCACCATGCGCATTAAAGAAATTAGACTGGAGACAATGCACTGTGAGCTAACCAAAGTACTGACAGTCTAAGCCCCTCTTTTACATTTTCAGGACATTTGATGTGCAGATCAATTAAAGGACTTATTTCAAGTTGTCTTCAAATAGCACAGCAGCTCTGACATGCAGAACCCCCATAATGCAGATATTCAGTAAAGTGCACGTTGGTACACTTTTATCTTTACAGCATGTTATCTCATTTTTACAGCAAGACGTTACCAGAATGAATTGGTTGAAATGCAAAAAGTAATTGAGGAATCTGGTTTTTAAACTTCATGAGTTATTAAATAGATGGGGGAAAAAAATTCGTTGTTAACATGAGTCAGGTTGTCTAACCTGTCTGCCGCTGTGGGTTAACTTTGCAATACCTGAGAGAGATTTTAGAAGATATTTTTGCAGCCTGGCATAATGGCTGATGAAGTTCTACTCAAGGTAACGTAAATCAGCACTTCTTTAACAGAAGACAGTTAACAACTATTAATCCAAAAGAAATATAGCTGTAATCAGGTTAAATATATATTTTGTTTCATATAGCAGGAGATTTTACATAGGTATTTTAGAACTGAATTCAAGCAGGAAAGTGAGAAGAAAAAATAATGAGGCTAAACTTCCTACAATATCAATAAGAGCCATCTGCAGAATCAATTTTTTATTGACAAAGCAAAGACAGCTGCAATACATGTTTCAAGAAGTGTAGGTTGTCTTGTGACTCTGGCTGTTGTGAAGTGGCAGAGTGAGTACACAAACCTGAGATGAGTTTACAAAATGATCACTCTCATAGGGTCCTGTGGGAGACAAAAACTGATCCTGGTGATATAAATTATTCATACCTTACCTATGTTATTGATTCTGGCCCAAAACTTAGTGTAACCAGAAAAGATAGGACTGACTGAGAAGAGAAAGAGGACACCCTGAAGATGCAGTTTGGTAGAGCAGGACACGCTGCTAGTGTAAGGCGTGAGGCTGAAGGATGCCAGGAGGAAGAGAGTTCATTAAAGAAACTAGTGTTTTGCTGGGAGAATGAGAAACTATAAAGCATTTTAACTGTTAGTACTTACTTTGCAACTACCAGGGGTCTTTTATGGTCAACTTCTGGCTGAACACCCATGGCAAGAAGCAATTAATAAAGCTGCCTATCTCTGAACCTAGTAGTCTCTTAACACCCTCTTTCTTGCCTAGTGAAATATCAATATTGACAGTCCACCTATAGGTTGCTTGATCCTCTGGAGTTCCATTGCTCCTATCTGCCACTGTAGAAGCCCCACACACAGTCCCTTCCCATTTTCCTGGAGCTACTCTATTTCTCACAAGCTCCCCTCAAGAAGGTGGCTGTGACTCCCAGTACTGGACCTGCTTGACTGGCATCTACAGGTCACCTTGCCAGCTTTCTCAACTCCACCATTCACTCAAAGATGACATGAAGCACCCCCTTCATCCTAGATTTCTCAAGTATTTAGCAGATACTCTTACCCATCAGGAAATTCCTGTGAGGAGCAGGACCCAGGAAGCCCATGCCGTATTGCTAGTTGAGACTGAGAAGAAGCTGCTGCAGCAGACTCGCACTTACAGCATTGATATCTGCTTGCAGGCTTTTTCCCTAGGCAGCATTCATGGCAATAAGTCCATATTTTGTCTCATTCAAGGACAAGTGATTTTTATCAGACTCAGGCACTTTACCCAAGCACTCTATGGCCAGATACCCTAAGAAGTATGTCTGTGCTCAGAAACTCTTAATCTCACATTCAGTTTGCAGACTGTGTGTCCACAGATGAATTATTATTGAGAGGTAGTGAATACATTTGACAGGAACCTAAACTCACTATAAATAAAGATATTTAGATAGACTTTTTTACACTCACGTGCTTAGACAACCCTCTTCTTCTGCCTGAGTTCATTAACTCTGCGCTTCTCTCGAACCTGCAACATCTGAGATTGCAAGAAACAAGATCAGACAGATGTATCAGAGGTAGTTCTCTTTGCTGGAGACTATCCGTGTTCTTTTCTGTATACTTTTCTCCCAGACATGTTATTTTCCTCTAGGAATTTTTTTTTTCTAGTTTTACTTTTTAATATTTTCCAAAGTCTCTGGTTGTTTCTGTTATGACCTTCTCCTTTTTTTCCTCCCATTAGTATGTTTTCTATGTACTCTCTATATCTTAAAGGTGTTAGAGCTGCTGATAAATCATCACAGGTAAAGAATTCAACTTAGATGGCACTCCTGAGGAAGAGTATCTAAACAGGAGAGCTGAGACCATGAGGAAAGGGGAAACCAAGCAAAGGGTCTGGGATGGTTGATCAAATAAAAAAGTGTATTCTGCCTCCTTGATGGCATCTGCTGAGACATAAAAAAAGGAATAGAAATCTGTAGAAAAATTCCATGCAGACTCACAGGGACAAAACCATTACATTTCAAAGGAAATATTTTCATAGCCTGCAAGAGGAAGAAGTTGCACAATGCACTGCACTAAAGACTATGACTAGGGATCCACTCCATCTCTTGAGAATGCATCACTAGTAATTTGAGAAAACTTTTTCTTTCTAGCTGCCAGTGACTTGTTTTAATGACTGACTATGCACTGAAATAAATAAACTGAATTGTTCCTAGACAACACTCATAAATCCTCAAGGCTGAGGTACGGCTAGCTAATCCCTATAAAATATATCTGGAGGTCTCTTAGGTCAAACAAGGGCTGCATCTGCATCTCATCGACATTTCTCACAAGTTGTCTTCATGGAAGTTTTTTTCCCAGTAAAACTTTTTCATGGCAGAAGCCCAGTGACAGTTATATTAAAGAAAAAAAAGTGCAAGGTGTTTTGAAGGCATTTCTTGCTATATGTGAAGAACTAGTAATATTTTTATGCTGTATTAATAATAATATAATTTATAAAAATATTACCCATATAATATATTTCTATAAACCCTAATATTTATATTATATTAATTGCTATAATAATATATTAACTATAATATTAATATTATATTGATAATATTTTAATTTGTGAAATCACCGTGCATCCTACTCCAACTAATCTTTGATTTGATTCAGGACTGCAGAGGCTGAACAGACCCTGAAGATTTCATACCTTTGGTAATACTACAGAATATCTTTCACGTGATTAGGGTAAGTATCTCCTGTTGAAGCCAGAATATGACCATGGTGGCAAGTTTACAATAGGATTATATTTTTAATACAGCATCTGTATCTAGAAAAATGTAGGAAGAGATTAAGAAATTGAACACAAAGTTGTCATCACCCTACACATGAAGCCTTTTCACATACCCCTTTCTTTCATCGTGAATCCCCTGGCCCAGATTCAGCCATTTGGGGAATCTGGAAGAAGTGAAATTTGAAGAAAAATACTCCCTTCAGAGTGAAGAGGGGCTATCAGTTAGGGTGGAAAATGTGCATAACTCTATGCTTTCTAGCAATGGGTAGCTGCCATAGCTGCCATATCTGTTTTCTTCCACTTTTAGAGTCAGCAATATATATGGTCATGGTTTAAGCACTTCTTTCTTGCAAATTTCTTTTACAGTGCTAGAATTTAAAAGTAACTTAGTTTTAAGATGCTATCTACTGTGCATGTGTTGACCCAGACAAAAGGATTGTTTATGCAGCTAGAAATTTCTATGTGCTTAAATATGTGATTTGCCAGTTTTTTATTTTTTATCATGTCTGCTTCTGATTCCCATCTTAATAGTGTACGCCACTTGAAAGAATTAAGTTTTTTTAATAGACTATTTTTTTAACTAAGACCATTTTAATACACTGAGGAAATTGTATTCAGTAATAACAATGAATAAATGTCATTTTGATTTGTCCCTAGCAGTGAGAGAGGTTAAGACATAGACATTTTATCAGTCTGAGATTAAGCTGTGAGCATTCTGTTTAATTCAGCTTGTTTCCACTTAGTAACAAACCACTTGTAGACAAACACCTCATTTTTGATCACTTAAAGAAAATACATTTACTGTAAGGACATTATTTGACATCCAATTGTGCTGGTTTTGGCTGGGGTAGAGTCAATTTTCTTCGCAGTGGTTAATATGCTCTGCCTACTGCAAATTTAAAACAGAAGTGACTGGGTCTATTTACATTTCCTAGATGTAGAAACTATGGAACAGTGCTATTTTCACTGAATGTCTTGAAAATGAATGAGAAAAGGGTGTAGACTCAGATATCTTCATACTTAACTGAGAAACTGAATCCTTTCCATAAGTTTACGTCCACCAATAGTCATTGGTACTGGAGCTTTTAATCATGACCTAAATCTTTTTAGCTTCTTAGCTCTAGCTAGAGAATGAATTTATATTACCCAGAGGAAAAAAAAAAAGAAAAAGAAAAGAAAAGGAAAAAAAAAAAAAAAAAAAGAGAAATTAAGCAGGAGGTTGTAAAAAGTTCAGTGGAATTAACGAACTATACTCTGGTGCAAATTAGTGCTATATATGTACCTTCAACAAATTCTGTTTTGTCCTTTGCATTACTACTTTTGTTTCTATACTCTATATAATAAGCTAGGTGGGAAAAATAAGTGGCTCACATTTACACATGCTGTTTAAGTTCCACTGGTTATTGTTTAAAAAGTGGCAAAAGTTCTACTTCAAAAGATTATGACAATTAAAATAGCATTTCTTTAAATGGTAATCTGAAAGAAAAAGCAATGTAAATATATTTCTTGAAAAAGGAAAAAAATATTTTCTTCAGTCTTTGCTTAATTTGTTTTAAATATGGATGTGGATGTTCAGACTTCTCTTTATATGAGGGGTGAATTTTTTAAAAAATTGAATTTTTTTGCTTTTATGCTTCTTTTGTCTTCAGTCTTTGTATTGGCAAACATGCATGTGAGCAAACATGCATGGACGTGTTTCCTATGTGAATTCACATTATAAAAATAACCCTAACCAACATTTGTTACAGTATTATTAAGCTCAGCTATGTATAGATTCAGGTAAATTGGACATCATTCAACATCACAGTCTACCTTAAACTGCTGCTTTTGTTAATTGGTAGTTGAATATTTTTTGTTGTTATTTTCAATACCATTTATGAAAGTGCCTCCATTAACACTGTTTTTCAGTGTTATCTGCATTTCCATTTTTTGTTTTCTTTCTGCAGTGAACAGTTTATATGTCTTTATAACCATACAGTGTTTACTGTAAATTATGTCACTTTCCTCATACTCATATAAGTCACAAATATCCTGAAATTTTTTTCCTTGAAAGACTGCAGTGTATCAAAGAACATCTGTATATTGGGAAAAGACAACTCCCTAGTATATTTGTTGGCAAAAGCAACATTTTTTTTCTACATGTAAGAAAGTTTGTATGACTGAAAAGATGCTTTAAAATATTATATGAAGTACTTTAATAATCACACTTGTGTTGTCTTCACTCAAGATGGTACCTCAGTTCCTATGTCCTATTAGACTGATGAAACAAAAATTGAAAGACAGGAAATACTGTTGTAGCTACTAATCTCTCAGAGAAAATAGTTTAGAAAATAATAGAATTGTAGAATGGTAAGCGTTGGAAGGGACTATAAATATTACCTTGCTCAACTTACCACTAAACCATGTTACCCAGAGCCTGATCCAACTTGGCTTTGAATGCCTCCAGAGAAGACTTAATGGAATTATAAAGCTTCTACTTCTCCTGATTCTCCCTTGGACCTAGAGAGAAAACAAACTGTTTTGAAATGAGAGCCAGCAAATCCACATTTTCTGTATGGCCTGTAGAGTTTATAGAATATCTACTTTTAGATACATGGCCAATGAGAGTTAGGGTAGTATAGAACCCTGAGCACTTTGGGAGAAATATCTGGAAATGAAAATTGACATTTCAACAGTGAGGTACAAAACAAGACTATTTAGGAGCACCAAAGATAGGATCAGCTGGGTAGACAGACGTAACAGTCTCATATCATACATTTCAAATTTGAAACACTTCAAATTGTTTCAAATTTATCCCTAGCTAATGTACCATTGAAGCACTGCATAGAGAAACTCTTGATTCCAGAAAGTCATCTAAATTGACTCAGACAAGATGGTTTTCTTGCTCTTGTTTGAAGTCAAACATATGACTTAATAGGTTTTTCACAGATTTGGAACCACATAGCAAATTGCATAATAATCTATTGAACAACTTTCCGTGGGACATTGTGCACAAGCCAAAAACTCCTAAGATATTTGCCAGGCTACTATGCAGAGAGTCTGTCCATCAGCAAAGAAAATGGGTGAATAGTTTGAGAAAGAAGACAAAATCTTGCTAAAACAAAAACCAAATATTTCAGGAACACATAGGAATTCTAATAGTCAAAACTGCATGTTAGGTATAGGAAACTACAGCAGTCCTAGAGAAGAGCTGAGTCCACAGAGTTGGTCTCTTTTGTGCTATCTTACTGTCACGTTTACTGCTGAGTATATATTATTTCATATTTCCAGAACAGATGAGTTTGTGCTACAGATCAACCCTGCTATTCACTGGAAATAAATGTAGACATGTACAGAACAACTTATTCTTCAGCACATAATATTCTCACAGCATTTCAGCTGCCCTAGCAAGTGACTGAATCCACAGTGCTGACAGGACCATAAAGTTCATCATATATAAAAATAAAAAAATTCTTGCCAGAAGCAATGACAATCCTGGCTTTATAGGATGCCAAGAAAGTCAACTAACACAGTCAAGTGTCTTTGGTTGCTAATGCCCACCCCATACAGGGTAAAACATCTCAGCTGCCCACTCCTCTGCAAAGCTAGAATTCTGTCAGTAACTCTGTTCTTTAAATCTCAGATGTCTCACACAACTTTAAGTTGTTAATTTCTTACAAATTCTTTCCATCTTTTCCAACTATTATATATCTACTTCCAACTACTATATATCACTTGTATATATATCTATGAAAGATTGATGAATCATGGAGAAAAGTCCTGCAGAGAGACCGTGCAGTGACTTTAATACTACAGATTGTGTGCACCTGTTTGCATGATTTAATAGTTCAAATAAAAGTTAATTTTTCCAGCATTGGTTTTCCCCTGTTGTGACACATTTGTTGCAAATTGGTTTAGTTTTGCATCGTTTTTGTATAAAGCCAAACCCATGGTTTTCACCATGCCTACTGCTGTTTATGAATAATTTCAAAGAATACCATGTAATTAATTTTTTAATCCTATTGAAATTGCATAGCAAAAAGAAAAAAAAAATTTTTATCTTTATTTCCCCCTGTCCAAACAAACATCTTCACAAAAATATACTTCAGACATCTCTGCATCATCCTCACCTGCTTTCTTCTCATACCTCTGTTCTGCAGACCTTGTTTACTACCCTCTACCACTATCACAGGGTACTTTTCCAAAGATAGTAAAAATTTTGCCTGTAGCTTTCCAAAAATATGGGCTTCATACAACATTAGATCTCCTTTACTCCTTCTTCTAAATGACATAAAGTAAAAGGGTCTCATCAGGTCCTGATTTACTTATGAATGCAGTCTAAATCATGTAATCCTTGGCAAATTGCTGAGCCCAAGATTAAAGCAGACTACTCTGCTCAGCAATACTCTGTCTGCAATGGGAATTTGAAAAGTACAAGCCAGACATCTCCAGACATGCACTGTAAAAATCTTCATCAACATAAAATTTACATATCTGCTGAATAAAAATCCCCGCCTGCCTTACATCAGGTGTTGGAATGCTGCAGTTATGAACAAGTGCACACATAAAGGGTCTTGGAAAGCAACAGAGTGAGAAATGTTTAAATTAAGTTTTATGCAGAAACCTTGTCTTTTCTTTCACTAAAGGAGATGCTGGTAGTGTCCATATGCTATTATCCACCTGTCTGTTACCTAAGTCTAAGCATGTGGCCATCCCAGTCTGCTTATTCCCATATATCTATAGATAAAGACATTTATTTTTATGTAATATAAATCTATAAAAATTAAAAAATGAGAGTAAAAAATGCATAACCATTGTTTTATCACAAACTCTAGTAATTATATCTGGGAAGGTGATTATATTAAGCAGTGTATGTCACAGAACCACACAATTTCACACTGGTTGAGGTTTGAAGGTCTGTACCATAAATCACCTGGTACAACACATGGAGTCACAGGGAGGATCATCTAGAACAAGGGATTCAGGGCCTTATCCAGTCAGGTTTTGAGCATCTCCAAGGAAGAGATGCATCTTTGGACAATATGTTCCAAGGTTCAATCATGCCCACAGTAAATAGCTTAAATGGAATTTTTTGTATTTTGGTTTGTGCCCATTGTTTCTTGTCCTGTCTCTAGGTAGCATGAAGGAGAAAATTACTCTGTCTTATTTATTCCCTTCATTTCTACCAGCTACTTACACACAGTGACAAAATCCCTGGAGGTTTTTTTCTTCTCCAGAGTAAACAGTCCCAGTACTCAACCTCTTCGAGATGCAGTCTCAGATGCTGTGTAAGACTGAGATGCTCAATTCCTTCTTTGTTTCAGTATTCACCAACAAGGTCTTCTAGAGCCCTGTGCTTAAGGAAAAAAGAGTCCAGGAGAAAGAACCACCTAGTTATAAATAAATATCTATTTGGTACTACTTTGAAAAAATTGACATACACTAGTCTGGGGCACCCAATGGAAGACAACTAAGGTGTTAAAAGAGATAGATGGCATCCTTTCAAGACCAATTTCTATAATTTTGGAAAAGTGATGAAGAATAAAAGACATCTCTGAACGTTGTAGAAAGTCATCACCATAAACAATTAAAATTGTGACTTAAAAGTCAAAGGCTTCCACTAGAACTTTACTTTTTTTTTATATATAATTTACTGTAGAAATTGCTTCTTAACAAGCAAAATCTTTATGATTTGTTCATTATTCTAACATTTATTTAGACATAAGGTGAACATCCTTAGCTGCTGGTATTCAAGCTCTCTCCTGAAGACCTTATTATACTGGTATTATATCAAAGCTTCTTCATATGTTGGTGCAGTTTCTGTGGTCACATGTATCTCTGTAGTTCTAACCTTTGCTATTTCTCACATTCCATGAAGTGGAATAATTCAGGAAAATAATAAACTGCATCTGTTAAATGTCATTTTTTCCCACAGATTTTCTCATATTCTTTTATCAGTTTTGCCTGCAGTTGGAAATAAAGGTGTTTTTGTATACTGACACTTACTCATAGTCTGCCCATTTATTTAAGAGAGAGGGAAATTATTGAAAAGTTGACAGAAAACTATTTTAATTCTGAATCCTGAGATCTTTGTACATTAAAACAGTTTGGCAAAGTTCTGAGTTATAGTTCTTTCCAGATCGTTCCCTAAATGTAGTTTTGAACCATTCCCTGAAGAATAATCTTGCATGTGTTTAAAATGTATGAGATTTATTTTATTTAAATTGCGTAAAAGTTAAGATACACCAGCTTTAATCTGTTTTCCCAATATAACATTTATTTATAGATCATGAGTATTTTTAAAATAATCTCTGATGTCTTCCTTTGTGAATGGAAGTTTCCAGTCCTCAAAAGAGAACTTCAGGATATTCAGGTGACCATCTTAGCATCATTGCAGCTTTTTGTTGGTTTTCATATCTAATGCTACATCCACAAAAGGATTTTAATTTAATGAACCTCCATACTAAACCAAATTTTTAACTTGGGGGTTAATAACATTTATTCACTGCTTAGTACATGAAGAGCCTTGGGAAACTTGTAAAGGGAACCATTGCAACTAGCATGTCAGGATGGAGCAGATAAAATTGATAAAATAGATGAACTAAGAAACTACAAGGAAAGGAAGAATTGCTTTTAAGAACTTAAGGATAAGAGATTTGAACATCCATGGCAAATTGGGATTCATTGACCAAACCTTATGCTTAATTTCTTTCAAAGAGAACAAGTTCAATCCTTCTGTTCTTGGTGGTGCTGTCCTTTTGCACATATGCATTATAACAGGATCTGTAGAGATTTGGGAATAGAGAAGTATTAACCTGGGAAGCACTACATGGTCTAAAACTGTGTCTAATGAACTGACTTCTATGGTAGAATTACAGTAATTTCACAACTATAAGGCGCACTCTTTTGACTAAAATTTTGGTCCGAACCCAGAAGTGTGTCTTATAGTCTGGTGCGCCTTATCTGATGTACAAAGTTCGGAAATTTGCGAACCCGGAAGTGTGAGCTGCGAGCTGAACCGGGAGCCACGAGAGCTGTGGCTGTGCGGGGGAGTCGGGAACCGCTGGAGCCGCGTCCGCCGGGCGGGGGAAACTGGGAACCAGTGCGGCCGTCGGGTAGGGAGAAGCAGGGGGAAGCAGCGCGGCCGAGGGGAAAGTGCGGAAAAGCGGCAAAAAAATGTGGCGAAAAAGCGTTGCTGGAAATCACCAAAAAGCGGCGAAAAAGCACCCCGGGAAAGCGTGGAAAAGCAGTGAAAAAGTGCCACGGAAAAGCAGTGAAAAAGCGCCCTGGGAAAGTACCTAAAAACGGCGAAAAAGTGCCACAGGAAAGTGGTGAAAAGCGGTGAAAAAGCACTGTGGGAAAGTAGCGAAATGTAGTGGAAAAGCGCCGCGGGAAAGCGCTGAGAAGCGGCACCGCCGCTGGCCTGGTGGAAGCCGGGACACATCACGACCGCGTGGTGGGAGCCGGGAGCCGTGCCAGCCAGCGTCGGGGGTGGGAGGGAGTGCCAGGGCCCGCTGCACGGGGAGGGTGCCTGGGGCTGCGGTTAAAGGCTACACCGATCTTTGAAAAATGTTTTCAAATTGAGCACCTGCCAGTAATTCGTTACTTTGTTGCACGGCTCCTCGCTGCAAAAAAATAGTACGCCTTATAGTCCGGTGCGTCTTATATGATCAACAAAGTTGCTAAAGTTGCCAACTCCCAGGGGGTACGCCTTATAGTCCGGTGTGCCTTATGGTCAGGAAATTACTGCAGTGTAGAAGGTGCCCATTTCAAGACTCCTCATGTTCAGTTTAGCTAGTCCTGTGAAGATGGTGTGGCACCAAAACAGTTTCCTAATGAGCTTACCTGAAAAACACCCTTAGTAAATATGGATGGAAGTTTTTGAATTTTTCTTTTGAATCATGACCTAAATTCTGCTCCTTTTCTACCTCCAAAGCATAAAACTGCGTTTACTTTAAATTATCTAACCCTTGATTAGAGTTCTTTCTTTATAAAGTAGGTTTATTTGAAAGAAGGCATTTGACTTCCCTATTTTTGTTTCCAGACTATTTGTAACCCTTCCCAAGATTACTAAAGGGGGAATTTTTCTTCAGAGTAGACAAAAGCAAACTGCTCTGTTTTGTTGACTGGTAATTTGCAGAGAGCAGGAAGAAGCCATCACTTACTGAGTGTTCATGCATTTTACAGGTCCTTGTTGTTTTTCACTCCATATTATTCACTTTCCTATCTTGCCTGCAACTGATGGCAATATTCCAGAACACCAGTGTTTTCTGATTGCCATTTCTGGTGGCCATCCATGAATAAAAATTTAATTAAAAATTCCTGCACATCATCATTATGTGTATTATGCAGTGTGGCACTGTAGCAAGCGCAGCTACTGCCAAAGACATTGAAGTAGGCATATAAAACATTTATTTTTTTCATAAATTTTTCCTCTTTTGGTTCTTCCATGTCAACCAAAATGGTGCTGTTTAATGACTGTGTTTAAAAGTTGCTGAAGAGACAGCTTCACATCTGTTCTAAAGTAAACTGGAATTCAAAGAAAAAAAGAAAAAAACACCCGCAATTTATACTGATTTGTTCTATGAATATTTCAAAACAAAGGTGTCACATACAATCATGCCTCTACACAACGTTATAACACTGTAGTGCAAATGCATACTGCATTCCATGTATATACATTTATGAGGTATGCTGAGGATGAATAGTCTATATAAGTCACAGGATTCAGAAATTTGAGTTATTCTTTTGATATTCCTCTGAAAAATTCAATGAACATAAGTAGAGATCAGCTTAAAATTCCTTTGAAAATTAGAGTACTTTGGGGTTTCAAATGAGATGAGAAATATTTCTTGAATTTACATAGTAGAAGCCTGCTTCCACAGCAGCTGTAGATATCAAACAGAATATAATTAGGGTGAATTAAATCATTCTAGGGCAATAATATCACATTCCCTCAATAAAGAAACAAACTATTTTAAAATAGTTTTCCTAATGAGTTATTTTTCTGCGCTGCTTCTCAAAGATGCCTATTTAGGGACCATTTGTGCTGCAAGAGGGTGTGCAGTGCTTTACCCAGAAATCACTTTAAACACTTTGTATTTCTCTGACGAACTTATTTGCAAGATCAATAGAAGACACATTAACAGGTAAGGGGGTTTATGGTTGCTATTTTCTTTTCTTGTTATATGAAGGCTATTATAGAGGTTCCCTTTGGGATGCTCAGTTTAAAAACTACAGAAACATAGTAATATTTTGTAAGATGCAGTTCTGGTTTTATTCCTTTAGCTGATTTTCAGATTCTTAGGTCAAAAATTTAAAAGGGTTTGTCAGATTCTAAATAACTAAAGAGAGATTTGCAAATCTCTGCAATGCTAATGAAATATGAGTTCGAGTATAATGGTCCAAAAAGCACTGTGGAGTAAAACCAGCCAGGTTGAGGAAACAATAAAAAAGTTGTCCCTCATAAACAGTGTAGGGGTTTTGTTGTACATTGTGTTGATGTTTTTTAAAGCACATTTTCTGTGAAGCTCGATTCTTTGTGTCTTCTGTAAAAGGCAATGTTTGAATGGATTTACTCATATACTCACCATATCCTCAGCTCTTTTGTTGGTCATCTCTAACCCTGAAGTTGTATCTGGCCCACAAAGGGACCGAAGGGTCACTTCAGAGAAGGATCAAACCTGCTGAGCTCTTGTGCCAGCAAATTCTCATTCCATGTAGCCAGTCTGTTGTAGCTCTGATTTGAAATGTCCACCTGGGTTTGGGGCTGAGTTCAGGACATAAGGTGGTGAGCCCAGCGGGAGAGCAATCTGCCCCAGCAGCCCTGGTTCACAACCCATAGTGAGATAGCTAAAAGTCAAGTCTAGAATCAAGAGCTTGAGCTTTTCCCCTCCAGAGTATGGTGCTTGGTTTAAATCCAAGGTGAGAAAAAACACCTGCATGGGCCTGGATCCATCCTGAATGACCAGTGGACAGACTCCTACTGAGTCCCCACAAAGCAGCCTATTCCAAGGATCTGGTTTAGCCTGTTTCTCCCAGCAGCTCAGCTAGAGTGCTGGCATGTGAAGTCTGCATCCGTGAGGTTTTCAAGCATGCAGGGAAAATGTTCCTTTTCCTAACACACGAGTTTCTCAGAGAGATAACAAAACAGCCCAGCATTTCCCAAGGTGCCCCCTAAAAAGATTGCACTAGGTCAGAGTATGGATCCTTCAGTTGCCTCATCTGCCTGTTCATATGGCTGGAAGCACTAAGAGACTAAAGCACTTCTCTGTGAGCAGTTAGCACTGATGCATACTCTCAGAAATAAAGAATATATGGCAAAACTTGAAAAAATAGTGTCTTGAGATAACAGACTTTACGTAATTTCTAATATTTTGCTGTGCTTGCTTTGATTAAAAGATTTTACAGAAAGCTGCAGGGATAGAAAGTTGTAGATTATTTTTTTCCCAATTTTTAATTTGTACTGTTGTTTCTAAATTATTTTAATATTTGGATATGACAGATTCCTAAAATGACTGTGCGCTCTCATAGGCTTACCACAAATCCCTTTTTCAGGACTCTTCACAATATCTTTTGTGCAGGAAGCAAACTATGGTTACTTTACTTTTCCCTCCCATTTTCCTGTACATCAAAAATGTAACATCAAATAGCAGTGATCAGCATTAGAAAAATCAGCACTTACCTCTCGTGTCACCACAAGAGGATCTGAAGATTCAGATCAACCACTATCTCAGAACTGTGAGCAGTGAGCAGTGTGCTCACTCGAACATATTCAAGATTTGCTGTTTCACAAGATTACTCTAATGGAATTATTTTATTTGGGAAGTTGTTATTTTAAAAGCAGTTGTTTTTTTCCTTCACTTCCTTGCACTTGCCTAGTCCTCCACAGAAGTGAGACCTAGGGTAGATTCCTCAGAGAAACAAATTAGCAATAGTTTACCTAACAATACCATTGTAACACAGAAAACTGATACTGCTTGACCAGAATTGTCTTTTATTGATGTGTAGTAACCTAGAATAGTGAATCAGCCTGTGTAAACTCTTCCAGAGCTGAGTCTGGAGGCTGATTCGTTTTTTCAATTTTTTGGCCTGTCTCTATTAATCAAAATCTGTTTGAATTTAAATAAATAATTTTGGTTTTCAGGAAATCTAAAAAATCTACTCCCCCTAAAAAAGCTAAAACCCAAGGCATCACCCCTAAAACATGAAAAGTATTCTGTCAAATCATTTCAGCCGCAGAATGACATCTAAGCTTTATTTAGTTGAAGGGTTTAGGAAATTGTGAAAAACTACTGAGATTAAAATAAACACAATTACCTTTTTTTTTTGCTCAGCAACATATTCTTGTAGTGCCTGTTGGGTAGTAAGAGTAAGAATTGCCTTAAAGAGCTATAGAAGATTTCTCATCCTCAGAAATATCCATTTTCATCCACTTGCATTAATAATACCCTTGTGTAAAGGCACTTGCACTTCACAGAATATATTTCATCTTATCACAGCCTGACCAGAGACATTCATGATTCATCTGCTCCAGTTTATGTAGATTTTACCTATGTGTGATGTTTTCATGATCATTGCATAAACCAATGGATTATTCCCTGTGTCATGGCTAGAATATCGCTGTCATTGGAGGCAATACCTAACGCAATAAACCAACAGAGCACAGCTCAGGAAGCAGAGGGAAATGTCAGAGCAAGGCAATAAAATGGTGCATCTGCAGAGACATAACTATGATCGATACGCAGGCTTCCAGCAAGGGAGTTCTCATCCTGTGACCTCGCTGAATGAGAATGGCGGTCTGAAAACCAAAGAGCTGGAAAAAGGAAGATTTGTTCATTTCTTGAGGGAAGTGACCCCAGAAATTATATACTTTATCTTCAGTTTCCAAGCACTGTCAGTCCTAGGTGAAGTATTTTTTAAGGATATGACTGACACCTAGTTCCCAAGAAATGCACTTAGGACCACAGGGAAAGGGTGGGAGGCCGAGAAGTCTGATATAAATAGCCAATAAAAGGGAAAGGGTTTTGTTCCAAAGGGAAAAGTCTGTTCATTTCACACAGCTTCATCACTTTGAAAATGGACACTGTGTATAGCTGACTAATAGTAAAATATTAAATTTTAATCACGGTTTAGTCGATACTGGGATTCAGAAATGCAGCAATTATGGATCCAACAAGTCTAAAACAGAGTAAGACTTATGCATATATATGTATAAACCCATATATGCAAGCAGACTTTAAAATAAACAGGACAAAGTAGTTGAGAGCTGCATTTGTAGCAACTGGAAAAATACTTATTAGACCTTCTCTGAACAGTTATTTTCCAGCTTTGTCATATCACATTCATTCAGACTGCTTTAGAAGTCATCTGTCTATGGAAGACCCAAAATTCACAAGAGCAGTGGAGAAAGAGTGAAAACAATCCAAAGAACAAAGAAGCAGTGAGAGAAAAGAACCCATACCTTCAGTCATGGTTTTGGTCCAAACTATGTGTCTGCTTTGTTCAGTTTTGAACAGAAACATACAGAAATTTTTTTGAGATTTGGAACTCAGCAGCAACACTGCTACTCCATGTTCTCTTTTTTATCTTTCCTTCCTTCTTCAGATTCTCTCCTTTCCACATAGCTCCAACAGGTCCAAAAATGAACCCAAGGTTTTTATAATTATTCATCTACTCTACAAAGAGGTGTAGCCACCCTTTTTCCCCTGTGTGCTGCAATTTGTGAAGAGCCCCATGGCAACACGTCAGCTGTGCTCTGGCAGTACGTGGTGCCTCCAGTCCACAGCTAAAGGTAGCCATAGAGCAACAACAAATAGCAGCTCCTGCTGGAGACACATATCTAGCTGGGGTGATGGTGGTGGGGAAATCATCAGGGAAGGGATAGATCAATTTGTGTATGATTTAGCTAAAATTAGAATTAAATAAGATCATCATTGTCAACTTCTCAGTCTCTTACTGGATGAATGCATGATACTGGAAATAATTAAAACCTGTGTAACTGTTACAATAGGAACACAGGAATTAGGTCAAATCTACTCAATGTCTACAATTTTTAAGGATTACTCAGCTTGTTATTCAGAAGAAAAACAATGTCAGGACCATAAAATCTGATTATGAGCCATTACACAAATTACCATACTGTGAAGATAAGGTTTGGTTGATACCTCATTGTTTGGTTTTCAAATAATCCTTCATTTCCTGTGCCAGCTCAGTATGCTAGTATCAAACCTGAGTAAAACAGTGTTTTAAGAGAACAGTTTTGTTCCTAGATCTGAATTTGTAATTCCCATTTTTTTACTTTTGTTTTTTCCTCTTTCATTTCTGCTCTCTGAGATTTCTGACGTAACCCTTGAGATGGTAGCATTTCTGCTAAGCTCATAAATTAATTGCCTTCACCCAGCTTCACTTATCAGTTCCAGAAGCTCATGAGTGTGCTGTACTGAGAAGTGTATTGCACTAGATTTTGAAATGCCACAGGGAACTTTAGACTGCATTTCTGTAACCATCTGACCAGTCTGCCCAAATTTAATCAGGTAAAACTCAGTGTGCTTCCGCATTTCACACCTGGAGAGAGGAAAGGAAGAATCTTCAAGTACAGATAAATCCTGATGCAGCCTCAAATTTTGTGGATGCCACCAACAAAGAGACACAGGTCCGGGTAAATTACACCAAGTGTTTTTCCCTGATCCACCAGCATTGTAACTCCACTTTAGAATGCCACTCTCATCAATCGCTTCCTTCATGTGCCCTAGCATAGTTCCAGGAGGATTTGCTCTATGATCTTGCCATGCATAAAGGAGAGATAGATCAGCCCGTAGTTATCCAGGTCTTCCTTATTTCTCTTTTTAAAAATGGGGGTTATAGCTCCCCTTAGCTCACTACTTGATTATTGCATTCTTCATAATATGGCATAATAATTTTTGGATTATATTTAAATTGATAATCCCAAAGGTTTTTCAGCTCTAATTCAGGAGATTTTGCTAGGAGAAAACATTTTAAAATCACCACCCCATTTTACTGTAATTGTAGATGGAGGACATCTCTGACCCCCTGGTAGCAATTTTAATTAGGTCTCTGCATACCAGAGAAAATACAAATGAATAAAGTATGCCATTGAAAGCGTTGAATCAGAGTGTGCTGACTGACCCATATGACTGTGGGCATGCTAGCTAGACATCAGCCCTGGGGAAAGTAATGAGAAAGCTCATACAGAATTCAAAAAATAATGAATATAAAGAACTGTAATTAATATAAGACAAAGAGTAAAAATATAGCGCAAACAATTGAGATTCTTTCCCAGAAAATGTATCTTGTCAAATGATTCTGTTTAATTATCTGAGAAAATTGCAGGTTTGATTATTAGAGGTAATGGCACCAGGCATCTGACATACAAGCACCCTGTGTTCTGATATTAAAAATAGGGCTGTATTTCGGATTTCAAAAGCTGTTCTCAGATGGAATCGCCAGGGAATATGAGGAAGGTTCCTCACAGGCTCAAAAAGCTTCAAAATTTCTAGTCTTTATTCAGAGTAAATAGGAAATACTACTTTTTTTTAGTTATAGAATGAAAAGACCTCACTGGAAGTCTTGTGATTCACCATGAATTCAGAACAGCCTTGCAGATAAATTGGAACCTTTGATAATTTGAGCAAATGTACGTTTAGTGCAGCTAGTTACAAACTTTCACATCTGGAAAGACATGACAGCCATACTGAAGGAGAGTGTGAAGGGAAGGAGTGAGTCTAAGATAGATTTAAAATCTCATGGACCAAAGAAGACAACATCAATTTCCAAAACAAGGAATGGATCAAAAACAGTATAAGAAATTTTCACTGTACAGGTAGAGATCAGTAAAGAAATTGAGGAAGGCAATTTTTAGATATGATATGGGAAATACACAAGTTCTAATCTATTTCAAAGATGAAAGTTAATTACAGCTCACACATATGCACACACGCCAGTTCCTGAGAAATAGTTTAAAGTAAGAAAAAAAAAAATCAAACCAAAAGCCAAGGAATGCAGGATCCTAAGGGTCTTCCTAAACAAAAATCTATGGTTACAAATTGACAGTTGTTTCCTAATTTGTGACTGCAAATGTGACTAAACAGTGTAGAACATACTGAAAAAAAATGGATTCACTACTTAATGTCTTATTCAATGGAACAATTAATGCATGCACAATCAGTAAGTTTAACACCTGTGGAAAAATATATAACCCAAAGGATGCAGGAGATGAAATGAAGTAATTTAAGCATTCCTTCTTGACTTAAATAACATGATTCAATATGTCAAATTAGTCTCACTGAATGGACCTAGCAAAATGAAACTATCCATAGACATCGAATTAATTTTAGAAAGGAACTATAACCCTCTTAGTGGGAAGGAAAATGAAATGTAGATAGTGTAATTGAAATGACAGAAACAAAATCCATAATCTAGTGAGTAGCTAAAGGAATGATTAGCAATGGGTATTCTGCCTATTTTCTTGATCTTGCTTTGATTCTTACATTATTTTTATCTAGGACCCTTGGTACACTGATATGGATTATTATCTCAGAAAAATTTAGAGATACAGCAATTTATAGAATGTAGGCTTCTGAAAAATGACTATTCACAGACCAAGTGTATTATTTCAAGTGATAAAAGGAAACCTCATTCCAAAGTAAGCAAGATTCATATACAGTAATTTCACGATTACAAGTCGTACTTTTTTGACCAAAATTTTGCTCCCACAACAGAAATGTGGCTTACACTCAGGAGTAGCTAATACGTGAATAATTTTCTGACATTTCCAACCCCGAAAGTGCAAACCGAGCCAGTGCAAACCGTCAAGTCAAGCACCTGTCAGTAAAACCCGGTTTTTACACGATTGTTACAAATTGGTTACTGTGTTGCGCGGCGGGTGGAGCGGCTCAGTGCTGGTAGCACAGCGGGGGAGAAGGCGGGGGAGCTCCCTCCTTCAGGCAGCAGCCTGGGGAGAGGGAGAGGGCTCTCTCCTGCTGGCCCCACGGCTCATAGAGAGGCAGGGGGGCTCCTGTCCCCGCATGCCTCCACCGCGGTAGGTGGGGGGGCTCCATCCCTGCCTGCCACCACCACTGTGGGTGCCAGCGGGCTCCGTGCCCCCCTGCCACCACGGCGCAGCACTGGGCTGGGGCGAGCGAGCCCAGCAGCGGCAGCAGCTGGCCCCGAGTGGCCCCGCTGAGTGGCAGCGCCGAGCTGGGCCACCTGGCCCTGCCCTGAGCCCTCACGGCCCAAGTCGAGCCAGTAAAACCCGCCATGCTGCGATTCTGTTACTATTTGGCAACTTTATTACATGCGGGTCCTCTCTGCGAATGACAGAGCGGCTTATAATTGGGTGCGGCTTGTGTATGGACAAAGAACGAAATGTTTGTCAACACCCGGCGACGCGGTTTGTAATCGTGAAATTACTGTACTCATCCCACTTTCTTCTAAAACTATTTCCTGACAGGGAAAGAAAGCATCTGCCTTCTTCAGTTTTGCTAATGCTTATTTTAGTACATGTGTGAGGCAGGTAAGTACTTTTTTCCAAGAGCACCAGGTCAAAAGATTTGTTACTTTTTGTGAGTGTTTGTTGACATCACTAAAAAGTAACAACCATGGTCAGCTACTAAATAAACATTTAGGATTATGTAGCTAAAACACTCCACTATTGAGTTTATTATTAATAAATGGATTTGCAATATCTCTCTGGGCTTTACCACAAGGGTAAATAATTGTCTGGATTTGCCATGCTGGCTATTTTGAGCTCATCACTGTGGCAGTTTTTGCTATATTTTTCTTTTTGTCTCACTCCAAATAAAGATGGGATAGTACCCAGCTGCAGAATTGGGATCTTACACGTTAGACCCGTCCCCAAGCTACCTTACTCATGCATGTCTCCTTCCATGTGCAAGAAAAAGATTTTTTGATGGCTCCAGTACACTTTACACATAGTAGATGAATGATTTTAAAAATGGCATCTTCCTGAAACCTACATTTAAAAAAACCAACAAAAAACCAAAAAACAACAAACAAACAAACAAAAAACAAAACCAAAAACTAAAAACCAAACCAAACCAACTCAGGCAGTTTCTATATGGTTTGATTTTTTGTATTTGCTCATTTTTCTTATTCTTATAGATGATTTTGCTCTTCCCCCACCCCCCTTCTCTTCTTTTAAAAACATAGTATCCCAGTTACACGTGTCAAGATAAAAGCATGTTCCAACATGAAAATAGTAAATGAAGGTTGTTACCAATAGTAAATAGTGCTTGCTAGGTACACTTTCTGGCAGGATTATCCAATTTCCTGGCAGGATGCTCCAATTTCCTGGCAAGATGCTCCAATTTCCTGGCAAGATTGCAGTTTCCACTTCTTACCAGCTTTGTCACTTTCAAAAAAAAATGAAAAAAAAACCCAAAAAACCCACACAACCAAAAAAGAAGAAATGTTTCTTAATAGGGACATGTATTTCCATCCTTTGAGAACAAGAGTAAGAGCCATTACACCATTTTCCATAGCTTACTTCCACTGGCTCTTATCCTTCGACATTTTAGACTAAATTATGTAGAAGGTCTGAGTACTACTGAGAATCTGAAGAACCAACAAATGCATTAAATTATTGTGCAGTATTGATTTAGAAACAAAATAATAAATGATGTTCATAGAGCATTCATATGAGATAAATAGAACACTTTCATCTTCAGCTTCTTTTTTAATTAAGAATCTTCCATTTTTCTTTAGAAAACTTATCAGCATAGAAGACAAAACACTGGAGGGAAATGGAGGGAACATGAATAGCAAGATATAGGAGGGTTAATGTTCCAAAGTATCCCTTACTATAACATCCTTAGCATTCTAGAAAACAGGATGCAAGAACACCTGTTCTTGTTCCTGAGGATATCTTACCCTTTCAAACTTTTCATGTTTAAGATTACTACTGAAAGTAATGAACAGTGTAAACCTAAAATTTAGTTTATTTATTACAAAATAAGGTATTTTTCATTCTTTATTGTTGATCTCCAGGATCAAAAGCTCACATCTCTCTGTGTTTGACAAGTGGAAAAAAAACCCAGCATTAAATTTTTCCATATATATAGTTTACATTCTATCCATCATGTGCAGTTTCATCAACAGTAACACTTGCAAAATGCAGAACCATTTCTATTAACCCTGAAAAATATTAGTCTCCTAATTAATTGTTGTAAGATTCACTTTAGGAATATAAAGTCAGATTGATGTGTAGCAAATAAATACAATATAAAATTATTTCTTCATGTAATAAAATTATGTAAAGCTGTCAAAATTCAATAACTTGTCTCAGTTTGGGTCTCTTACAACATCCTCATTGGCTAAAGCACCACCAACTCTCAATACCAAAGGAAATAGTAATTTAGGATTTTTCAGGTGGAGACAGAGGAGGACCATCTTCTGTTTTCAAAAGGTAGACATCAGCATATTATTTAAATGATAAAATAACGTTTTTGTCATATTCTATGAAATATTTTAGTTCGTTTGCAATAATGAGATCAGCTTGAATTGAAAGATATGACTTCAATGTACCTAAAAATTGAATATATTAAAAATTTTCAATGTATCATTCCATCAATTTCTTTTTCTGAATCTCCCTGTTAATTAAGGATATTGTTAATTAAGGGCACAGGAAATGACATTCAAAAGTGTTAATTACATAAAAACTGTTTAAATAGTTATGAAAGCCTCCCCAAGAAGCTCAAGGAATATGTATAATTACACCTACCATGGATCTCCTAACTGACAGGATCCTCACCTCCTATGGATTTTGTTGTGTATCTTAACTAGTCAGCCCTTAGCCCAGAAGTCCAAATCCCTGCTGGACAGAATATATATACAAGAGCACCATTTCTTTTTTTTAAGCAATTGATTTTCAAATTAAAAAAAAAAAATTAAATATATTTTTTGTTATATTTGGCTTTTGTTGGGATTCTGATAGTACTGCAATATAAAGAAGCATTTATTAAATAGAGTTCTTGTGATACATGAGGTGGTTGGCATGCCTGAAAATAGATCTGATACCAACAAATTCTTTTAACAGACTAATTATGGGTCACGGCACCCTGCAGGAAGTAGAAAATTGGAAGCAATTAGATTTGAAACAGAAGAAACAACAATAAATTATTAATTAGGCAAGGTTATTTCTTTTACATGGTTATCTTTACAAATAAAACCTGTAGACCACAAGTAGAGTGGAAACACAAAACTATGCCCCAAGTCAAACCTTGCGAAGAAAATTGCAGATTTTATTTCACAGAATAATAACATGGAATGTTTACCAGACAAGGAGCATGATCTGCTTACATAGATGTTGAATAAAAATGTCTTAACAGTAAAAAGGAAAGTCTCCTGTTTTTACCAAATTTTAGGTGGAAGGTCTATGAAAATGAAATTTACCTTTCCTTGGTTTGTTCCTACTGCATGCCTGAAAACACTTTAATTTACCTCTCTAACTCTGACTGGAAAAACAGGTACATTAGCAGCACATCCCACATTTCAGGGTGATTCCAGGACCTGTTAGATGATACGTTTCTGGTGCAATGAAAGTAGGGCTGAAGGAGCTAAACCTCTTCCTGCAGGCAGCGTCCTTCCATGCATGGCATGGGGCAAGCTGGCAGTTGGCTGGTACAGCCAGGTCTGGGAGCTGTCAGGCACTCCTGGACCCCTCAGTGTATCTGCCAACCATGATCTAATACGCACTTAGTGTTAGTCCTGCACAGTGTTTGCTGCCTCTAGGCTTACATCAGATAGTCTCAGTTTGGAAACAGTCCTGAGACACTGTCTTTCTGATTAATATGAAGTCTCCACAATTTTCAGAAATACCTGCAAGATGTTTCGTTCACATGAAATAATTAAGTCTCCCGGTGGTTTCACTTTGCACAAAGCAATGGCCAGTGTTATGCCCCAGGGTGGAAGGTCAAACCCTAAGGCCTTTCATTCTATACATTTCAAACCCTAAGGCCTTTCATTCTATTCATTTATTTCACCACGCTGATGGTCATGCTTGTCACTGAGGTACAGAACTCTGATGCTGTAATTAGTGACTGACCTGACATGTGGGCAACTTCTCAGACAGAAAAAAATGGTCATTGATCCTCCACTCCTAGCTGAATTACCTGTCCCAGCGAATGAGTTGATGCAAGAAATTTCTCCATTTTTGACTCCTCTTTACAATGCACTGCAGTCCAGGAGCACAATATGGAGAACCTCTTTGAAGAAAACTTTGTTTCTCTGCTAAAGCTTTTTCATTTGCTCTCCTATTACTACTATGGAAGAACTAATGTGAGAAATCCTCTCCTTGCATTGAACTTTATGATGTGAAGCTGTTGATGTCTAAACACAAATCCTAGGCAAAGGTTCAGGAACAGAGCAAGTATGCAGACATATTTCTACTACCTCTTGCTCTAGTTTGGAAGTTAAGGACTTCCAACTCTAGAGATTGTATGTCTGGGTTTATATTGCATTTAATGTTTTGGGGGTTTTTTTAATTTATTCCAAAAGTATGTCAAATCATCTTAAACCACAACTATGTCGTCTAGCAATGGGTCAGTAATTAGATACTTTATGGAAAAGAATGTAGTTTTTTTTAAACTTCCTGTATGAATATTGACATTCCTGCTTCTAGAGTTATATTACTCAAAATACTACTTAAGTACGAGTACCAATAAGTACTGCTTAAGTAAGTAGTACTGCAATGCAAGTACTTCCAATGATCTCTAATTTATTCCTGATTTGATAAATTTCTGTTATTTTTGAATCATTCCTGTTTCTTGACCAAGGAACTTGATCCATTTCAGGCTTCTTGAAGAGATACTGTTCAATAATTCGGAGCTTTCTTTCTGTTTGTTTTTCTGCCTATAGTCCGACAGGAAGAGGCTCTTCAACATCTCTCATGAGGTTTTTAGTAATTCAAGAAATCAGGATCTGGTAACCTTAACTATTTGCTCAATATTTGTCTGCAAAACCCAATCTACCTGTAAAATTAGTACTCAACATTTCTGTCACTGCATGGATGAGAAAAAATCTGAGAAACATGAGAAAAAACTAGGTTCAATGATCACTTTCTAATTCTCCTTTAGAAAGAGTTTATTTTCGTTAACTGAATATTTTGCAGGTTAAGAAAACAATACTGTTCTGACAAAATGTACACGGTATTGAGATTCCCCAGGCTTAGCCTGCAACTCTGCTAATTGAGCCAGTAGGCAGGTGCTGAGCATTCAAAGCTAGTGAAAAATATAACTGAATACATTTTCTGCCAAGAATATTAGGGCTTAAAAGAAAAGCAGGATGTCATTTCAGGCAAAAATAGTTATTTCTGCATTTTATGTCATAAAATCTAAGATCAAATTCATCAGGGCAGTGAAGGATCGTGTAGTTTGTAAGTTTGAAACTAAAACCTAACAATTCCAATTACTAGTATGATGCAGTAAGCAACACTTCCTAATCAGTCTTTTATGATGACAAAAATCTGAATCACTTAAGCACATATTCATAATAGGAACAGTTTTAAAGTACATTTTGATGATAAAATCCTGGTTGAAGTCCAGGATTAAACAGGAACAGAGTTCCAGCCACAAAGAACAGAAAAGAACAGATGGGCTGGGTCAGCAAAAGCTGCTTGCTCCACAACTTCTGTTCACAGAAGTATATTGTATGTTGTTGGCAGGAAAGATCTTGTTTAGAAAATGTGCAAAGGGAGTAGGGACACAAACCCTGCTCTATATAATCAAACTGCTGAAAGCAACACTGAAAGGAATGACTGAAAATTCCCAACTCCTTTGTAGTGCCTGTGATTTCAGAAAGAGGTTTTGCTAGTGGATCCATTTGAGTAATAGGTAAGAGAGAGCAATGACAAGAATTAGGTATATTAGCAAAACTAGCCTCTCATAACAGCCAGATGTTTTCTGTTGCACCCAAAAAGTAGTGACTGCAAATATTAAGTGCAGAGGAAAACATCCATGTCAAATATGTTAAAAATATTTAGTATCAAAGCATCTTAGAAGAAAATGTCATGCAACTTTACAAAACAATTTTTAAAATGTACTTTCCAAAACACAAATTAATATTCAGGAAGACATACGCTAATCAAGAGTGAAGGCTTTGACAGTATAACAAGCTCAGAATTCCGAGATGGATGGAGACTTCAGAAAATACTAGAGGTCTTAGAAAATTAATTGGAATTCTTTTAATATTTCTTCCTGGTAACCACTTTAGTGTTTTCCAATTTTTGTTATTTGATTTTAAAAAAGACTGTTGATGCAAATTTAATATCACAACCATTGCAAAATCTGTTATGAAAATTTGCAACATATGTTGAATGACATTTTCAGCAATCATTTGTCAGGTGTCAATGTAGATTGCAGAAAAATGCCACAAGAAAGCTTTAAAGTAACTTTTTCTATCAAACTCAGTTGAGAAATGCTGAGTTTATATGCTTATCTATCTTCTGATTCTGCTTGTATAATTTCCTGTATTGTTCTTAACATTGCAGTGTTGAGAATATTTGGCTAGTTTTTTAAACATGTTTGATACTTGCCTTGTATTCATTTTCTATCCTGTTCTGCCATAGTGTGTGTGATTTTATGTACACACTTGTGGATTTATATATATTAGTTAGCTATAGTTGCACAGAAGTTTTTCTAAAATGAAGATTTTTAATGATGCTGTCTTCTGGCAGAAAGTTTTTCTTCCCTCTTAAGGAGGGTCACAAGTATGGGGTCCTCCTCAAATATTTCTCTTGGCCATAAGCCTAATGATGGAAATCCTTTAAGAAAAAATTATTTGTCCGGAAAGCAACTATATACACTCTCTCTGCTAAGGAAATGAGATACAGATGACTTGGGAAGCACTGTGGACCCAGAGAAAGAGATCTCAGAGAAGCTCCCAGGAGGATCCCAATTACAGTAATTTCACAATTACAAGCCGCACCCGATTATAAGCCACATTTCTGGGTGTCAGCAATTTTTTGTTCTTTGTCCATATATAAGCTCCACCTGATTATAAGCTGCATGTGCGGGTGTAGGCAACGTCTTGGCTTATAGTATGAAGTGTGATAAAAGGTATCCATTCTATCATCATCTGTTGAGGGTAGGAGCAGCGATCCTTGCTCCAGCGAGTCATTTTCTGCTAATGGCACATTGAGTCCCACTGTGGGACTGATAAAATTACTTCATCTCATTGGAAGTTGCTCCAGCCAGGGGGAAGAGCCCAACATTTCTTACCAAGATAAAACAGAGGTTTTGGGACACTGTGTAGCCCTTTCTCCACTGGACTGCAGAGGGAAACCGGATTTCTCCACATCACCACTGGAGCTCCGGAGGGAAACTGCACCTTCTGCAGGAGCACTGCTCCAACTGAATCACATCTGTCACTACAGGAGGACTGCAATCACTATTTAATGGGACTGCTACCAACACCCTGCCTGACAGGGTGTCAGGTTGTGCTCTGATTGTCAGGGTTTGGAGTTTGTTTCTTTGCAGTACTGTATTTCTATTTTAATTTCCCTAGTAAAGAACTGTTATTCCTAATTCCCATATCTTTGCCTCAAAGCCCCTTGATTTCAAAATTATAATAATTTGGAGGGAGGGGGTTTACATTCTCCATTTCAAAGAGAAGCTCCTGCCTTTCTTAGCAGACACCTGTCCTCCAAACTAAAACAACAACTTTTTGTTCTTTGTCCATATAAGCCGCACTTCTGGGTTCAGACCAAAATTTTAGTCAAAATTGTGTGGTTTATAATTGTGAAATTACTGTACTTTCTCTGCTTCTCCTCTTCTACTCGCCTGACACAAGATGTTCTGGGGTGTGAGACTGCCCTTGAGGTGAAAACTCCACAGCTGCAGAACTTTCCACTCCTCTTTGATAGCTGAAGTCTCAACAAATATGGGCATCTGTTTCTTGCTTGGAACACATGCTGAAAAGCATGATGGCGCTCGGTACAGCTGCTACATCCTGGTGGGTGGCTGCTGCAGGGTCTGCATTGCCCAGCAATCCTCCCCTTCTCCTCCACACAGCCCCAGTCTCCAGGGACCTCAAGGTCTGCACTCCCTAGGCCAGCTGCAAGGCCTGCAAAGCATTTTTTTCCATCAGGAAAAATACAATCTGAGTTTTTCACATTTTATTTAAGGGGATTTAGGTGTTTTAGTAATAATTGTTAAAAAATCTAACTGCGTTTTAAGAGTGTCACTGAGAGCAGGAATGTTACCACTGAAATATCCACAGTCAGTGGCTGCTTCTCCTGCATCTTCCCTCTGCTCTTTGCCCAAATGTAAGTAGATATTCAATTTTCAGGTTTATTTTCTATGCTAGCCTGGTCGAGGAATGGAAGCCTATTCATGATGCCTGCTGGCTTGCAATCCTCTTCAAGAGCCCCAGAGGCAGAACATCACTGAATGGTCTGAGACAGTTTCTCCAGGAACCAATGATTCCAAATAAAATGGAGCAGTTGGTACAGCCCACTGTGTACATTTTTTTCCAAGGTGTTGTGACTGGGTTTTGTTCATGCTGTCTGAATTAACCAGAGGTCCTGAGGAAATGTTTAGTGTGAACCAGGGGAAGCCTACTGATGCTGACTTTCTGAGCAGAGAGCTAGCAGAGGTCATTACTACTCCAGCACTGGGGCAGGCAGCACTGTCAGAGCTCACCCTGTCACTGTTACCTTTTGTTTCACTGCTTGCAGGAGAAATGCAGTTTACAAAGTACAGAGATAACTCTTTCAACAAAGGCATAATGATAAACAGGTATTGTTTTCTTCCATATTCTTTCCAACATTTCTTTGCATTTTCCATTCATCTATTCATCCTGTATGGACTGCACATCTCCTCACATTTCTATGAGGTTTCCCATCTTCTTCTTTCCTTTGTTTTTATTTCCACCCACATCTTTTCAGTCTATATCTTATTCAGTTACAAATGCCCATTTTTCTCCCACACAGCCAGATTTTACTAAAGCACACTTTTTCAAACACTGCATATGACACAATTCTGCTCAGAATCCACAAGAATGATTTGTAACCTCAGTCCAGTAAAATTTTATTGACCATCAGCAAGGTCAGAAGAGGAGCCATTGGAAGAGCATTAGAAGAGCAAATTTTTGTTGCATAAACCCATTGACCTTTCAACAGCAGAGTCAATAAAAAAGGAAAAAGCTCATAAGCTCCATTCCCTGCAAGAGCTGGAAATGTCTCAAGCTCTCAGATGGGCACCACTGGAGCCAGCAGAAACTTGTTTGGATCACACCGTCTTCTTACCACAAAAAGCTTGGAAAGAAACCAGAGACCATGTTCATAGGTACAAGGTACAACCTGCTTGTGAAGAACATTTAACCATCAGACACTGTTTGACAAGAACAGAATCTAGCAAGAGCATTCTGCTGCTGTAGGAGCGCTCTAAGGAGAAACCTCATCTAATGGAATGTGTCTTGCATTTCCTTCTTCCATTGAACAAGAATGGCAAAAGTTGTGGAAAGCATACATAAAATAGCTGAACTGGAACATTTGTCATGTTCTGGTCAGACATCCTAGACAGTTGATAAAGAAACTCTGACAAATTAACTCAGGTATGAAAGTATGAAAGAAAATAAAAAACTTAGAAAACAGAAAAATAAAACTGTCTCCTAGTGTCAATACTGTGACCAGAAATGTAAATATTCATTGTATTTCTTTAACAAATAGTCTCAAAGCAATGGAATGACACTATGTAAATAACTAAAGGATACGGCTTCGTTGATATTTCCAAAACATTTTATACAAGGAAATGTTTACTTCAATGGCAAAAAACCTGAAGGTTAAGCTCAAGAGATCTGCATGTGAAAATTTCCAGTGCCAACTATTGTCAGAGACAACAGATAGGAGTCAGCATGTTGCTGTATGTCCTCAAATGCACTTTTCCTTTGAAAAATGGGGAGAATAAATATTTGTATTTCACATTTAAAATACTGTTCCAGATTAGAATTAAACTCTGAAGAGGCTCACACATTAATGTTCATTTCTGATTAGTGCCTTTATTTCCCAAGTCCAGCTGCTTGTCGTGACCCCGAGGCAGTGATAGATAATGGTCCTCACAACCACCTTAGAATGAGCTGCCCAATGCCTTATGAGGGCTTCTGAGGCTTTTGACTCATTTTATACCATACATAGCATCCTTTGCTTTTTCCTGACATAATTCATAAATGACAGACTTTAATGAAGCCTTGAACAGTGCGCAGTCCTTGCCAGAAACTAATTTGCACTGAACCTTTTAAAGAACTCTGTTGATTGTTTGCCTTTTCATGGCAATGTATTTAAGTAATCATAATGTCTGAGTGAAAGTCTATTACTATCTGTTTACCTCAGTACTTTGACATTTGAATAGGAATTATCCTATTTTAATTTTTTATGCCTCAGAACACAAAAAAAAGCCCAGCAAAAAAGCCCACCCAAACAAAAGACAAAACCCCAAATCAAACCAATGAAAACAAAACAAAAAAAACCCCCAAGCAACCAAAAGACTCAAACAAACAAATCCAAACACAACAACAACAACAAAAAGAATTAAATTGTACCTTGTTAGTAGTGCTTAGGTATTTATCACAAGATTGTAGAAAAATTAATTATGGAAAGTAAAAGCTCTTAAATTGTTTTTTTGCCCTAAATCCTATCTTTCCTTCTGCTGATAGGTAATGAGGAGGCCAGACAGAGGTGGCAAATTGTCCTTCTGAGAATATTAGGAGTCCTTGCTATGGCAAAGGCAGGAGTAGAAGCCAATGGTCACAGTGTACATGGGTTGCAGAGCCTGGTGAGACTTGCTCACACCATCTGAAACAAATAAACTTCACGCAAAATAATTCTGCCTCAGCACGTGCAAATATGTGGACTGAATGTTTTTGTTGGTGCATTCCAGAAAAACCAGGTATAACAACAAAGTTGTAGGTTTGATCTCCACAAAGTCCATTCACTTAAGAGTTGGACTCGATGATCTTTGTTGGTCTCTTCCAACTCAGAATATTCTGTTGAAAGTCACAGAACTGGGGCAGCATGGAGAGAGGTCAATTAGCAGAAAGGGTCTGGCAAAGCATGGGGATTTGCTAAAGCAGCTGTGTCGCAGATCATCTGTCAGGGATCCTGGGTATCCTAGAGGGTGGGGTAAAATGAGACATTCACAGACAAAAGTTTGATGTGAAAATAGTGACAGTATTTTCATAAAATCACTTTTTATCTATCTTACTAATTTCCACTTTAGGTATTAATTAAACTTTATAAAATTTTCCATGGAAAATGGAATAAGCACCACATTTGTGGTAGTTAAGTCAGAAAGATTTTGCAGATATCTCAATAAGAAAATTCTATTTTTTCAAGTAAATAGTCAATTCTAAGTATTGTACAATTTAACTGTACTTCAAGACTTGTTTCAAACAGTTTATAAACTTAAGAGCACAACTAACTTGGAGGAAATGTGCTGAAATTGAATACATATGCACAAGTACCATACAGTGTATTTTAAGATATTATGAGAACAAAATTTTGCACTGTAGTTAGGAAACCAACCTTTTTTGTGATAGGGAAAGGAAAGCTGGTGCTAGAAAATCTTAAAAAAAATAGATCTCAGATGACTTTAATGATTTTAAGAATAAAAATCTTTTCAATAGCATTAATGAGTTCAGTTTTCAATAAGGACTCCTAAAACCCTAACATTGGTAGAAGCAATTAATGTAAAATATATATTAACAAATATTTTTATGATGATTCATTTTATTTGTGAAATATAATAACTAGGAAAGCATATATCTTTAAAACAGATTTCTCAAAATGTACTATTTAATAACAACCTCATTAGTTATGTGTGCTTCCTCTGCATTTAATTTTTTTGACAGCTGAAAGGCATTTCAGTACAGCCCTGAGGTTAATGTGAATATACATTTGTTTCCAAACTGGATTTCAATAAGTACCAAATTAGAAATATATTTAGTATTTTTGTGGGTTTTCATTAGTTTCCAGATCCAGCCTAAAGGAAATATAATGAGAAAGTCCAGACCCAAAGAACAAAGATGAAAGATGAATGAAAAAGGGGTTGATACACTCTATTTAATCTATGGTAAAAATTTGCAGGTATTGAACATACACATAGAAAATCCACCTCCATTGATAATCTGTGTGCTGTTTCATTCTTAAATAAATAAATTTATTCTGAATGCCATGTGAAGTAGCTATGACTGTACATTTATCTGAGAGGCACAAGTATTGAGTAATCACAGAGCAGCCATATAGATACAGCAGTCTCAAGGTATTTACAAAGGATTAATGTCTCTGTATGTGTGCTATCCCCTGTTTTTCACAGCATCCTCAGAGATGATGATATTTCCAACACTTTAGTCTTGTTATCTGTTGATGCTAAAATTCAAAAATAATTATTCCTTTATTTCTCATCACTTATTGCTTGTAAACAGTAATAAAAAGTCTGGTTACAATCTTTACTGCATGTCTTATTTTAATGTCATCAAAGCAGCAAGATGAAGAAATCTAGCCATTGCTACATGAAAACTATGACTTCTAGGGATAATAGTAAATATTGCTATGTTTATCCTGAGAACTGCTTAAACATCCTTGCAATTATGAAAAATTATGGATTTTTTAAAAGTCTGCTTGACCAGGAACATAAGAACTACTCCAACTGTTACAATCAACCATATTACAAAATATCTTTCACCATCTGCTGGAGAAGCACCTTGAAGCTCAGACCAAGACAGACCTGAATTAAGTGTCAAGGGCATTGGCAGTGCTATGAGAACAGAGCTCCACCTGACCCTCAGCGCACAGCTGGGAGCAAGGCTCCTGACTCAGCTCCTTCTGAACATTCTGCTTTAGACCTCTGCTTTGCTGGGATGCCTGCTTTATTTTCCACTTCCATTATACTAGCCAAACTGGGCATGGGTAGCTCACTGCCTATCTATAACCTCCTCCTATTAGCTTGTCTCTTCTTTAAGTTTTTGATTTTTCTCCATCTTTTAAGTGTTTTTTGCTTCCTAAGTAATCACAATGTTCTGGATTTATTGTGGACTTTAAGAAATGAGAAGTCCATACATCATAAGAACATGTATTTTTCACTGGTCTGATTGCAAAAATTATTTCCAAATGTTCACATAACACAAACACATACAAAGAACAAAATTTTGGACCACAACATTCACTGAAGACAGCTTGTAATATGGAACATGATCTGGTTATATTTCACTGACTCTGATATTATGTTTCAAAAAATTCTGATGAATACAATAATTTACAGACAGCAGAAGTTACAGATTTTCTTCTGCAACTTACATATCACAGACATATTAATAATTTTATTTAAATTATTTTATAAATGTTAAAAAATCTTTTTGGGAAAATTTCCTGTCAATTTATGTGATTTGGAAAGCTTGCAATCCCACCTGCAGCTTATCATTACTTTGGCACTGAATTTGTTTTTGACCTTCCCAGATCTAGATAATGCTGCCAGGCCATCAGCCAAGAATGACATTGGACTGAGATAAGCTACTATTCAAAATTACTGGGGGTTATGACACATGAAAATTATTATACGGTTTGTAAAAATAACCTGCATTGAGGGAGTTTTCAGTAAACACGAGTCACTGTCTGATACAGTGTCTTACTACATAAGGCTTACTTATTACTGAGAAAAAGAATATATGAGGAGTGCTTCTGTAGTCACTGAACTAGAGACCAGGGATTCTTGTCCTTGAATGAAAAGAAGCAAAAAAGAGACAATGATGACTCATTACAGCAAACAGACTGTCTTGATGAGAACTCCGTTAAATGGATTTTCTAAGATTCTCAAAGGAAAATTCAAACTGAGACTTGAAAACCTAAAAATACCAATAAAAGTAATTCAAATTAAGGTTTGGCTTAAAAAAACCTGTATCACTGGCCAGAGCTAGAGCAAAAATCTAGAAGATAAGCTGCAAAATAGGGAATTTTGCTGAGCCAGAAGAGCAGGGAACCAAGCTTTTCATGAATGTGATCAAGTTCATTTCAGTTACAAAATGAGTAAGGCGGTGGGATCAGTGCACAGAGCATGGCCAACAAAGAGGAGAGGCTGGAAGCCAGTACTCTGAGGGAACTGGGGTGGTTTGTAGTGGAGAAAAAAAGGCTCAGGAGGAGTTATCACTGTCTACAGCTCCCTGAAAGAAGATTAGACAAGTGTGAGATGGTCTCTTCTCAGAAGAACAAGAAATGAGACGAGGAAATGGCCTCAGGATTCATCAGGGGAGGTTTAGGCTGGATATTAGGAAAAATTTCTTCACCAAAGTAGTTGTCAGACATTGTAACAGCTGCTCAGGGAAGCAATTGAGTCATCATCTCTGGAGGTATTCAAAAGACAAGTAGATGTGGCACTTGGGGACACTTCTAGTTGTTGACTTAGAAATGTTAGACTAATGATTGGACTCAATGTTCTTAAAACTCTTTTCACAACCTGAAGGATTCCATGATTTTGTATTTTTCTGGTATATAGTATGTGCTTAAGTACCCTCTTACACTTATCCTATCAACTGCAAACCTCCATCCTTCAGGAAGAATTCTCCTTGCTCTTGAATTCATATTTTTATTGATAATATTGCAGTTTAAAATCAAATTTCATAATTTAAGATGATGGTTGAATATATTTTATAGATAAAAAGTTTGTAAAGGACTTCAAACTTGGTAATTCTGGGTTAGTTCTAAATAAGAACAGGAATCCAAACTTACACAATCTGTAGAAAGACAAACATATTTCCCCTGCTTATATTTTTAGCCAGTCCTGGTCTTTATTTGTTAGATTTTCACCACAAATTTGTTTGGTTTAAGGAGAATTCCAAGAACTTGCATTACAGGTAATTTTTAGTTTAGGGAATTGCTTTTCTCAACCCCAGCCGTGTTTTAGTTCCCAATGTGCAGACACTCTATTTAGCTCAGCATGTTTTTTGCCATAGTAATGTCGAGTGCCAAAAGCAGAACAGCAGCAGTGCTCCTCATGGTGTTACATCTGCAAATGCTTAATGAATAGTGCAGCTTGCACATTTCAATACATTTTTAATTATATTTGGCAGAAAAAAAGAAAGCATGACCTGGCTTAAAATGTATCTTGGTTCGATCCCTGGTATTTAAGCAAGAAGCTGCCTCACTGGAATACAAAACCTGTCTAATTGTTTTAGAGACTTCACTATCACTAAGAATAAACTTCCTAACTGTTCTTATTTCTAAATGTTTCTCGCAGTGTCTTGTAGATACTGTGGTTTGGGTTTTTTATTTTACCCAAGGACTTTTTCAGTCTTTGACGTGTCCACTGGTAATGAGAATGTTGCACATTATTTGTCAGTGAAAGTGATTTTGTCAGTCAGGGTGTAATCCATGACACCATATTATGACTCTGAGATGGCTCTTACCAGTAGTGTGCTGACTTTAATAATTCTTTCTTTCATAAGCTGAACTCCTCCTTTCCCTCCTATCTTTGGCTCAGTCTCCACTCACCATTGGTAGTAGAATTATTTGCAGAATGTCAGCAAGAGCTTTCCAGGAAAAGCTACCAAAAATAATTTTTCTCAGTTGAGTGGATGACTTTGACTGAGAATAAAACAGAGGATTGCACCTCTGTCCTGAGGAAATTACTTCTGCTGTACAAAACTGCTTTTCCAAAAGCCCAAAGCCTGCAGCCCAGAAGCCAGATGCTCTTCATAGCATCTGTCCCATATCAGTACTCTCAATGCCCTGGAGCAGAGAAGTTCACTTACTGTCTGGACATGCTTTCTCCAAAATTTTTCCTGCTTCCAAATTTTCCAGAAATTAGGCTCAATCTGCTTTTTAAACTTCCATCAGCCTCTGTTCTGCCACCCAGTAGTATCAATTCAGAGCAGTGTAATACACATACAGCTCATATTGCTACAACACAGTGGATACCAAAGCACCCATGGGCCCATCTGGCCACTGGTTGAGATGCAGAAACTCTGAACTACAACATCTCCTGGCCACTGGTTGAGATGCAGAAAATCTGAACTACAATATCTCCTTTAGACTTTTAATTAGTTTCTCATATAGTTCATCATTCTTTTACTGGTTGTCATCTTCTATTGCATATCTACAAGGCACTTTTGTAGCTAATTAATTATTCATATGCTAGTATTTAGATAAGCTTTATTGCGAGGTCTCTGGATCGTAATTCATATAATGTCTTATCATTGACTTTTCTGTAGATTTACACTCAATGTACTCTAATGAGCTACAACACATCCTACTTGTTAATTTGTCATCACTCATGGTTAAAGATCCCCGATAGCTGCTTGGCACTGCTACAGAAATTTACATTCATGTGGAACCCATGGCCTACATCTATTTCCCCTATTGTCTTCAAAGCTCCCTCCTACCATGAAATGTTCCTCAAATTAGACCAATTCCTTAACTTCCATTATAAACTCGTATTCAAATTCATATGGCTGTCTTCTAGGTAGCTGAAACATCATGACAAGACAACCTAACAAAAGGTAAATATATTCAAAGTGTATATTTTCAATAATTCAGACAATTTTTTTTTATATCTTGTCTCATATTTGCTCTTTCTTTTCCATATGCATATATTTTGTTGCATTTATAGACAATAATTATAATCCTTATGAGCTTCTTTTTTTTGTTGTTGTTAGGCTTTTTTTAGTTCCCTGTCATACAGAAAGCTCTCCAGCCTTTCCCTACCAATCTTTAGCTCCCTGCTTAATTCTGTATCTCAACAAAATATCAGGCTAAAATTGTATCATGTCACATGCCTAACACATGGCTATTGTGTATTAGTGGGCTTTCTTCCTCTCTTAAATTTTTTAATCTAGGGAGTACCCAATTTGTCCAAAAGTCCTTTATGTGTACTTTGTATATTGTGCTGTTATTAGCACCGTGTCTCTGAGCTCTTACTCTTTTTCTCCAGGCTTTGGGCAATGCAGCTCTTCTTGTATAACAGCATAATCTTTGTTTTAACAGTGTTTTTCAACCCAGCATCTCTGGCAACCTATAAGTGTTCTCTTGCTCTTTGTGATGAAATCATTAATACTAATTGCCTGCTTTTCACAGGAAAACAGATTTATTATGCAACCAGTGTTCTCTAAATAGAATGCACAGGGCTCTTGGTTTTTACAACCTGCAGCCAGCTTTCACAGTTGACAACAATTTGCAGCTAAAAATCAATCAGCCATACTTGACTGGGCTGTGTAACTGTCCTACCATGCCTAACTAGGCTTGTAAAGTCACCCTGTATCCAAAACTCCTGCTGCTTTTATTTGTATAATCTTTTTTCCTTTTCTTCTTGTTAGCTATTTGAATACTCATGAAAGAGAGTAATTCCTTAAACCAGAATTACGATCAAAGATAACATTGCATTATACGTTGAATTTTCAATCTTTATCCCTAAAAAAACCCCAAACCAAATCTAAAAATGCATGTGCTGCCTTTCAGAGAAGGATGCTTCTGAGACTCTCAAATATTTTGAAAATTGTTATAAAAAGAGAGTTATCAGATGTTATTTTAAACCCCCTTTATAATTAACTTCCTGACTTTTTACTAAGTTACTCCATGTGCATGAAACTCGTTATGTATTCAGAATGTCTGGGCTTGTAGAGGACTGTGTTGTTATAAGAAATATTTTTTAGTACTTTATTTCTGGAATGTGACACAGGAGATTTTAAAAATCTATAAAATCAATCAGATTATTTCTGTGGAAGTGTTATGAGATACACATCTGAAAATAGCTTTATAACAGTCAGTAATTTTATATAAATCCCATACTACATCAAGGAGAAAAACATTAATTTAGCATTTTTATTAGAAATAGGAGTGACATAGATGCATGGAAGAAAATCCAGAGGGGCCTTAAGTGCAAGGACTGATCATTTTACCAAGCTCCATCAGGAAGTGAGAAGCATTGAGGGGAAAAAAATCATTCTACTATGTTGTAAAATAAGGTCTGCTTGCTGAGTTTTTACTTTCTTATACACTTTGTGAAAGAAGTCAGAAAAGGTTTTCTTCTATGAAGTGTCACTAGGGAATGGCATGTTCTGAGGTCTGCTGTCTCTGAAGTGAATGGATACAGACACATCCATTTTCTTTCTTCTCTTTCTCTGTAGTTATCTCTAGATTCAAGGGGTAAAACTTGTTCAGAAAGCAAACCAGTTTAAATGCCAAATTTAAGCAAAAATTAAAGTACCCTGATGGGCATGAATCAAAGTATACAACACTTTGCACAATGGGATTTTTAAAATACTTCTTTTGGAGTAGACTGCTGGGAAATGCTCAGCTGCCTGAACCTTCTTTCTCCTGCACCAGCTATGAGAACTAGGAATTTGCTGTTCTCCCCTTCTGGGGTCCTCAGCCAGGTATGGAAGTTGATGGTTTTTCTTTCTGGAGCAGCTGAACACCACATAGCTCCTTTACTACCATGTGTCTCTGAGAATACACCATAACTGATGGTTCAGAGGAAATTGTAATCAATAACAATAAATATCTTGGGAACAATTACTCTTTCTTGTCAGTGGAACTGAGGAGTTAATATCCCAAACAATATGGAAGAAAGATATCTTCTACAGGGAGTTTTGCAGATAAATTTCACTTTGCACAAAAAGTATTCCCCTGAACCATTTCAGATACATTAATCTTACTGTCTGTGAATGTTTTTCTCTATTTATATTATGGGAAGGGCATGGAATAACATTAATTTTCTAATTTCTGATTTGATATGTCTTTACCATAATAGATTTTACTGTCTTGTAACAAACCTACTCTCCACTCTCTTCAAATTAATTAGTCTAGTTTCTCTCAATCTTTAATTTGAAGAAAGTTGTCAATCTTCTACACGTCAATAATTATAATTTCCCTTCTCAGGACTTTTCATACATGTGAGAAGTGTTAAATTGGTCTCTCTCCCATTCAATGCTTTGCATTTCTACATGTTGAATTGCAGCAGGCATTATGTAGTATAATCACATAGCAACTTTAGAAAGTCTTTTTTTTCTGCTCAAATCTTGTCAAACCTAAATTATTTCATTCTTATAAAGCCTCACGACAGGACTGTTTCTGTTGGATTGAATCAATGAGGAACATCAGAGAATTAGAAGGAAGACCATGTCATCAATTACAGAGTAGAAAATAATCAGAGGATAGTAATTTCTGAGTATTATATTACTACTCAAAAGAATTTGAATTAAATAGAGATAGTACAAGCTGTGTTGATTTTGGCTGGGATAGAGTTAATTTCTTTCAGTGTAGCTAGTAGGAGGATATGCTTTGGGTTAGTGTGGAAATAGTGTTGATAACACAGGGATGATTTTTCACTGTTGAGCAATGCTTACACAGAGCCAAGGCCTTCTCTGCTCCTCTTCACCACTGATGAGGCTGGTGAGTAAAATTTTTAGGGGGGAACCCATCTGGGATACCTGATCTCAGCTGGACCAAGGGATATTCCAACCCGTGTGGGGTCATGCTCAGCATGGAGAGCTGGCCAATGAAGAAGAAAGGGAAGGACTTTCAGAGTGATGTGTTTGTCAAGTCACCATTACACAACAGACCATGACAGATTCCTGGGGATGCCTGAACCCCTGCCTGCCCATAAAAAGTAGTGACTTAATTGCTTGGGTTTTGTTGCTTTCATGCGAGAATTTTGCTTTACCTGTTAAACTGCTCTTATCTCAACCCACAGATTTTATCTTGATTGTCTCCCATCTAACCAGCAGGGAGTGGGTGAGCAGCTGTGTGGGGTTCAGTTGCTGGCTGGCATAAAAGAATAGACTTTTCTTTCCCTGCTCCTCTGAATTTAGGAGGACACATTTGTTATACTTCATTTCAAGATGGAACTTTGGTCCTCCAGTGACACTTGATGACACCAAAACTGAAAACATTCTTCATATACATAAAAGATTTTAAGTAATTTTACTTGTACAGATACACAGAGGAATGAGGAAACAAATAAAACTAATTAATTTATCTAGAGAAATTTCACAAGGCAATCCCACTGTAGTTGTCAAGAAACTCTCTTTTCATGTTTTGACCAAAAAAACCACAGAAAAAACATTTGGAATGCATTAAATGCCAGAGCATATCTAGTCTTTAAAAGACATTTTGTTAGAGAACACAATTTTTGGCACTAGGGCATGCTTGATAGTAATGTTCTGTACAGCTTTTGTTTGGTGCCAAGTTTTGGTGAAGTGCATTGGTGAATTTACCTGCAAAAGGTTGGATAGCAACATTGAACACCCAACAGAATGGAAACCTCAGAGTGTTGAGAAGCCCCTAAGGACTGTGTAGACTGAGAGCTGAGTGAAGACTAGGGAGTACATGATGTACCTGAAATACTTGATACAGCAGTTGCTGGGGCTGAAAAACTGCAAGATCCTAAAAGCAAAACTTTGAGAAAACTAGCAAAAACTAAACAGCTAGTAAAGGGCAGCCTTTTGGGACTGCACTTGTCAACTTAGATACTTATGGATTTGTTTGTTTTTTTCTTATTTAGCCATTAGTTTAGAGGCCCAGAGACATAACATAGGAATCACGATTTACATCTGAGATATTCAAGTGTATTTCATTTGGGTCACCCTTCCCATTTTGTTTTAATGCAGTGCATATTACAGACATAAGTGCAGTTCCAGTACAGCTGATCCTTATCTACTGTAAGACTACAGAAGTTTAAAATCAAAAAAATATGCTTCTCAATTTGTATATTCAGGAACTCCTGCCTCTCTATAATAAGGATACCTTGTGATAGAACTGTATCTTTAAAGATCATTTGGATGAGGAGATTGAGCACACCCTTCATAGATTTTCAGATGACGACACTAAGTTGGGCAGGAGTGTTGTTCCATTTCAGTGAAGGTTCTGCAGAGGGATCTGGACAGGCTGGATAAGTGGGCTGAGGCCAATCTATGAGATTAGTGGCATGGTGATGTTCAGTCAAAGGCTGAACTCAATGATCTTGGAGGTCATTTATCTTACCTCAGTGATTCTATGGTTCTATGATTCTACACTTAAATTAGTCTTAAATGGTGAACAATACTTCAATTTTAATTTATTGCAATGAAAAATTCCATAGTCACTGTCTAAGCAACTTCATGTTAATATTGTTCCTTTAGAAACAGATGTTTACCCTGGATCAAGAACTCTGAAGTGAGAAACATTTCATGCAAAGAAAATCCCGCATTCAGTGATGCATCTGCAAAATTGTATTTATTAGTTATAACACTATACATGTTTTCTCTGCTTACATATATTTTGCATTTTATTTGTACTTTAAAGCGCATAAAAGAAATACTGAATTCTTCTAATCATAATGGAAATTTGAATAAATTTGAAAGTTTGCATCAAGAAAGTAATGAAAGTTTCACGTTTGGGAAAAAACCCCAAACTAATTTCCATTGCAAGGACCAAAGGAATGTTAGAATTACTCTTCCGTGAAAAAGAAATGATCATTACATAGATACCTTGTCTCCTGCAGCTGCACAGCTAGAATCTCTCAGCAGCATTTTTCTTGTTCAACCAAGCATCCCTTGAGCTCTGACTTCAGAGCCTTTACCTCATTCTTTTTGCCTCCTGATAGACTCTCACTACCTGTGTGAATTAGTTATCTTCTGGAAAAAACTGTCTCTGGTAAAGCAAAAAAGGAGTTTCACAGGGCAGACTGGAAAATCTCATCTGGATGTTGGCAAATGAAGCAATTAGAGGAACTGAATACTGGCCAGACAGCTAAGTATTTATTTATGTTACTTGAGAATCTGTATCAATAATTAGGGTGCTACTGCCAAATTCTATGCATATATATAATTTTGTCTTCTGAGCTCAAAGGCATTCTTTTTCTCCACCAAAATTGCCTTGAGTACTGAAAGTTCCCATCATTGTAATGAAGGATACATCCTCTACTGACCATGGCCATTGCAGGTGTTCAAGTGTCTATTTGCCTCCCATGGCTGTGCCTGAACCTCTCATCAGAAAACAACTGCTACAAAATACTGTCCCTGAAATAGAACAGGGGCATCAGGTGGAGCAGGTTTGGGTTTTTTCTTACAGATGCTTCTGAAATGCAACCTGGGTGTTATCACAGAAGATGTCTCAGAGCAAAGGACAGCCTGGCAGGAAAGGTATCTCAAGGGATTGCTGTGAAAAGAACATGGGGGGCAGGGGAAGGATTTGTTCTGTGCTTCTCAATGTAGAGGCTGTGAGCTGAGTGTGTGGCTGCTTCCCTGGGGAATATGTGGTGGTTTCACCTTGCCTGGAGCCCACACCAGGGGGGGATCCCAGACTGGGCAAGGGGGCCTCAGGGACCAGGGGCAGAGCAGTGAATTCTCTAAAGTTGTGTCCAAGAAGAAAGACTACATAGAATATTCTGCAGAGGTGCAAGTTCAGGTACGGTAGCATTTAGTCTGCTCAAATCAACATCATCTAAAAGACAATTTAGAAAATAAAAATCTCGCGTATTTGCCAGCTGGGCCATGCAGAAATATCTCTAGTGTCAATAATTTCAGTGCAGCTGTCACCTCACCTAACTTTTACTGAGGTTTCTATGATGGCACATTAATGAGACTTCCCAAATAGATTTATCCAATCTTTATGTACATACATATATATAGAAATACATCAATTAAAATGCACCCAAATAGGCAAATCAGTACTTTTGAGGAAGGGCCATACTATGCTCATTTCTAAGCTAACCTGTTTTTATTCTTATGGACAATGTTTTTGAAGATCAGATTATATGACTGAAGAGTGGGAGTTACAAGCATGCTTGAATACTGCTTGAATTTTGGTCACAGAAATGTATGTTTTACGTGGTATAGGAAAAGGATAAAACAAGGATATGTAGAAAAAGAGTTATCTAGTAAAGCAGGTTACTAACTAGCTGTCTCTGCCTACAGAGCCTCTCCATCCTTTCCCTTCTAATCCCGTAAGGGTACATTTTGTTTTTGCATTGCTTTGAGATTATAGTGGGGACATTTTTAAAATTTATATAATTACTGTCCTTCAAAAATTTGTCTTTGGAAACTGTTTCCTAGCAACAATGCATTTATCGTTCTCAGGCTAAGAAATGCCATCCTGCCATTCAGATTCACTAATTGTGTTTTTGGGTTTTTTTTAGACAAAGAAGTAGCATGCACTCAATGCAACATTAAATTAGAAGGAAGAGAATTAAGCAGAAATAATAGCAAACATGACTGTGAAAAAAACAATCTAATAATATCTATTTGCATAGATGGATTTTCTTGCCAGCAAAGCTGTTGCTGTCATGTAAAAACAAACTAATAGTTCCCACACACATATAACTGACTAGCATTAATTACTTTTAAAAAGCAAGGAAACAGAATAGGGTAATTTAATGATCTACAACTTTGACGATATTTTGAAATGGAAGTATACTTCATCTTCCTTTGTACTTTGTACTTCCATGTACAGTAATTTCACGAATACAAGCTGCATGGACTATAAACCGCATCGCCGGGTGGTGGCAAACATTTCGTTCTTTGACCGTAAATAAGCCGCACCTGAGTATAAGCCGCTCTGTCGTTTGCAGCAAGGACCCACGTGCAACAAAGTTGCCAAATAGTAACAGAATCAAGATATGGCGGGGTTTGCTGGCTCGGCTAAGGCTGTGCAGGCTCGGCCCGCTCGAGGCTGCCGACAGGGTCAGGTGACCCAGCTCGGAGGGGCCGCTCGGTGGGGCCGCTCGAGGCCGGCAGCCGCTGCCGCTGGGCTCACTCGCCCTGGCCCAGCGCTGCCCCGTGGTGGCAGTCAGGGACGGAGCCCCCCCCGCTCCCGCTGTGGCAGCAGCAGGCAGGGGCGGAGCCTGCCTGCTCCTGCCGCGGCAGGTGGGGGCAGGAGCCCCCCGCTTACCCCATGGGCCGCGGGGATGGCAGCACGGAGCCCCCGCCTCCTCCCTTAGCCGTAGGGAGGTCAGCACAGAGCCCCCCGCCTCTCCCCCGCCTAAAGGAGGGAGCTCCCCTGTCTCCCTCCCCCTCCCCCCGCTGCCGGCACTGAGTCGGCCCCACCCGCCGCACAACATGGTAACCAATTTGTAACAATCGCGAAATCCTGGGTTTTACTGGCAGGTGCTTGGCTCGGCACCCTGGTTGGCACTTCTAGGGTTGTAAATATCAGAAAATTATTCACATATTAGCTGCTCCTGAATGTAAACTGCATTTCTGGTGTGGGAGCAAAATTTTAGTCTAAATGGTGGGGCTTGTATATGTGAAATTACTGTAGTTTCATCTTCCTCAACCTCAGCAGTGTGTCATCTCCTTGTATCTGATGCAAGTGAAGAGAAGAGCGGTGCATGTTACCAGCTGGTGACTGTAGGTCCTTAATTCCGCTGATGTCATACAGTACGCCCAGAGTACTGTCAGGAGTTGTCATCTTTGGCTCTGTGCTTGTAATGCATCTGTTTTAAAATACTTTCTCAGCAGGAATTTCGGAGACACTAAATTAATTAGACCTTAAATATATTTCAGATTATTCTTCATGCTTTGTTACTAAACAGGTGAAAGAGTATTATCATGATGGTTTATCTAAAGCTGACCATTTTGCCCTTCTGATAACTGGGGATGTTCAGCAGGATGGCTGTCCTAAGCAGTTCTTCAAAACTCTGTGTTTGTATACAGCTGAGGACAAATATTGCCTGAAGGAGTAGTGGAAAGCAATTCTTCTAGTGCAAAATTATTACTACTAGAATCAGTAACACCATAAGAGTGTTCACTCAGAAGTGTGCAAATATGTAAAGTTTAATATTCTTTGGATTACACTTTCCTGTGTATTGACATCAGATTGGATATATAATATCTGAAATAATTTGATTTTAAGTGCTCAGCTGTATCATACTGGACTTCATATTTCTGGGTTTTTTCCCTGATTTTTCCTGTCTTTTTAGTGCTAAACGAGGCAAGTGATTTAAGTATGTAGGCATTGAAGGCAAAATACATTGTGGCACTATTGGGAGAAAGTAAATTGATTTTACATGAGGGGAAAAAGTTTCACTATTGGTGGAAGAAAAAAAAAATTCAGTATTTCCTTTTAATTACACAAATCACTGTTTAAAATATGTGCTCAGAATATTAGCTTGATTGCCACATAGATAATTAAGCACAAAATGTAAAATAGCTTCCATTTAACAGTGAAATTTTGTATTTAAAAATGCCCATAAGTATTTTCATCAACCTCATTTGTCATGGTACTTTTGATGGGGGAAGTAGGAAGAAAATTAAAGCAGGTGTCAGCTGTAAATTTTGAACCTGGAGAGTTGTGCTATCCATGAATTACCCAATTGAAAAAAAAATCAATAGAGGTAAATTATTTATGTTTAAGCCAGATCAGCTTTTTAAAATATGGAAAGTACTTCACAATAACAGTGTAAAAAGCCTCTCCTTTCCTCACTTTGATGTAGAAGAAATAAATAATAGCAATAGTTGTCTGTGGAAAAGAGTCTACTGTACTGCTTTTACCATAACTTTATGGGGAAGCACCCACTCTCAAAAAAAATTCTATTTCATTAATAAGCCAGATACACTGATACTGTGAAGAATTGAATGACTGACAGAGCTGGATGCAGTTTTTTATTGTTTGAGTCTTATTCATGGTAGAGCTTTCTATGAGTTATTTATTTTTCTTACTATTAGGAAAGCACAAATAACAAGTAGCTGCAAGAGTAATATAACAGTACTCTGGTATAAACGGGTTTTCCCATGTCAACATGTCAGTGGCATGAATTTCCACCCTTTGGAAACCTCAATATCCAATTGGCAAGAAGCTGAACGTTGTTTAGGATGTATCTGCTACACTAGCAGAGAGGATCGTTCTGAAATATAATGAAAATCTCTCAGGATGAGATTCCCTTATGGACCAGAGCTGGTAATTACATGCCTCGAGGGCTAAAAATAGCTCTTTGACAGTATTAAATGTGCTTGCTAGGATACTGGGTATTTAATTCAATTTCTTGCAACATTTTAAACACAAATTAGCTGATTGGTCCCAGTAGACTGGAGGCTATGGTTTTAATCTGCAAAATCATCTCTCCCTCTCAGAGACAAGCAGGAGCTAAATAACTCATGCCAGACTAAGCTGGAATATGTAGAATTTCACAAAACTGGACTGGCTGGCTTTTCATGAAACAGTTATTGTCTTTTGGGAAAGTACATGTTTCTCTCATGACCTTTTGATTAGAATAGCTCTTACCTCCAAATTAGAAAATGAGCTCATTTTTCTAATCGTTATTGTGCTGTGCTAGGGAAAGTTGTGTGCATTTTTTTTACTTCACTGACAGTTTTCCAACAAACTGAGCAATACACAGGACACATAAGCACCAAAACTTTGTCATATATTTTTTGCATAATGGTTGGGACTACATTTTGCAATCCATAAATACACCTGAATTATTAATGTTTTAATGTTAATAACCAAATCTATAATAAACTTCATCAGCTTCATGTGTCTTTAGAAGGATTTCCAGCCATCAGGTATCTCAGGGTTTGGAAAGACTGGTATTAAAGCTGGTAAGAACTTCCTTTTCATAGTGATGCTTTTCCAGCAGAAAAGAACCCTTATTACCATATGTTTTGAATTTTGCATGCTGAAACATATGGAGGAATACATGAAAGAAATTCACTTTGTCTGTATTAGGCCTAGTAGCTGTGGATATCTATGTGCTCAAATAAATTTAGTCAAGTTTTTGTCACTTCAACCTGGTTTATTTCAACAGAGTCTTTCTTGAAATGACACGTATAAACCACATCTACTTCTGAATTAACACTGAATTTATTTGTTGAGCACCACTCTTGTACAATATGCATCTATATCAAAAGGTGAGTGAAAATATTTCCTTTGAACTGCTCACTCACTTTACAGAGTTTTATATATTTTGGGCTCCACACAATTTGAAGCACTTCTGCAGACGCACTAACACAAACTGGCTGCATGACAGAATACAAACTGGTTGGAGGAGGAAACTGATGGTAGACAGTTTTTAATTGTAAACTACTGGTAAGAGCTGCTTTGCAATGATATAAGGACCTTTTGTTCCCTGCGGATGTGTGGTACATATCTCGGCTGTGTGGTAAAAGAGACACTTACAGTTATTTCACTAATACAAGCCGCACCATTTTGACTAAAATTTGGCTCCCACACCAGAAATGTGACTAATACTCAGAAGCGGCTAATATGTGAATAATTTTCTGACATTTCCACCTCCAGAAGTGAAAACAGAGGTGCCGAGTCAAGCAACTTGTCAGCAAAAGCCGGCATTTCGCGATTGTTACAAATTGTTACTCTGTTGCGCCGCGGGTGGAGCTGCTCTGTGCAGGCAGTACAGGGAGTGGGGAAGGCCGGGCAGCTCTCTCCTGCTTGGCCCCGCGGCTCGGGGGAAGGCGGGGTAGCTCTCTCCGCTTGGCCCCGCGACTCGGGGGGCTCCCGTCCCCGCGTGCCTCTGCCGCAGGAGCAGGCAGGCTACATCCCCGGCTCTCATTGCCGCCGCAGGTGCCAGCGGGCTCTGTGACACCCCTGCCGCCACGGGGCAGCACCAGGCCGGGGTGACCGAGCCCAGCGGTGGCGGTGGCCAGCCCCAAGCGGCCCCACCGAGCGGCAGCACCAAGCTGGGCCACCAGCTCTGTCGGCAACCCCGAGCCCTCATGGCCCAAGCCGAACCAGTAAACCTCGCCATGCCGTGGTTCTGTTACTATTTGGCAACTTTGTTGCACGTGGGTCGTCGCTGCAAACGACAGAGCGGCTTATACTCGGGTGCGGCTTATCTATGGACAAAGAACAAAATGTTTGCCAACACCCGGGGATGCGGCATATAATCAGTGCGGCTTGTATTTGTGAATTTACTGTAACCATCTTTCTTTCATAATAGAGTGCTAAGCTGAATTCTGGGACATTAGAGGAAAATTTTGTGCATATACATATATGGAAGACTCTTATGCAGAAAAAGAGAATCCCTTAGAAGTATCAATTACTGCCCATATTACCTCATTGAAGATAGAAAGATCAACTAGTCTTAGGAAACCCTTTTTAAGCTTAAATAAGTTGTCAGCAAAAGATAATAATGATGATTAAAGGTGAAGAAATGTTGATAATTGCTGCAAAAAGTAAAATAAGATATATTTAAAAAGTGGTAAGGACATGTTGTAAGGCTGCCTTGCTAAAGACTACTTGGCTACAGATGCCGTAGCACTTATTTCAAAGGAGTTCTTAACTACTGCAGGGCCCATGTATGTGCATGTACACATGTGTGGGGCTGTGCATGCATTAGTATATATAGATATGTGTATGCTTGCCATGCTGAGTAACATCAGATACAGGACTCTGGTTCTGGAAACAGGTCCCAACATAAAAATATTTTACCAATGTGTATGAAATTTTAATATATACTGACATTTATATTTAATATATACTGACAACTTTTATGGTTTAATTGGACTTTTTGTGGAGAGGGTAGGGGTCCATCCTCTTCACAAGCTGAGAGATTTCAGTATACTCAGATCATACTCAGATGATGGGCATCTTTACTGGGATTCATCTGTTTCCAGGAGCAGACAGTACTATTGGTTTTGAATGGTTTTAATACCATTCTATTGTATTACAAGTGGCATATGAATATCAAAGAAAGAAAGGAATTCAGACAAGAAATTTATTAAGAGCAATTAGTTACAGCATTCATAGCCTGAGTAATTTCTCTCCATACCATCTCCAGTATTTGTATCAGAAAGCAACAAGTTTCCAAATCCCTTTTTAAATTAAATTCTGCTAAATATCCCAAATTAAGCACATGTGCAGTGCTGCACTTCTTTTCCTACAGCTCAGGATTGGTCTTCATTTCAGCACTTTCATTCAGGTCTGAATGAATCCATGTTAGAAATCTGTAACTCATTCTCACATGGCTTATTTCTACCAATTTAATAGAGTAATAATCTACCTAAGTTAAATTACACAGCTAAAATTCCACAGTGTTGTAGAATACTTCCACCTGTTACAAATTATTGTTTCTGCCTCCAGTAATATCAACTGTTTATTGTTAATGAAAGATATTACTAGATTAAGGAAGCAATTCATTTAGAGCATTTTGTAAGTTTGCCATTAAAAATCATTACTAATTGGCATTAGAGACAATGAATCAACATCATTTGACATAACCCACTGTCTCCAGTGAGTCAAGAATTAAATAATTTTCACTTCAGTACCAAAATCTACGATTCTTCCAGGGACCTGTTCGGCTGTTAACTCCTATCATTAATTATCTTTAGTGTTGAGGGAATTGCACCTACATGCAATAGGCAAGTAAACATCATCCCTAAAATTTTAACACTATAACTTCAATATTCTTTCATGATGCTGTTGAAAGGGTTTGTATTTTCTATGTTAATTTTCCCATCTCTCTTTAATAAAAGCCATTAGATCAAATAAATCCCAGAAAGAGTATTGCTACTGTCTCTTCAGCTTTCTGGTGGATGACAGTCTTTTATTTGCCCATGTGCCATGAGTACCCAAGACATATCTTCACTGATCTTGACTTCTAAACGCTTTTTGTGACACAGCACTTCTTTTTCTCCTCATATCTTATTTTTTTGGCTCTGCACATGGTAGACTCATGCCAACCCCACAGAGGACTGTTAAATAGGTATTTTAACAACTTTTAAAAATATAATTTTCGAAGTAATCCTTTGCTCCAAACTGCTATGCTACCAGAGACATGATGAGGCAAGGATTGGTAACAGAGGCACATTTTTATTTTTTTATGGAGATGACTGTAGGAAAATAGCATTTTAGCCACAAGAATTAGAAATTTATTTTGCCTATCAATGAGTAGAACAAGGGTCACATAGTGTATGTGCTGTTTTCTTTTTTTCCCTGAAAACCATAATTTTCAGATTTCACGCTAAAAAGCAAATGCCTGATTATACTTCATAATATCACTTCAGGATGTTTAACCATTTCTTTTGTGAGAAAAGACTTGGAGATCTTAAAAATACTCCTCAGTGCTTTAAAAAATATTTTATTTTATTATAAAATGACAAGGAATAGAATATTAATAGTTCACTATAAATATGAGAATAAAAAATACTTGATTCCATTTTTTTTCTTTACATATCTTGATGTAACACTGTAGGTTTGCAGTACTTTTCCAATACACTTTTAAGTCTGCATTTACAAATAGTGATTTCTAATGTGAAAGCTATTGGCATCTTCAGTCACATAAAAGACACAAAGGCAATACTCTATTAGACATCACACAAGAAATAAAGTAGACCACCCCTGTCTTTAAATAATTACAGTTTAGCCATACTTACTCACAATTTTTCGTCTGCAAAAAACCCCGAATTTTAGTGCTGATGCATTTCCATATTAGAACCTATTCAAAAAGATACACGAAGCTTTGAATTTTTGAGAGCTTGAAAAAAGTCTGTTCAACACTGCAGGTGTATCTGTGGGAAAGCCATGGATATCATGTATACCACCTTCATGAATCAAGCTCCTAAGAGGAAATACGCTTTTCCGACAGTGAAAAGCAGTGTTAACTCACAAATTATGGAGTTAACAAAGTACAAGTGTTTTATCAGCAGCCTGATGACACCCTTTGGCTAGAGGCCAAAAAAAGCACTTTGTGCATTTTGGATGTATGGGGAAAATAAAGCCAAGGAGAAGCTGAAGAAACACATCCCTTGCTCACCAAAATCCCCAAACCCAGTGCCAGGAAGAGGATTAAACTAGCCAAAATTCCATTAGTAGAATAAATGAATTGGGCACCAACAGTAGCATTATTATCATCTCTTTATATATTAGTTTTATAACATTCTCACTGTGAAATGAATTTCTGATCTGTTTTGTATGGCACAAACCAGCCACAGATTATTATGGTTTTATTTTTGGTTTTAAAGGTACTCAAGAATCGGTTTAGTTTGTTTCAACCACATGATTTTTCATGCCTGAAGAATCAATTTACAGCATGAAAAAATGTATTTGTGAGAGAGAGTATTTCAGTTGGTAACTACAGGCCTTGGAGCAAGCCCAGAGGTATGTAATAATGATAAGACCTTCAATAATTTCAAAGAGGAAGAATGAAAGTAGCAGTACACAAGATTTAGCTGCATAAAATATTAAGTTGTTACAGTAAAACTGAAAAAGACATGAAGCATTGTAAATCTACATGTAGAAGATACCCCAGACATAAATTTTAGAGAAGAAAATTTTCTCCAGGAATCAAAACTAATAGTAAAGGTTAATGTTCATTTAACTCTTCCTTTGGAGAAAAAAATAGTTACAAATAATAAAAGAAAAAGTAGGAAATTTTTTGTTTCACACAAGTATAAAAACATCACTAGCAAAAACACAATTATGAAATATTTTTCTTGATCTGTTAGTGAGATGTTCCTTTTATGCCCCCACTGTATGTCCACATTTTCTGCAGTTGTATAAAGTGCCTTGTGCTAATAAATTGCTGTCTTTTTTTTTTTTTTAATTAATTTAAAGCACAGGCAATTAAGGTTTAAAAGGACTGTTTCTATTTAATAACAGATAGATAAACTCAGTTTGTCAGTATTTGGATTAATTCACAACATCTAAATTCTAACATGCCATAGAAAATTAAACTTCAATACTTGATACCACTACATACGGTGCAGGTTATATACAGAGAGATCTTAAAATAAAACTGCAATAACCATATGAGAGAAAATGTAGGATTGCCTTTATTGAAAACAGAAAATGTTTAAGGTGATACTCTTCAAATTAAACCAACGGGAACAGGAATGCAGCATGTTACATGCAGAAGCTGGGGCTAGGTACTAGAAAGAGCAATATACTTTTCTGGAAATGTTATATTTACCAACACTAGTAAGAAAAGAAATTCAGGATAATACTCAAATTTTAAACTTTGGAACAATTTTAGAGGTCCTTCAAAAAAAAAGTTGAAATAAGTTTTTAAAGAAAAAAGTCCATCAAATAGCTTTTATTTAAAAAGTTACATTAATATATTCTATGGGAATCTGTAAAAAAGGGTTAAATTTGTTTAGGCTGCTAATTGTTTTTTTTGTACACTTCTTAGGAAGCAGCTGACACATGGTTAACTTGTTTGTGTGCCTAAGCTCTAGAACCTAAACCCTACTGCACGATTCATTAGTTTTATTACTGTGTGAAAGTGTTTTATTCATTCCACTTAGTGCTCATACATGAATAATATAAGAACTTCAAGTGAACTATATGGGGGAAACAAAATTTCGATTATATGCACTATGAGACAAGCAGAATGTTTGACATAGGATGGTGAGATGTTCCTCATACAGACATACATCATTATTATTGGTGGTCTAGAGTACATGAGATCTTTATTGCTCTGCTAGCATCTGTTTTACCACCATATTATTATTTTTTAATCTTCTTACCACAGCAGGTCTTTGCTCCGCAACATTTGTCAAGGGAAGGAGAAAACCTCCATGTGCTGTATGGTTCCAAGAGCTCTCTTTACCTGAAAGGGGAACAGACAGAATGGTGAGTCACTGGAGGATCAGAGGAGACCCTTACCTGTGAAAGTGTTTGTTAGGTGACAGGCTTCTTCATAATTATAAAGCAAACTGTTTACCATGAGAGATTATACCAATTTTTATTGGATATTTTGGTTAAAAGAAAAAGCCTGACCAGTAATACAAAAACAACTGTACAGGATTTTAAAGGTACAATTACTTTGGTCAGCAACTAAATTGAATAAAAGGAACAAGGGAGATTTTTAAGATGCTCAAAGCAGGACCAGGGCAGGAACACATGTTCACCTTTTTTTTAAACCAAGAACAAAACTTGGACTATAGAGCTGTTTTGTCACAATTTGAAGAAAAGCACATTTTGAATTTAAGATTATTAGTGATCATAATTATGTATTTAGAACATAAACAGCTAAGCTGTGGCATGCACTGGATATACATATTTGTTGTATTGAATGCTTCTGCTTCAAGAAAAATCTCAAATATTCCTACTTATTTCAGAATTTCTGGAACAATTTTAAATCAGTAGTGGTTTTTATTTATTTCACAAAAAAAAAAATATCTCCATTCCTTGTAACAGCAGTAGTTAGGCCTCTGGAGTCTGTTATTTGCTGTAGGCTTGCTTCCAAGCCAGGTTCTCACTGGGTGGAGAGTGGCAAAGAAGAGAGGCATATTATCAATTGAGGCAGCAAATGGTGGCAGAAGCTTTTTTCTAGGGTTAAAAGCAATCCCAGACATCAGAAAAGATTCACGAAGAGTTCTTAACAAAAAAAACCCAAAACCAACAAATCAGTTTTTTTCATACAGTTCCTACAGTCCCATTTCAGGTATACTTTTAAATTGAAAGTATTAAATTTTTTACAAAAGCTATTAATACAGTCTCTCTTGTAGATGCTACCACTCTGATTATATACTTTTTTGGAAATTTCTAATATATATTACAAAATTCTTTATTTATCTTTTCAGGGCTCTGTCATCTTAAATTGCTTTGTAGGCCAGCAATTTAAAACTGAATATATGCGCTTGGATTCATGTCAGTTTGAGGCTGAGGTCAGCAAAGGTGCACACAGTCCATGAGGGATGTGAGAGTTACATCTGAGCACGCAAATGGGATGATGAAAACAGCTGCCTGAAACATCATCCCTGAAACATCATCCCTGATAGACATTGCAGAGCAGGAGGGTACAGTACTGATGATACTCTGTGTCTCAGGAATTGATGCAAGATTTGCAAACTACTTCTTGCATAACCTCTCCTTCCATCTAAATAATCAACTTCTCAGAAAGATAAGCCTGAATCATCCTGATTCTTAGCACAGAGTAGATTGAGCAAAATATGGTCCCTGGTGTTCTCCCCATTGCAGGAACTTGGGAGCACATTTCCACTCTCTGAAGGACAGATCATGTCTTAAACCTCTCCACACCTAAGTCTTGGCTACCTGTCCTCACATGTTTGAATGCCACTTTGAAGTAAACCCTGGCCCAGGGGCAGAGCAGAAATCTTAAGTCCACTGCAGGGCCACACTTAAGTCCACCTTGAGCCAAAACAAGATAATTTTCTGTTCTCACACCACAGACATGGACAGCTTTGGTCCTCTCCATGCTGTCTGGGCCATGCATGTTTTCTTCCTGGATACGTGTTCTTTTCAAAACCAACTGTGTTTGCACAGGATACTCAGCACAGCTGGCAGCAAGGCCATCATGAGCAAAATGTTCCACTTACGTGCAAGAGCACTCAGCATTTGTGCTCTCACTGGACCTACAAACTGAGCAAGAGTTGGGTGTTACATACCTTTCACTGTGCTTTTATTCCTTTTTCTTAGGCCTGCATGCTGAAAAAAAAAAAAAGAAAAGAAAAAAAAGTTAATTCTTGAGTCACTGTTTGATGATATTTTTGCAAAATTTTCAAAAAAACCTGACCTAGGTCTAGGTTATTTTCTCATAGATAATTTTTATAGTTGTAAGCCTTTATCAGTTGCCAAATGTGGCCAAAGCAACCACCATCTCAGCAGAGCACAATTCACTGACACAAATCTGAGCATCTGCAGTCATGGTTCTAGATGCCACAGTTCATGTGGGATGTCTTATCTGTAAGGATTATAGCCACACTCCTTGGAAAGCTGCAGTCAAATTAAAGAAGAAAAAAACTATTGAACATACTGGTGTTTTTCAAGCACCGGAACTGAAGACAGCTCTGGGCTAGCATCTTCCCCCCAACAAGAACTTTCACTCTTGAAAGTGTCTCTTGCCTTCTTTTTCTTGTTTGATGTTGTAAATCGGACACCCAAGAGACAGAAGGGAACTAGGACAGAGTTTTCAAATGCAACAAACAGAGCAAATGTAGCTGGGTGGCTCAGTGGCAGTTCTCAGTGCCCCAAAGATTAGTGAGCAACACTTTTTCTGAACTGGTGCAGAGAGGAGGGGAAGGGGGGAGCCAGGGGGAAAAAAAATATCTATCTGTAATTCCTTTTACTTCAGCTGACGATGTTGCCATGGGAACTCCCAGCAGAGGAGATGGAGCACTGGACCTGACAGTTTCTGGGAGCTGGTTCAGGAACAACTGACTTGTTTCCTGTGATATTCAAAAAGGGAGTGAGGGGAAACATAAAAAATGTTTTATTTACTTTTATTTCTAAAGTAAAACTCCAATCAGTAAGTTGTCAGTTTTGCCTGGCACAATGTCTATTAACTTCATTCATTATTACTAGGTCACTGTCTCTGGAAAAAAAATGGAGTGGAAAAATGATCAGGCAGACAGCAATAGAAAGCTTTTATGCTGCTGCTCATTCTCTACACACCGGGAGTGATTTTTGAACAGACAGTAAATATTGGTATTCCTGAGAACTGGCACGTGGTCCTGCTACGGTAGTTGTTAGATTTCCTGTCAGATGATTTGAAACTGTATGGTTTATGAAGTACAGCCTGTCAGAAATGAACATGTACATATTTTCTGAGTAATGAGGGGAAAAAGCTTACCATTGTTCCTAGGGATATTCTGTGGTGGTGCACCAGCTCTGAATACAATGCAATCAAAAAGGAAAGCAGCAGTACATTTATCTGAGGTTCAAAAAGGCCTTGCCTTTCTATGTGAATGAAAGTGTGAACAGAAGACTCGAAATTAATAATTCATAAGATCAATGGGATGTGGAGCCTCTAACCATTAATACCAAACATTGTATTAGCCTAGCCAGCCTTCTAAGTAAATTAAATATGTAATGTGAAAATTGCTGTGGTGAAAACTAGTAAGAAAGCACAACACTGAATGTGATAACTGAAATCAGCTGAAGTCTGGAGAATAGGTTACCTAAGCATATTCTAAGGGCAGAAAAGTCCTGGTAATTTTATAGAAGACCCAGAGATATCCTTACTACAGAGAGAATGTTCATCTACAAGTTTAACCTGACTCTTCTTATGCTCCTTCAGATTGTTTTTAAAATACAGAAGAATCGCTTCAGAGAAATACAAAAGATTTTGTCAGAGACTGTTTCACCTGGTGGCTTCTCAACGCTAACAGTTAATATGGCTTAATAAAAGGATATTTAATTGTTATATCTCTAATAAATCTGTTGTTATTAATAATCTGGTGGTAGGTTTCAAAATGTTATCCTTTTTCAGAGGATGGTCTCTAATATTTGAGTTATAAAAGTCCAAAAGGCCTTGTAAGGATCTGAGCAAATTATAAATACAACTCTCACTTTTTCCTATTAACTACTATAAGAAATGGACAGAAGTCCTAGATATATACGATATCCTGGGATAGCTGTTTATATTCCAGAAAAGAAACTTGTAGGAAGAACTTGTAAGAAATTTCAGTATGTATATTTTCCATTTTTACTTCTACCATGGTCTCAGATCAGACAGGAGGTATAAATAATTCCCTGGTGGAAAAAAATTGCTCTGTCATGGTAATTATCAGGTTTCTTTAGCTCAAGGTTTATTAGCAGCAATTGTTGTCCTAGGAATGACTTCTATGGAAGTATTCAACCTACCCCCTATCTTCATGGATATATTATGCTGCTGTTAATTAATCTGGTACCTTTTCCTAAACCCAAATTAAAACAGGAGCTCAAGCATGAAAAAAACCCTCATGTGAGGACCAATAATGTAGATAGCTGACTCTGCTGATTCTCAAACTCATCTTTGCCATATCCCACAAATGAATGCAGAGACTTTATTTCTCATATACATACAACTTGGTTTTAAAAGAAAATCTCTACACCTCAGCTGAAGTACAGACTTTTAACTGAATATATTTCCTCCATTCTTAAACATTTTCAGGTTTATATTTTTAATGTATTGTTTTTGTAAAAAGAACTACTAGTCTTGAGCAACAAAAGCAACAAAGAGAAACTGCATTTTATATTGACATATCTTTTTAAATGTCAGGTGACTGCCAAATCATAGAACCAGAGAAGAGTTTGGGTTGAAAGGAGATATTAAAGGAGATCTAGTTCCAATCCCCCTGCCATGGGCAGGAACACTTTCAAGTATACCAGGCTGCTCAGAGCCCCATCCAACCCAGCCTTGAACACTTCCAGGGATGCAGCTTCCACAACTTCTCTGGGCAACCTGTGACAGTGCCTCAACATGCTCACAGTGAAGAAATCTAATCTTTACCTACCCTTTTTGAGCCTGACACCATCCCCTGTCCTGTCACTACATGCTCTTAAAAAATCTCTCACTCCATCTGTCCTGTAAATTCCCTTCAGATACTCAAAGTCACAGTTAGGTCACCCCTAAGCCTTCTCATTCCCAGGCTGAACAATCCCAGTTCTCTCAGCCTTTCCTCATAAGAGAGGTGCTCCACCCCTCTAATCAATTGATAGCCATCCTCTAGCAGCTCCATGTCCTTGCTGTGCTGGGAGCCCAGAGCTGGATGCAGCACTGCAGTGGGGTCTCACCAGAGCAGAGCAGAGCAGAGGCACAGAATCTCCTCCCTGCCCTGCTGCCCACGGTGCTCTGGATGCAGTCCAGGACACGTTTGGCTTTCTGGGCTGGGAGTGCCATGGCTGGGTCATGTCCAGCCTCTCACCCAGCAGCATCAAGACCTCCTTGGCAGGGCTGCTCTGGATCTGCTCACCCCAGCCTTTGTTGATACTGGGGATTGTCCCAGCTCAGGTGCAGTGCCCTGTACTTGGTCCTATTGAAATTCCACATGAAATTCCTGAAGGTCCACCTCTCACACCTGTCCACGTCCCTCTGGATAGCATCTCATCCTTCAGGAATGTCTTCTGCACCACTCAGCTTGGTATCATCAGCAAATTTTCTGAGGGTGCACTCAATCCTTCTGTGTCATTAATGAAGACACTAAATAGCACGGGCCCCAGTACAGACCCCTGAGGGACACTTATCAGTGAGTCAAGAGCAACGATTGGGATGATTTTGAATTGTAAGATAGATGCTTGCTATTTGATAGCCTCAAAAGAAATCTTTCTACCTAGTGTTATTACTAAATATATATATATAAGAAATGAAAAGCAGAAGAGGTAAAGAGGAAAAAAAAATCTAACACATTCAGAATTTATAGATTGATATTTTGATACTTACAATGTCAGAGTTGTGTAATGGTCACAACTTCACAAACACAGAGGTCACCATGTAAAGACCAGTATTTGATAATTAACCAAACCCTAGAATTTTTCACAGTGGTGGCAAATTATATTCATAAAATATCAATTGCATGTTGTTTCCTACTTGAGTGCAACTGTAAACTTATGACAGTATGTAATTACTATCTTCAACTACCTATCCATATTATTTCCAATTAAATATGAGTTTGGTTATTTCAGAGCTTGATAGCTCTAAACAAAAAGATAGATACTCAATCTCACATGTTTATTTTCATACCATAAATATTCACTGCATAAGCAGTGAAATTCCATCAAATTTCACTTCATGACCAATGATCTCATGTCCCACACACAGTTTCATTACTCTCCCTTACACTCTGTCAGACTTCCAGACAGAGAAGTTTATTGGACCTACGTGGAGGAATTAATGCAGACTACAATCAAAACAGAATAAATCAAATTCACCTGTAATAGTCTCAATACATACCATTTGGAATTTCTTTTAAATAAATAAATCTATATGGGAAACACAGTGTTTCATTCTATATGAAGCAATGGTTGTTTATGAATATTTCACAGAATAGAAAAAGAGTTAAATAACCTTCCATAGGGGGAAAAAAAAAAAAAGGCTGTTTCTAAAGAAAAGAGAACACCTTTGAATTATTAAAGGGAAAGGTTTGACTCAAATATCTGTTGTCTTTGTACTGAGTCAGAGGAGCATTTACTTCACCCAAATCACCAGCATCAGAGAGAGCTTTGAACAGTGGAAGTTATTTATTGTGAGGAAGTTTCTTCAACTGTTTTTAGCTAAAGAACAGTGCTACACTGAGCAGAAACTGAAAAATTCTCTGTTCACTTGAAGAATCTAATATCTTGCTTTAATTTCTAACATCTGCCTCCACTGTTATTCTTACATTACCTCATAAATAATTGAAAATAATCTTATGAATTACTGACTCACAATTTTTGCTTCTTTGGTGCTGATATTTTTCATCTAATGAAGTTCTGATTTTTACAATTTGCCAGTAGTTATAACAAATATTTTTAGTTCATGGCTAATATTAGAGATAAAATTTTCACTTCATTCTTTGTAACAACCAGAAAAAGGAAAGCAAGCTGTGGAAAATTATTTGAATTTATGTGGTTTTCAAAAGATTAAGACAGTTTAAATTAAACACACCCACAAAATATATAAACGAGAGAAAACAAAAAAAAAAATGTACAAATGCCAATTACACTTGTTTTATTAATGTTATTGTATCTTCCATGATTTAGTAGATTTGGATGTACGACAGTCCCCAAAGTGATCGTTACTGTAGATTTATGTAAAAGTTGGTGCTGTTACAGACAATTGAAACTTATGGAAAAATAAAATATTTTACACTTAAATATAAATGAATAATAAATACATATCAATGAGTTTTGAAAATACAGTTATTAAAAGACAGGAACTCCAGAATTCAAATCATTATAATTTGGTTTCTTCGTCTGCTCTGTGGTACAGCCTTCAGTGATAGGATCACTAATTTTTTTGCAGTTTCACGTATAACAGTGAAAATCTTTCACAGTGAAGATCTTTCACAAAATGCAAGCTTTTCTATTTGTAATGGTCTCATATTTATGTCATTAAAACTGATAGTTAATTTTATTCAACCTAGCTTTCTTTCATTAATCATAACACAGAAATTCATATTTGACACTTCCATTCAGGTTTCCTGAATTAAGAATTCTGCAATCTGCAAGTCAGGCTTTTCTGGTGTGGAAAATAAGTCTGTCACAAATTTGATGATACACAGCTCCTAACAGATTATTCCATCAATTCTGTCAGACTCTGTAAAATATTTCATTTTATGACCAAGCACCAGATTTTAATATATAGAGACTGTAATTGGTTTTAAATTTCTGAACCACACATTGCATCAGTTTAAAGACTTGTCTTAATGAGTGCTGCAGAATCATTCTTACATAAACTGTGATATTAAACCAGCTTTTGATGGTAAAGTGCAATCAGAATGCACTCTTTAGGTAAGAATCACAAGTGCTCTTGCTAGGAGTGCCATGTCACTCAATACTCTGTAAAAGAAACACTTTGAGTTTAGAAGAAAGAACTTTAGAAGAATAAAAATGGAGGAAAAAAAGCAAAAGAAAATGCAGTGGCATCAGTATGGGGTTGATGATTCAGTCTGCATCTGTTTCTTGATGAGACTTAGATGGGCTTGCCCTCAGCCATCAGAATTCGGGTGAAAAAGATAAACTGGTTGGTCAGTTTGCAAAAATTCCCTATAATTGCTACTGAAATGCCTAATTCTAGTGGCTGTGTTTGTGTCAGGAACTTTTAGGCTTCCAGCAGCAATAGGCAAACATAAACCTAGCTTTTTCATTTGTGAACTTACCAGTCATATCTAATCAAGCATAAATACCAGGAGAATAGTCTTGTGTAGGCAAGCACTTAAATGAGCTCATTTGACTTTGAGATCAGATAGGTAAGTGAAGGTCAGAATGAAAAGCAGGACATTGGAGGAAGGATTTAGGGGGTTATTTTGTAAGTTTTCTCAGGATCTTCTAAGTCCTTTGTGGCTATTTTTGTCTTTTTCTATGTTGCAATCAGGTCTGATTCCAGAAGGTTCTCAACACCATAGAATTCAAATTTACATTAAAGAAAAATGCACTTTCATTTATGTTCATTTAAATAAATGTTCTCTATCCCCCCCCCCTTGCTAATTTTCACTCATTTAATGCTTTTGTTTCAAGAATGTTCATGTAAAAGGTCTCTCCATCTATAACTAATTCTAGGTCTGGCTGGATAGGATTGATGTCCTTCAGAGAAGCCCATATGTTGTTGTATTTTGGCTAAAACAGTGCTGAAAATACACCAGTTAAGAGCTTTGGCTGTTACTGAACTGTGCTCGTGCAGCATGGAGGTCTTATCTCCCTCCCACTCTGGACTCCACGTAAGTAGACTGGGAGTGGGAAAGGCTAGAAGGGACAAAACCAGGACCCAAAGTGACCAAAGAGCCATCCTACAGTATCCCACCCCATCCCATCCCACCCCATCCCATTCCATCCCAATTATATGATGTTATATATGTGTGGTTACAGTTACTTTCCAAGTAACCACTGGGAATACTGAGGTCTTCCTTTCCCATATGTGGTTGGATAATTGCCTATTAATAAGAAGCAGAGAAAAGTGCCTTTTTTCATTCTTTGCTCAAGTGTACATATTTTACTTCACTTTATCTCAATCCATGAGTTTTCTTGCCTTTCTGTTTTCTCCCCATTCCAGAGCAAATGGGAGTGAGTGTGGTCTCAGTCAGTTTTGGACTACCCACTGTTCAGAGACCTGGTGATACTGTAGATAGCCAAACAAAGGTGGCCGCTGAGATGGCTAGGAGATTGAAGCATCTCTCATATAAGGAAAAGCTGAGAGGGCAGGGACTATTCAGCCTGGAGAAGACAAGGTTCAGTGAGGAATCAGATCAATGTACGTAAGTACCTGAATGAAAGGTGTAAAGAAGAGGGAGCCAGGCTATTTTCAGTGGTGCCCAAGCACTGTGGACAAGCTGCAATGGACACAAACTAAATCACAGGAGGCTCTCCCTAAAATTCAGTAAACACTTTTTATTCGTGAGCATGACTGAGCACTCGCACAGTTTGACCAGACAGGTTCTAGGATCTCTCTTCCTGGAGATATTTAATAACCATCCTGGGAAAACAAGCTGCAGGTGGCCCTGCCAGAGCAGAGTATTTGTGTCAAGTTTCCTCCATAGGTCTTGTCTATCCTCAGCCAGTCTGTGATTTTGTGAGTGGCTCTGTTGGTGTCTGGCTGATAGCTGGGTCAACACACCACATCCTCTTTAAATTCGTAAATGCACAAAAAAGCTTACAGTAATTTCACGACCATAAGGCACACCGGACTATAAGGTGCACCTCCAGGAGTCAGCAAATTTCGCAACTTTGTACATTATATAAGGTGCACCGGACTATAAGGTGCACTTTTTTTTTTGCAGCGAAGATCCTTGCCAAGCTCAACAAAGTAACTAATTAGTAACAGAATCCTGTGATCTTGGAGTTTACTGGCAGGTGCTCAATTTGCAAACATTTTTCACAGATTGGTATAGCCTTTAAACATAGCCCCAGGCACCCTCCCTGTGCACGGGGCCCAGTACTCCTGCCCGCCCCCGGCTGGCGAGGCGGGGCTCAGGGCGGCCGCGGCTCACGGTGGCCACAGCTCACATCTCGGGGTTACTGTGGTTCAGGGTGGCATGGGACAGTCTGCAGCTCGGGGCAGCGCGGCGCTGCCCACTCCCTCTCTCCCCACGCGGCTCCTGCTGGCCAGGGACTGCTCGCTCCCTCTCTCCCCGTGCAGCTCCTGCTGGCTTGGGGCTGCCCACTCCCTCTCTCCCTGTGCAGCCGCCGCTGGCCCGGGGCTGGCCACTCCCGTTACGCCTCGCAGCTCGACTCACGGCTCACACTTTTTTTTTGCAGCAAGGAGCTGCGCCACATGCAACAAAGTAACGAATTACTGCCAGGTGCTCAATTTGCAAACATTTTTCTCAGATTGGCGTAGCCTTTAAACACAGCCCCAGGTGCCCTCCCCGTGCCACGGGCCCCAGCACTCCTACCCACCCCTGGCACCTGCTGGCGCAGCTCACAGCTCCTGGCTACCACCACTCGGCCAATGGGTCCTGGCTTCCCCTGCCCAGTGGCCACAGCTGCCGCGGGCCCATGTACTCCCGCCCAGCTCTGACTGGAGCAGCTCGGCTTCTTGTTCCCCCTGCGCTCGGACCGGGGCCAGCGGCAGCTCGCTCCCTCCCCGCAGGGCGGCCGAGGCCGGGGTCGACGCTGGCTCCCTCCCTCCACACACAGCTCCTGTTGGCTGCAGCTGCCTGCTCCCGCCCCCGCTTGCGACTCGGCGCTCCCGTGGCACTGCCCCCCCATTGCGACTCACACTTCCGGGTTGGCGAATTTCGCAACTTTGTCCATTATATAAGGTACACCGGACTATAAGGTGCACTTCCGGGTTCGGGGGAAAATTTTAGTCAAAAGGGTGCACCTTATAGTTATGAAATTACTGTACACAAATCAGTGGGGGCTGAAAGAAACCATTCATCATCAGGAGTTTCAGAGAAAATCCTGGTGTTGAAGAATATGAGTCTTTATGAAAAAAGGCAGGAGAAAGGACACTTTCCCTGCTTCTTCAGCTAAAGTTATCTGCATACTTGGGTTCCTATTAATTGCCTTTTTTTTTTCTTTTGTTGCTATGAAGTGTCCTGTTTCAGTGTGGGATATGATTTTGTTTTCATGCTCAGTTGTATGCATTTTGCCTAATGAGTTCACTGCTGGGAGCAGATCTTCAAATTGCATACCTTGATTCTGATTCACAGCTCAGTTTCAGGAACTTAGTCTAAAATATTTAGGTTTTCTAGTGGCTATATGGATGAAATTTACTGTCTTGTGGCAAATGGGATCTAATTAGATGTCTGTCCCCTTTCAGCCCTAACCTCTAAGAAATAATTTTCTGACATCAAATCTCACAGGAAGATTGGAGAATTATTTCCAATTAAAAAAAATTATAAAGATTTAGAATCAATTACAATCAGCTGGTTTGTGGCTGTATATAGCTAATAACAGATATTGCCACAGATATGAGACATTACAGACATACACTTATTGTTCTCATCCCATGGAAATGGGATAAGAATAGACTGGGGAGATGGAGGTGTCTCTGCTTTCTTGGCAGAAAATTATTGCATGTATGTCAAAAATATCTATTTTTTCACTTTCCTCCACTTAGTTCACTTTGTTGAATTGCCCACTTTCCTGATTTTCCTGCCTCCTTGCTTTTACATGCATAAAGTTACTTTGGGAAAACCTGTCTCTTCCACTGGGAAATCAGCAGTGGCAAATTAACCACTGTTTGGCAACCTTTCACAAATGGTGCCAGCAGAATTTCAGCCTAAGTCAGTAAGAACAAGGCAATTTAAAAACATTAAAAATGCATTGACAGCAAAGAAATAAAGGCAGCCACTCAGGTACAAACCAGAATAGTTAAAAAGCTTTTGGACAAAAAACAAGCTTTTTGTTTGCTATTAAATACCTTATTTTGAACAGAGAACTTTGTAAGTAAAGAAAGGCATTGTAGTGTATTCTCTACTCAAATATTTTTTGAGAAAGAGAGCTTTAATATTTTTGTCTGATATAAACTGGTATAAAAAAAAGCATTCAAACCTAATGAATACATTCCTAATTTTTATTTTATTCATGATGATTTCAGGTCTTGTCTATCATTTAACAGTCTTCTGAAAGCTATTGTCTCTCACATAAGAATTTCATCCACATTTGCAAAGCCATCCATTATACATGAAGAGCTGTGCTGTGACTGCTATGGGGGAGGGCATTAGCAAGTGTGTAAGGCAGTTCTATAAATATTTGTCCTGAACTGGGACCTCATTATGGTGTTTACTACAGGAATGTGAAATACTAGGCTTTCTGCCCACTGGTTCCTTTAGGAATGCATTTACTGCTGGTCTTAAAAAGTCCTATTTTTTTCTACATTAGTGCTACTCTATGGTGGATTATTGGTAATTTCCATCTTTTTTTAAATGATGGAATTCCACCAGCTAAAAGTGTGTATAATATATGAATATATAAAAGGCAGAAAAAAATTATTTAATATCTATTATAGATGTGATAGATTAAGATTTGATAAATCACTTATAAATGAATTTTGCTTTCTTGACAAGGTAGGTGATTTCAGTGTTTCCAAGTGCAATATTTTTTTTAATGGTTGCTGGCAGGTAATTTATTAGGATGTTTACTTGGTATTTAAATTTTCTGTATTTAGCTGGGTCATCTGCTATCTTTGATTTGAAACACAGAGGCAATAGGTAACAGGATAAAAATTGCTTATCCCTGATCCTTTGAGAGTTGCGTCAATTCCTGGTGAATTTTGTAACCTATAACTATTTTACCATAGAACAACCTGGTCATTGCCCTGCAAGTTAGTATTTTCTGGGTGAATAAATCAGAAAAAGTCACAAATCTTAGTTGTGGGAGGAAACATAACTTACAAAGGCTATGTCCTGCAGTCCTCTCTTTTTCTTGTTTTTTGTTGCTGATGTATTTTTTTTGTTTAACCTTTCTAAAGTTGGTTCCTGATATATTGATTAAAGACAATGCTCACACTTACTCAGCCTTAATTTTACCAAGATAAGCTAACTGGGTCTTTTTAGTTTTGTCTCTCCATGCCACAAAGCGCTATTCTAGGTCTTTTTAACAGCAGTTCCTTAAGAGTTCTGTCTTTCTTTAAGTGTCATGGCCAGCTTTTCATAGGGTTTTCTCAATAAGCTCCTTCCACCACTTTTTAGGTTGTTTCCCATTATGTAGTATGCTTCAGAATAACTGCATAGGCAGAATGAGGGGGAATTATCCCTATCTACCTTTTCCACAGCCTGTGCATAGCACTAGGTCATAGTCTCACTGACAAATCAGTTACAGTCATCTTTTAATGTTCCTTTGACATTTTCTGCTGGCTAACCATGACTTTATTGCAGAAATTAATATCAGTCATTGAATATATGACCTTTTAATTGTGATACTGCATTTGTATAATTCTTGCCTACAAGACACCAAATTTTTGCTGTAGGATATTCACCTTCTTTTGTACCAGTTGTGCTGCTATTATTTGATTTTAAGAACACTTTACAGTCCTTTTACACAATATTTTCTTTTATCCCTTTGTCCTGCTCCAGCAGTACTGATCAGGACTGCCATCTAAGCCTAGCTTTAATAAGCATCCTGTGTTTCATGGATATATGGGATTAACTGTTGAAAAACTGTATCAAATAGTCAAGCCTAGCACCACCAAATAATGTAAAATTAACAAAACTTCTTCAGATGTTGAATTTAGTTTAAAGAACTTCATTTTTTAGTAAAAACTAACTGTAGATCTCAAGAAAAATCTCCTTCTTTCTAGAACTCTGTTCCTTTGCATATCTAAATTAAATCTGTGACTTCATGTCTGAGGCTTTGTAAGTTACAAAAGTTACCAGAGGCATTTTTACTGACACTCCTAACTCTGGTTAAAAAAAAAAACAAAAAAACAAAACCCAAACAAAAACAAACCCCAAAAAAAAACAAACAAAAAAAACCCCAAAAAAATCTAAAAAACAGCATGCAGAAATCAGTTATAGACAATTTGTTTAAATCATTATTCTATGATTCTGAGTATTACAGGAAGAGGAGGAAATTGTTTTTTTCCTTCAGCTAATTAACCAACCTGTTTAGAGAATATTATTGTAGGTTGAAAGATAAGAATATGTGAATCCCATATCCTCATGGGAGCAACAGTGTTTCCACTTTATAGGGGAGATTTAATTTTGTTCATCCCAAATTCATAGAAACAGTAAGACAAATACCCTCAATGAGCACTGTATCCTGAAGACCATGTATGTCTATTGTTGGAGTCAGTGACACAAGAGCCTGCCTGAATCCTTCAGGCAAAGGCCAGAGTGCTAGGATTGAATTAAACCCTTTGGATGGATTGAAACATGTCAAGCCACCCACACACATAGAATGGAAGTTCAAGTAAAAGAGTAAGCATGAGTTTAAGTTTAGGTGTAAGTAAGTAAGTCACTGCAGTCCAGATGCCAGAGTAGAAGAGAACAAGTTCTAGTGAAGGTTAAAAAACATATAACGTTTTCAGTAGAGGCCCCAGAAGTTCATTGGGACACCATGCTTAGACAAAATAGGACTCCAGTGAGAATATTGCTTACATTTTTCAGATAGAACAAAATAGATCATATATGTAGTTTACACATATTTTAACATTTTAAGAAATTAGAATTCTAATAGGCTAAGAGGTAGTGGTTCAAGTTTACGTGTTAGCTTGTTGGAAAAATACTATATAAGATTATGTATTGGGGAGAGTTAATGTTTTTTGCCATTGCTCTTTGCTTTTGCTTTCTATTTTGCTTTGCTACTGCTTTGCCTGCCAGCATCTCCAACATCCAAGAGGAAGATCAGAGCTCCAGCAGCAACACCAACCTCTCCGGGACCCCGGGGATGGCTCCTGCTTCTACGCTAAAACTTAGCAAGGACTTCAATGTCTGTGACTGTGCCTTTTGAAGACTAATGTGCTTTTACAATAAACAACCTTTTTAGCAACTACTAGCTGCTTTAATCACTTAGAGATAACGCAACACAAAGGGTACGTCGAGAGCACCGGAGGTCTAACCTCACAGTCTATAACCTGCAGATTATTTATGAATGTCACAACTTGCAAGGTTCTTCTTTTCCAATAATTAAAAATTATTTTGCTGTTACTTTAGGACTCCTCAGTGTCCAAGCCAATTCCCTTTCTGCTAGAAGAAAATCCTTCCAGGGTGGATAAAAGAAGCTACCCAAAACCAAGTATTGTTTTTGTTGTTTAAAAAAGATGTTAATATTGTTTATTAAACAGTCTTACAATTAGAACACAATCTGGTTTTGTATAAAGTAATACTTTTTTGAGTTACGGATTATTTGAAAGGAATATCAAAACTCCAGTGAAATGTTTGCCCAGAAATGTAACTTTGACATAAAACCACCAAAATACTGGTAAAACTGCATCCAGAAATACACAAATTCTCAAACATGTATCATTACATTTTCAATCAGAAAGAAAAACATATTAATTTAGCCTAATTCATTCACCTTTTCCAGAAAAAAGTATTAAATTTAGAGATAGCCACATAGTTACAGAAGGATAGAAACCTGAGAAAAGAATTTATAACATCTTTTTTTGTTGTTGTTGTTTCTTTGGGTTGTTTGGGGGTTTTTTATTGTTGTTTTGTTGTTGTTGTGTTGTTGTTTTTTTGTTTTTCCTTTTTTTAGGAAAATCATATAAGAAGGATTTGGACAAGGCTATGGATGCTTCAAGAATTCTGTAGTCCCTAGTTCAATTCTTAGTTTTATTAGGAGCAATAAATTTTGTGAATCTATTATGTCCATCTCTCTCTAAAAGGAAGTTGTGATATTTTCTCTGTGTAAAAAAATCAGAATAGTTGTAGAGGAGAAAAGAAGCAAAAAAAGGTTGTAGAACTCTGTGAGATACTATATGTGCCATGCTTATTTAATTTGCATGTAGTCTTTTATTGATTAAGAACATTATTTATTGAAACTTATAAGAACCAATTTACACTCTTATATAATGAAACTTACCAAGATCAAACAGCAGTATAAGCATGTCCCTAAGAGAAAAATTGCAATATTTTAGGGAAAATTAAATTTCTTTAAAGCACCTTTTATACTTGAAATCTCAAATTTCTGCGTGAGCATCTCCTGTGTATACCTAAGAAAGCTAGTTACCATATATCTTTGCCTCAAAGAAAATTAGGAGCAGTTTTGCTCATAGTTTTACAGGGGGTGAGCATTTCATCCTAATTGTTTGTACAGTCTGACTTCTGGTATTACATTTAAAACCAAATTCCAGTAAAGACAAAATTATTTTCTTTGCATGTTTGCTTAATGAACAAAAGTTTTTTTGTTTCTGAAAACGTTTTTACATCTCTCTTATCAACTTCTATAATCACATACATTGACCTTATCGAGGTCTAACTCCAACTGTCAACAAAGCCCCACTTAGAAATTCCCTCACTCCCCCCATGTCAGGATGGAGGAGGGAACAAGAGAGGCAAAAGTTTAGGACAGTTCAATAGGGAAAACAAAAGCCATGCATGCCAACAAAATCTTCTGAGTGCCTGCACCACCTCCCGTGGGCAGGAGGGTGCTCAGCTAGGAAAGCCAAGCTTCATCACGTGCAACGCTGACTTGGGAACACAAATATCACCATTCCAAACATCCTGCACTCCCTCTTCATCCCTCAGCTAAGAATGACTCCATCTGGTCTGGAATATCCCTTGGGTCCGTTGGGTTCACCTGTCCTGCTTGTGTCCCCTCCCAGATTGTTGTGCATGCCCAGCCTTCTTGCTGGTGGGGTGGTGCAAGGAGCACAAATGGCTTTGACACTGTGCAAGCCCTGCTCAGCAGTAATGAAAATATCCCTGTATTTTTAGCACTAGTTTAGCATAAATCTGAACCACAGACCCATACCAATGACTATGAAGAAAATTAATCCTACCTTATCCCAAACCAGCACAGTCTCCATCTCAGGACATCAAAAACCCTGACAAAGGCAAGGTTAAGATGCAAATTATCTGAAGAAATATTTATTTTTGGTAACTTCTTTTTAAGGGAAGCACTTGGCAATCTGAGTGGTTGGTCATGGTTAATATCTATGTCTTCTCATCCCTTCTGAGTTTGTACAGGTGCACAGTAGGTATGATTAGAGATTAATAAGTAGAAAAAATGAACATTCACCTGGTATAAAAGATATTTTCAGAACTTAAAATTGTATCGAGGAAGACATTAGTTCTTTGAAGATTATTTGCTTGGTGAGAAATCATCAGAGCACATAACTATTACAATTTAATTCCAAAGTGCACTCTGACTTCTTTTACCTTTGATTAGTCTCAGATAAAAAGAAGTTCCACCATTATTGGAAATGACATAATTAAGAGATGCCTCGATATAATTAAGAGTCCTCGTGCTTAGATTAAATGAAATTTATTTCATGGTGAAAGCACTAAAATCTAGAAAGTGAAAGGGTCAATGGAAAAGAAAATTAAATTAAAATAAACCCCCCCCCCACCATGCAGATGGATTTTTTTTCCTTCACTGTGATTCATGGCAAGGCTTTAAAAAGCTGCTAAGGTCTTTAAAAGGAACATTAAATTAGCTGTTGACTACACTAAGGTCTTCTCCCCCCCCCTCCTTTTTGTAAGAAAATGTATAAAAGCCACAAAATTTCAAGGAAGACAATAAAATAATTAAATGTGTAATCCATATGATTGCATCACCAGCTATAGCATTCATGAATTTTCCTTAAATAAGATGTCTAATGGTTTGTTCACCGATTGCATTTGGGATCATATCAAAGTCTGATCTTGTGACCTCCCAGAATACAGAATTCCTTTAATTATTTTTCCTGCTAATCAGAATATGTCCTTATCCTCCTTTAATGAAAACCAAGCCAGTGTTGCTGGGCACCCTCTTCGCCTTCCTTTCGCTAGAAACTCTTCTGTTACTGAAGTTTAAAACTAAAACCATTAAAAATCTCACTGCAATTTTTCTCTCTCAGGGTGGCCAATCCCTGTAGTTTTATGTCCCAATTCTTTGTCCAGAACATTTTTACTATTATCCTCAAATTCTGACATTAATATATTTTGTATTCTGCTAAAGATCAGTCAAGATCTTCATACAGGGTTTCAACCTAACAAGGCAACGCAAGCTACTTCAGGTCAGAATGTTTTCTTTCAGAATTTCCTTTTTCTGTTCAAAGATGGCAAAAATATATTTTTTTAATGCTACAGTTCTTTAAAATTAAAACCTTCAAGAACACACTGTGAACTGTGAGATAATATGACAAAAATATAATAGATATGCACAGTAGTTAGATAATTTTTGTCCCCCTCCTTTCATCAGTTTCTACCTTCTAAATAGAGTAAAAATTGCATATTTTTTCCCTGGTTAGGGAAAATTGCACTTCAAAAATATCTCTGCTTTATATGAATGTTGCTCTCTTCAGGATTATTTGTTGAAATAAAAGAAAGTTTTCGTTCCTTCTCATGTATTATGGAACAATCTAGAATATGGTAGTTTTTCATAATCAGTAGCTTTCCTTCTTACTAACTTTTACCTTCTAAGTCTTATATGAAGACCAACAAGTTTTTTTGAGTGCAGTTATGAACGGGACATATTTATGTCAAGAGCAATTGTTTGGGGTTTGATGCTTCTCATTTTGTTATCTTTAATTAAATTTATAGCGTTATTCATTCTCTGTAGTTTCAGTTAAATGTTATAATGAATTTGTATTGTACATGTCTCTAGCAGCAGAGTTTTACAAAGGATCTCACCCTTCTTTGTGTATTGGTACACATATTATTTTGCCATTCTTATAATTTTTCAAACTACTTTTTTTTTCCAAATGCAAATTATGAATATCCAAAGTTTATAAAGCAATATTTATAATGTCATATTTATATATGACTTATTTGAAGTCATATCTATTTGTTCATACCATTTTCTACAAATGAAGGTTTTTTTTCCTTTTTCCTGTTTCACCAAAGCTTTGTAAACACAAAAAGTAGTCAAAAACTATAATCTGTTTTTCTCTTCCATGACAACATTTTATCACAAACTAAGTAAGGAACAAAACTGAGACAAACAGACAAAATAATTAGAGAGAAAGCAGTTTGAGGTACCACTGTTCATAAGAACAGACTGTCTGTAGCTAATTCTTAATTCTTAGTACTTAAATGTCACAAAATTCATGCCATAAATTACCTATCTATCATCTCCCAGATGGAATATTAATTTATCTGGATTTACATTCCCTTGTCTAAAAATTGTTTGCAGTATTATTTACAATAAATTTAAACACTTTGTATACCAAACAGAGAATCATACAGCAACAATGATATTACTGTGCAATGCAAATACTCTTGAAAATGATGTTTTGGATTATTAGCCTTCAGCACTCTCATTGTGCAATGTGACCTGATAAACACTTACCTTTTACATTTAAGAATATTCACATTGTTCCTTCCATTATGATAGAAAAACTTGCATTATATTCCCAAGTGGAGCTTTAAATAGTTGGAGAAATATAATTTCAAAGATTGACCAGCTAAACATATACAAAGACATAACTCGAGTATTTAATCATTATTTCAATTATTTATTTTTGTCTGTATTTGTAAAAGGATGTCATATATGTGCCTAATATGACAATATAGTAGAATATTAAAAGCTTTAAAGTTTTTAAAAAATGAAAATATTTTTATATTTAGATATTGGGTGTTTCACTTTCACCAGTGGAAGACTATTATCAAAAGTTATCTTTAAATTTAGTTTGGCTCAATCAGGCTATTTCCCCTCCTGGGAAAATCAATTAGTACAAGATTTGTTCTAAATGAAAGCAAATATCAGATGTAGTTGTCCCATGGAAATCTCATGAGATCTAACAAAACCAAGTGCAGGGTGCTGCCCCTCAGTCAGGACAACCCCTGGTATCAACACAGGCTGGGGATGCACAGATCCAGAGCAGCCCTGCCAAGAGTGACTTGGTGATGCTGCTGGGTGAGAGGCTGGACATGACCCAGCCATGGTACTCCCAGCCCAGAAAGCCAAACGTGTCCTGGGCTGTATCCAGAGCACTGTGGGCAGCAGGGCAGGGAGGAGATTCTGTGCCTCTGCTCTGCTCTGGTGAGACCCCACTGCAGTGCTGCATCCAACTCTGGGCTCCCAGCACAGCAAGGACATGGAGCTGCTGGAGGAGAGCCACAAAGAATGGGTGGAGAGATGGAACACCTCTTGTACAAGGAAAGGCTGAGAGAACTGGGATTGTTCAGCCTCGAAAAGAGAAGGCTTAGGGGTGACCCACTTACAGCCCTCCAATAACTGAAGGGAGCCTACAAGAAAGATGGAGAAGGGCTTTACAAGAGCATGTAGTGATAGAGCAAATGGGAAATGGTTTCAAATTGGAAGACATTAAATTTAGAATAGAAATTAAGATAAAAAATTTTACTGTGCGTGTGGCGAGGTGCTGAAACAGGTTACCCAGTGAAGTTTTGGATGTCCTATCCTTGAAAGCATTTTAAAACCAGGCTTAATTGAACTCTAAGCGAACTGGTCTAGTGGAAGGTGTCTCTATCCATGGCAGGTGGACAAGACACAGTCAAATGTCATCTTCTACTGATTATTTTCACATGAATTACAGTACTGTTAATATTTAACTGTTTCTTTAGTTGGTTCCCATTTCTCTGCAGGAACTCTGTTCATCTCTCTGTCTAAAATACTGTCTACAAGAGTGAAATGAGAGGATATGGAATTTTTTAGGTTTTCTGAATTTTATAAAATATATTTTTGTTTTTCATATAGCAGAGCTGTTTTCTTCACAGGAGTGAGATGCTTGTACCCTATCATCCCTCTCTTCCTAACTTAAACCTGATTTGAAGGGGAAAAAAAGCCTATCTAAAAGTCACATTCCTCCTCCTCTCCCCAACCTCTATTACTACACCAGCTAGGTAAGAAAGCAAGAATTATTTCTTAGGCTAAACAGGAAATCATGGGCTATTCCCAAGTGACTTTCAAAAGTGTTTGCTATGCTTTGCCTACTACTTGGAGGATAGAAGCTGACTGGGAGAGCAGCCTTTACCTATACAAGCATGTAAATTTGGACCTGGAACTGTTTTACCTGAATTCCAGCAGGTTACTTGGGATCTCAGGAGATGTCACGTGCCATGGAAAGACCACCTACCTTCTGCACCACTTGCACAAAACAAGCAATCTAGCTTGTATTGGCTTTTCCTTGCTGCATCCTGATGCAAAAAGGAAAAACCTCTGACAATGATCTGTATTTCAAGTTGTTTTTTTTCAAAATTACTGTAATGACATTTTCCATTGGCAGAGGATTTTTAGGATTTAGGATTTTTAGTGTATTTTGCATTTTCTATTTCTCCTGTCTTGTATGAATCTGATTTTTTCATCTCTTCCTTAATGCTGAACTTCCTGATGCTTGAGACTGGGATATTTATTTGAGCAACATGAGCTATTGAGGCTACCCTTGTTTGCTCAAGGACAAAATCTGAAGGCAATCATTTTAAATTCACCAGATCTACTTCAGCTATTCTATAACATCAGTCCTGCAAACCTTCCCGTCCCCTCCCACTGTGGTCCAAGGAAACTGTGACCTGTGCTGACCCCTGTAGGTGTCACAAATGAAACTCATGACTCCTCGCACATGCACTTCACGAGTGTTGTAAAGATTAATTAGTTAGTGTTTAGAAAGAGCTTCATAAAAGTAAAGTACTGAACATTATTGTCACGTTAAAGACAAGCTGGAGCCCCTTGGACAGAGTTATTGTATTATATGGGCTCTTTGTGCAGATAATTGTACATGATAAGATATTCATTATCATATCAGTAATTCAAGTTACTCAATCCTCATTATGCATGTCTTCTATAAAGCTCCAGCTGTTATGTGATCCATTAAAGGTAGGATTGCCATGTGTTTGGAGCGCAGTTTCAAACCAGTCTAATGCTACACAAATGTCTGACCAGAGAATTGGGATGTCTTTATAAAACTTTGGGTATGGCTCAGTGAGTATCTATGAGTATCACCACCCATAATATGTCACACTAATTAGTAAGAAAAGGAAGCTATTTCATTAAAAACTGCTGTTTTGACAGATTTTCAGAGATACCCATAGATTAAGGTGAAAAGTCCAAAAATATTGGCAGGACATGCTGAAGAAAAACTTTTTGTTTGATTGGTTTTAATTTTTGAGTGTTTAATATCTTTAACTTTTCCATTTCTAGCTACCAGGGTATTTATTCTTTAATCATGAAATATCCAAATAGCCAATTTTGCTGACAACACTGTAGTTTTTTTAAGGAGTCTGCAGATGAAACAGAGTAAAAGGACTTGAAGGAGGTCCTAGAGAGAATAAATTTTTTTCTGCTTTTGTTTTTTGCTGTATATATTTACAGTTTTTTAAATCTGGCTTGAAATCAGCATCTTTTTAAACCAATTTAATAATTTTGAATCATGTTTACAAAGGATCAGGCAAGTGAGATTTTAAAAAACATCTGCTGTAGAAAAAAATAGCATCATATAAGGTATTATGATATGAGCAGGTAAATATTTCAGTCCTTACTAAGGAGTTAAAACTATCATAGGCAATACAATTCTCAACATGGAAATCTTATTTACTTCCTGTATTAATTCACATATATTTATAATTACAGTCCTACTTTGATACACTGCAGATCTGGGGTGCATTAGGAAGGGTACTGCCAGCAGGTCAGGGGAGGTAATCCTGCCCCTCTGCTCAGCCCTGGTGAGGCACATCTGGAGCGCTGTGTCCAGTTCTGGGCTCCTGAGACATGAGAGACATGGAGCTCCTGGAGCAGGCTGAGCAGAGAGCAGCAAAAGTGATCTAGGGACAGGAATATTTTTAAAAGCAAGGGCTGAGAGAGTTGCTCAGCCTCAAGAAGAAAAGATGAGAATATGTCTATGAGCATCTGAAAGGGAAGGTGACAAAAAGATGGAGCCAGGCTCTTGCCGGTGCTGCCAAGCAATAGGACAAGAGGCAATGGGAAGAAACTGATGCACAGAAAGTTTCACTTGAGTGTAATGCTGAATTTTGTGGTGCAGTTGTCCAAGCACTGGCTCCCCAGAGAGGCTGTGGAGTCTCCCTCACTGGAGATAGTCGAGAACCATCTGGACACAATCCTGTTCTGTGTGCTCTGGGATAGCCCTGCTTGAGCAGGGGGGTTGGATCAGATGACCTACTGTGATACCTGACCTGTGCTTCCATGATACAAACCCAACTTTTAGAAGCAAGAACAACTTACAGAAACACAGATATGTTACTGTACATGGTTCCAGAGCGGTGATGGAGACAGTAACATGGTACTCCTTGCTGAGGTGAAGAAGAGCTTTTTATTTAGGGAAATCATGGGTTTAAATAGTATACATCGTGCAAAACAAATCAGAGATAATTCATTGGGCAGAGAAGGAACATCCCTCCAGAAACTACTCCATGACTAACATCACGTACTCTAGCAGGTGTTCCATCTTTGTTTTGAGTTCTTTTCCTTGAGCAGCTTGAGAGAAAGACTGCTTTCTTGTTTCCCAGCCATATCATAATGGCACAGATAGGTGATATTTACCCACCATTTTAAGACCACAGGACAAAGTCACCCAGATAGTCAGAAAAATACCTAGCTCTGAACACAGGTTAGCTGAACACAAGGCCATATGAGATGCAGAAGTTGTTAGAGTTGCATCACTGTATTCTGATTCTTAATATCAAACTTTTTTTCCAAAATTTTCCATAGTAGGTTTTCTACAATATTTGCAAACATAAAAGTACATACTACTGAAATTTTCTGTCCATCTATTTATTCTGAGAGTCAATAAATCAGGAAAAAAAAAAAGACTGCTTGTTCCTTGTCAGGAAATAACACTGAGGAACTGGTATGGAAAGCTTTTCAAAAGTAAATATTTGTTAAATTGCATTAAGATTTTAACACATGAGTAGATCTTCAAAATATCTGATTTTTTTGAAATTATAGGGAAAGTTTAGATCTGAACAATTGCTACTATATTTTCAGAATAATAATTGGGTCAATGCAATAATACATATAGATGACTTATAAGGCAATTTTCTGAAGTACTTGGTGGCTTAAATTTGCTTCACTAAGAAAAAGAACTTAACCACGACTATCACTGGAAGGAGATATGATTTAATTGAAATTTTAACTTAAAATCTTCTTTTTTATTATATAGCAACCCAAAGTAGAAAAAAAAAGGAACTTTCCATTTTTTTAGCATGCATGGTATTTCCCTGAGTCTGCAACATGAAGTAAAAGGAGGTAAAAGGAATCTGATATTCCCAACAGTAATTTACCATAACTACAGCAAGGCTAGCAGGAATAGAAGCACTGAATGCATTCAGGAATTTAGCCAAACAAGTGTAAATACAGTAATTTCACGACTATAAGGCGCACCCTTTTGACTAAATTTTTTCCCCGAACCCAGAAGTGCGCCTTATAGTCCGGTGCGCCTTATATGATGGACAAAGTTGCGAAATTCGCAAACCCAGAAGTGTGAGCTGCAATGGGGGTCCAGTGCTGCGGGAGCGTGAGGGGGGCAGGAGTGGGCAGCCACGGCTGGCAGGAACCACAGGGGGAGGGAGGGAGCTGCCGCTGGCCCCGACCCGGGTGTGGGCGGAACAAGAAGCTGGACAGCACCACTCCAGGCGCGGGGGCAGGGGGAACGAGAAGTTGGGTGGCCCTGGCCCAGGCGCAGAGGGAATGAGAAGTGCGAGCCCGCAACAGCCCCGAGCAGAGCCCGCCTGGTGGCGGCATCAGAGCAGCGGCGGCGTGGCCCCTGTGGCTGCTGAATCGTGACGCCGGCAGGGCCCCTGCAGCCACCGAATCGCAGCGGTAGCAGGGGAAGCCCCTGCGGCTGCCGAATCGCGGCAACGAAGGCCCGGCGGCTGCCGAATCACAGGGCTGGCCAGGCCCCTGCAGTCGCCGAAAATCTGCGGCAGCGCAGCCCCTGCGGCCGCGGCAAAGCAGCGACAAGTGGCACAGTTGCAGGAAAGTGGCGAAAAGCGGTGGTGCTGCCACCGGCTGTGGGGAAGCCGGGATGCAGCGCGGCCGCACGGTGGGAACCTTGAGCCGTGCCAGCCAGCCCCGGGGGTGGGCAGGAGTGCCGGGGCCCACTGCATTGGAGGGTGCCTGGGGCTGCATTTAAAGGCTACACCAATCTTTGAAAAATGTTTGCAAATTGAGCACCTGGCAGTACTTCGTTACTTTGTTGCACGCCGCGTGGCTCCTCACTGCAAAATAAAAGTGTGCCTTATAATCTGGTGCGTCTTATGGTCGTGAAATTACTGTATATCTTTCTGCAACCAAGAAGGAGCATCCTTATTTTCAGTTTGTTGATGTTTTAACTGTAGGCAGGCAATAGTGAGCCAACAGCAGAACAAGTTTTGGGAAAAAGCTTTGCATATTCTTCATGAATAACAGCTTTCTGAATTCAAATGAATAGGTAAAAGTTTCCAAAATTCTGTGTTTTTCCTTGAAAAATATAGAAAAAACAGAATTTTCTTCTTTTATCAAATGTAATTCTGAATCCAAAATATTTTAAAAAGAAAACTCCATTTACATCCATTTTACTCTCCATTCTCTTAGATGTTGGTCAGATCCTTCCTGCAAGAAAGATTGAGTACATCATAGGCAATGGAGTTTGAGACTCATATGAGCTTCAAGAAAAAGGTACCTAAAGAAACCTAAACAACAGAAGTAGAGGAGATTTTTTTGGAAAAAATAAACTCAGAACCAGAAAAGAATAATAATATATGTTGATATAAAGATGTACTAACTTAAGTTCTCATCTCAGACCCTGGGACCTGCAGAGAAAACAGCATTACAGCTACTCTTCTTAACACCTCAGGATGCTTCCAAATAATGAGATGCTGACAAAATTGATTTCAGCTTTTTATTTTAGAAGACACAAAAAAATGTCCTATTAAAACCATTTACTGGTACCTATGATTCATTTCCCTTCCCCCAGCTTCTGCTCTTTTGATTTATAGTTCCCAAATATGACTGCTAAGAAGATTTATTTTTCTCATCAGATAATTAACAGTAATGTAGAATAGCTCCTCTTTATTATTCCCAAAGATATATATGCTGAACTTTTCACACTGTTAATTTGTATTTCACAAAAAATTGCTACAAAAACAATCAATGGTTTGTTTGATTAACACTTCACCAAACCCAAAAACTATTCTCTCCTTCTCTTTGGTCACTTTATCAAGAATATATTTTACAAGTTCCTACCATAAGCATGAATTAAGGTCCAGCACCAGTGCACTCTTAAATCCATGGACATAATTTATTTGGTGACTTCTGTGACTAGGAGTAATAAAATCTACTGAACAAAAGTTCAAGTAATATCAGAAGATGCTTCATCAGCATTTTTATGATTATCTACCATAGCCTTTGGGTGAATAGCCATGATTAGCATCTCTAATACTACTTTCTATAGAAACAGTCCAGATCCATATTAATATTAAAGTAAAATGGAGGAAGATAAGATAAAATCTACCAAGAAAATGTTACTTTTTATAATTTGCACAGGTGTGATTAATGAAAGCCTGACAAATGTTTTGCTGGGTGGTACTAGGCTACTAACAAGGACTGATGTATTCTCCTGCAGTTCTGCCCCTGTAATACTTCATTAATTATAAACCACTGAAAGGTATAGTGTGTGTTTTGTACTTACAGCTATTGAAAAATTGTTTGCTAGGCTGTTTCATCATTACAAAAAGAACATATGCAGAACAAGTGAAATTCAAGAATATAGTAATTTCACAAATATAAGGCGCACCCTTTTGACTAAAATTTTGGTCCGAACCCAGAAGTGCACCTTATACTCCCGTGCGCCTTATATGTGGACAAAGTTCGGAAATTTGCCAGCCTGGAAGTGCGAGCCCACAGCAGCCCCAAGCGGGCCAAGCCCGCCCGGCCCTGAGCAGAGCCAGTAAACCCCGTGATCACAGGATTCCATTACTAATTCATTACTTTTTTGCATGTGGATCCTCGCTGCAAAAAAAAAGTGAGCTTTATACTCCAGTGCGCCTTATACTCGTGAAATTACTGTAATTTCCCTCTTTCAGGGAGCACTCTACTGGGGTTTGTGGTGGGCTTCCCTGTGAGTCAGACACTTCCCAGATTATTACAGATTTTTTTTTTTCAGATACCAAGCATCCGAGATGTCTTCTCAGATAATTGTCATTTACCACAGCTTCAGTGTGGCAAGCTTAAAGCAAGAGCCAAGCTCTCTTCCTGACATCCATTTTGAGAGCAGGTCTAAAAAGGGATCCAAATATTCAGAGATATAGAACATTTTCCAGAAAATGAAGAAACCTTATCCCATTTTCCCTGAAGAGAAAATTGTCAGGGACTGTTGAGGAGCAGTACTGACAATGCAGAGCAACAGTTACTTAGTGAGGAAATACTGAAGAACTGTTTTTAGCAATCCTCTTGGGCTAGCTAGTAAAGATAAAATTCTAAGCACAAATACAGTTGTAGAACAATTCTTCTTTCCTGCAATATGGCATAAAATGAAGCAATCAAGACTGAAAGACCTGAAGACATGAAGTCTGTATAAGCTGGTGCTTAGTCTGTCGGCATGGAAGAATGAGAGAAAGTATCCTCTAGGAAACTTTTTCTTACACCTTTAAACTTCTTAAATGAGATAGTGAAAGAGAATAGAACAGGATACAAACAAAAAGATACAGGAAAAGAAAGAAAAGTGAGTTTCAGGTAGCAAATTTTCGCGAGGCAAAGTGACAGGTCCTAAACTAGAAGAGTTACTGAAATGTCTGAAAACCAAATGAGGTCAAGAAATGCTAGCACAAAGCCTTCATATTTTGTACTATAGATGTGTCACTGAGAGGAAATTGAACATGGGTTATTACCATAAAAAGGGACGAGGCAAAGCGTTGTCACATTCTCTTGCTTCTCATATAATTTATGAAAAATAACAATTTGTATGTCCACCAACCTTCATTTGAACAATGACCAATCTTTTATTTAGAATAAGGCTGGATTTTCAACACAAAGAAAATAAGGAGAAAAGATCTAATAGACACCAAAATATGATCCAGATCTTCTCAAAGACTAAGCCCTTCAAAACTCAAAACATGTGAAAAAGTTTACACTGTAAATCTTTTTTTTTAACAGAACTGCGAGGAAGGGGAGAATAAGAGGGGGAAATATGCTCTGGTCAGTCTTTTTTTTTTTTTTTCCTTTTTTTTCCTTTTTTTTTCTTCTAATTTCTTTCTAAATTTCACACAGATTAAGCTGCTGTTTTGCAACCATGAGAGTGGAAGTCATTGCTTTTTGTGGATTTAGTTCAATTTTTTTTCTGGAGAGTTACAGGTGGAGTACGGTAATCCCTTCAGGACAGTGAGCTTTTTAGCTGGAGCCTGGGAAACAGAAATAAGATAAAAGTGTGAAAAAAAATGTTCAATTATGAGGATCCTAATGCAGGAATCAATGGTTGTAGGAAGTCCTGATATAGAACTCTGCCAGGTGATAACATCTTCCACAGAACCTGAGCTTGATAATAGCAACCAGTCAGGCAATAGTTCTCATTGCGAACAAATACTGGTGTGGTTGTAACACAGACAACTTTTTATGGAAGTCTGTGTCTTAAAACAAATAGATAATGTGCTCCAGAGGCAGTGTGGTATAATCCACTGTAATTTTGAGAAAGTAGTAAGTATATACTTAAACAACATCCTTTAGAGAAATGTTTAGAGGTAAAATCTACAACAATGATTGAATGTTCACTGCAATCAGTGAAGAGATTTATTTTAGACTCAAAATGCTATGTGTTTGACAAAACAAAGACACTTGACCTGGGAAGATAAGTATTGTAAATTATCTCAGTGGTGAAAAGCCTTAGCTGTACACTTGAACTCTGAGTTTGGTGTCAATCATTATTTTCACCATCCTTTGGAGTTTAGGAAGTTTACTTCAGAATTGCAGCCCTGACTATTGTCTTCAAAACAGAATGACAAAATCCCTCAGAGGGGCAATTATGAATTATTATTTCACCTAAATCATGAAAGAATCAAGAAAGCATGACAAAGCTTCTTCTCAACCTCTTTTGGAGCACTTACCTGTGTTCAATTCCTTCACAGTGACAGATCTATATTTCCAGCAGTTGGGGCATTACCCTGACCCACAAGTTCCTGCTGAAGTTCAGACATTGTTGGAAATAGTTTAGGACTTATGTGACCAAGAAGTGCTTGAAGGAATGAGGTGTGGTAACCCCTCCATGCGGATTCTTACTGGACAGAAAGTATTAATTTCTACTCCCTGCTTCTTGGGCTGTTTATCCATTAAACCTGAAATATTAATTACATAAAATGCATGATATTGTTTTGTGGTTTTGTACAAAATAATTTAAAAACTTGTTCTGATAAAGCTATGTAGATTCCCGCTGTATATATAAAGATGAATTTATTTGGTTTGTGAGGTTAACAAGCTTTTTAATGGTAATCATAGCTGAGAGTTTCACCTAAAAAAACCCTTTCTTCAGATAACAGTAGTGTATCCTGATACATATATAAAAAAAAAAACCATAAATCTGCTTAGAGAAGCAGGGAAGTGTGAAAATTTATCTTCAACAATTTTCTAAAATCTATTTTTGTTAAAAGTGTTTTGAATTCCAAATTTCAGACAGCTTTTAATGTGCAGAATAGTAAGGCTGGTGAGGCTCCCAGGAACCATTTAGACAAGACATCATAAATTCCCTTCCCTGGGTCTGAGCTCCAAGAAATACATCAAAACCGAGTAGCTAGGGCATGAATACAATTTTAAAATGCTTCATATTCAAACCTCCTGCTTTATTTGAATGCATAGTATGGGTGAACTTTCAGAAGAATAGAACTCTTGTAAGGCAATGTTTTTTGTCAGGAAACAATCAGCTTTAAGGTGAAGCTGGAATGAATACTATATCATATTATCACTCTCAGCATTCTCAAACTCCGTAGAGGGAGTTTGGCAGTAACTAACAGAAGCCTTTAGAAGACTTATTTCCCTGTCAGGTAAAGTAGAAATATCATGTTCAAAGCATCATTAAATGCATTAAATGCAGCAATATAATTTAAGATGCCTAAGACATATCAAAATTTTAAGTTAGACACCAGCCAAAAAAATTCATGCCCTCTCCAAAGCCACAGTAAAGAGGAAAGAAGGATGCATTTGACTGTGTTCTGTCAAGTAACCGAACTGACAAAAAAACATATACATTGTTCTGTGTTAATTGCAAATCCAGATGCTTCCTCAGGAGCATTGTGCCCCTTCAAGCTCCTATGCCATGGAGAAAGACATAAATCCTTCTGCTGATAGTCTTAATTCATTGTTGGAAACACAAGCAACACTTTGTCTTCCTTCATCAAATAAAGGACATGGTCACCAGAAAATGCACAAACACACACAAATAAGTATTTTCTTGTGAAGCACATTCCTAGTACTAGCTTGAATGAGGAGGTAAGTGACAGATTTCCTTGTTCCCAAAACAGACATAATCTCAGTACAGCTGAAGGCAGATATGCAGCTCTTCTTAAGGTAGATGGCAGAAAATGAGGTCTCTTTATTTTCTTTAAAGAGGTAAGAATTACAATTGCATAGGCAATCTCTGTTGAACCTCAGAAAGAAGACACTGTGGCATAATTGAGGACAGATGGATTAATTTAAAGTAGTATATTCTATGAATGTACAATCAAAATTTACTAACAAAGTACAGAAAGGGACTTAGTGAGCAGGGCCTTCTGAAAGTGACCCCAATTTTCAGCAAAACCAAGAAATCCCTTAAATATGCCACAAAATTACTATTTTACAGTCAGTCAAAAGAATACAGTCAGTGGAGAAGTAGCACATGTATAAGGATGAACCTTTTCTAACCTATAAAGACTTAGAGAATCCAATTAAGATATATTAAAGTGGGAATAAGTTATTCTTCAGTTTGTTTTGTGCAAGATAGCACCCTATATGTTAAAAATATTCTTCAGGTTTTTTTGTGCAAGATAGCACCCTATATGTGAAAAATCACCTACTCCTTGATATTCTGATTTATTCTAAAATTCCTACCCATTTTATTAAAAAACGTTTTATGCATATTGCACATTTGCTTCAATGATTTGAAGGCTTGAGGCAATGTGATGCCATATGCAATAGGGGAACACTCAAAACTTTATTTTTTTCAAAGCTGTTAACATCAGTTTTTCATATTGTTGTAACGCAAGACAGAAGCTACAAGACTCATTTTTGAAACCATATGCAAGAAACCAAGCTCAGAAGACACCATATTTAGTGCATCTCAGACAATAATTCTGCTTGGGAGGCAATAATCTTTGGGAAATAAAATGGACAATCAGGGCTCTCCAGCTTTAATTAAACTACAGTTATGAAAAAGGTTTCAAAGTTATGGTTATTGTAACACACAGAGAAGTTAAAGGCTTACCTAAAGACTAAAGACTTTTGACCTAAGTGGAAATCTCCTGAAATATTTTTATCCAAATGAAAAGATTGTACAGTCTGTGGAACACTATTCATAGAAATACATATTCACATATCTCAGGATCCCTGCAAATTTGACTTATCTATTTTGCTCTGAAAACACATGTTTTAATTTCACGGTGATATCTCTCAAACACAACATGAAAAATGTGGTGTTAACACTATGAAATCCTATGTATGGAAATGTTATTAATGTTTTCAAGGGGTTTATATGGATCTTAGTTCTGTCATCACCTCTTCATGAGCTATGTCTTTGAGCTGCCCAAAAACGTAAATACTAGGAGACTACAGTAAATTCAGGACTAAAAAGCGGACCGGATTATAAGGCACGCCTCCTGAAGTCGGCAAATTTCCAGTCTTTGTCCATATATAAGGCTCACCGGACTATAGGGTGCACTTTTTTGTTGCAGTGAGGATCCGCACGCAACAAAGTAATGAATTAGTAACAATCACACACCAGCCGTGATGTTTTGGGTTAGAATACAGGATGTGATCAAAGCTTCTATTCTGTCACCATCTGTTGTGACCAGGTGGGGCAGTGATCCTTAATCTCTGTGGGAGATATCTGCTAATCGGCCATCCATTGAAACCAGGTGAGGCATTGTTCTTTATCTTTGCAACCCCATCCTTCCTCCAGGAGTTATCTTCTGCTAATGGCCCATTGAGTCCCGCTGTGTGACTGATAAAATTAATTATCCCATTGAGAGTTGCTCCAGCCAAGGGGGAAAGCCCAGCCTTTCTTACCTAGATAAAAACTGAAATTCTGGGACACCAAGCCGCCCTCTTTTCCCTAGACTCCAGAGGAAAACCAGGCTTTTTTTCCATATCATTGCTGGACCCTCGGAGGGAGGTTGCACCCTTCTACAAGACCCCTGCTTCAACTGAATCACATCTGTCACTGCAGGAGGACTGTAGCCACCATTTAATGGGACTGCTACCAACACCCTGACTGACGGGGTGTCAGGTTGTTCTCTGACTTTGTGTGTTAGTTTGGAGGACAGGTGTCTGCTAAGAAAGGCAGGAACTTCTCTTTGAAATGGAGAATGTAAACCCCCTCCCTCCAAATTATTATAATTTTGAAATCAAGAGGCTCTCAGGTAAAGATATGGGAATTAGGGATAACAGCTCTTTACTAGGGAAATTAAAATAGAAATACAATACTACAAAGAAACAAACTCCAAACCCTGACAAAGTCAGAGTACAGCCTGACTCCCCGTCAGGCAGGGTGTTGGTGGCAGTTTGATTAAATAGTGACTGCAATCTTCTTGCAGTGACAGATGTGGTTTAGTTGAAAGCAGTGGTATTGTAGAAGGTGCAGTTTCTTTCCAGACATCTAGTAGTGATGCGGAGAAATCTCTTTTTTTTTCTAGAGACCAGTAGAGAAAGGGCTACTCGGTGGCCCAGAATTTCCGTTTTTAATCTAGGTAAGAAAGGCTTGGCTCTACCCCCTGGCTGGAGCAACTATCAATAGGATAAAGTAATTTTATCAGTCATACAGTGGGACTCAATGGGCCATTAGCAGAAGATAACTCCCTGGAGGAAGGATGGGGAGTGCAAAGATAAAGAACAATGCCCTACTGGTTTCAGTGGATGACCCATTAGCAGAATATCTCCCACAGAGATAAGGATCACTGCCCCACCTGGTCACAACAGATTGTGATAGAACAGAAACTTTGATCACATCCTGTACTGTAACCCAAGACACTTTGTCAGAGTTTGGGGTTTGTTTCAGATGTGGTTCGACTCGCAGCAAATTTCCAAACTTTGTCCATATATAAAGCGCTCCAGAGTACAAGGCACACTTCCGGGTTAGGACCAAAATTTTAGTCAAAAGGGTGTACCTTATAGCCGTGAAATTACTGTACTTGTGTTGCCACAGGGCAATGCCAGTCAGCATGCCCACGTCACCATGTCTGTGTCACCGTGCCTGTATCATGCTGCAGGTAGGACTGTCTGGTCCTCACTTTATCAATAAATCAAGTTTCTATTCAATATGACAGACTCTGGCAGAGCTTACTGGTGGCCCAAATTTTTAATCCAGTATGTAAGGTGTCTGCAGTATCTTCTCAGTCACAGGGCAAAGGCTGTTCCCAGCTGGCACTGCCACACTGTCCTGGGAGCCATGGGGTGGGCAGTGGTGGCACCAGACCTCTTCCCGATGTGCCCCTTGCTCCTAGGAACGTTTCACTGCCATGGGCTGGGCTCCCCTTTCCACTTCCAGGCCTTTCCTGGCCATGAGCACCCTCAGGGCTGGGCCGGTCCTGCTGCCCTGAGGCAGGCGGGGCTGTGACAGCACAAAGGCAGTGACACCGGCATGAGGCTGACCAGTGGTGTACCCGGTGTCGTGGCCTCAGCACTGTGACATCACAGGGCCATCCCTATAAATACTGGGCCAGCCCCACAGCCGTCAGTGCAGTTGCAATGGCACATGCCGGAGCCATGAGCGACGTCAGTGTCCTGCTGGCTGCACTTGTCCTGTTTCTGGCCACCGCGGCTGTCTGGTGGGCCACTGGCCACCGACCACCACGGGGGCAGCAGGCCAGGGCTCAGAAACTGCGCAAGCGCCCCAGAGTCCGAGCCAGGGGCCCACGGATGAGCCCAGGAGCCCCCGTGGCTCCCAGGGCCTCCAGGCCTCGTGCAGTCCCTTGGAAACATCCGGAGGTCCCCGCGAATTCCCCAAGCGTCCCCTGCAGCTGTGGCCCCTGCCTGAGTATGGCCAAGGAGCTGCAGAGGCTGCTGCTGCTGCTCTGGGTTCCGTGTGGAACATCAGCTTCACCTTATTCCGGGATGTGGCAGGCGCTCTGGGTACAGCTACAGTAGCTGTGGAAGCGAGGCCACCTGCCCTGCTGTGCCTCAGCCCGCTGCTCCAAGCGCCTCTGTCCCTCCAAGAGCCTGCTCCCACTCAGACTGGCCATCCTTGGGACAGCCTCCAGCCCTCTGAGGAGATTCCATCGTGGAGCAACCATCCCTCCAAGAAGCTCAGGCTGTCAGAGATCCAGCACTCCAGGAGCCTCCACTGCCTCTGACAGCTGCCAAGGCTGCAAGACCCTCCCAGATGCCAACCGCCTCCCTCCATCAGAGAACCTCCCCATCACTGAGACCACACGTCCCTGCGAGCAGCTTCCCACAGTCCCCATTCCTTCTGAGAGCCCCCGGTCCTTCAAAATTCTCCATGTGGCAAGACTCGTCCTGCCTCCCTTCCAAAGATTCGCTCCTGGACGCCTTGATCCCCCACAGCCTCTCGGGAAGCCCTTCCAGTTTACGGACACCGAGGAACACCTGGACAGCTTTTCCTGCTCCCTTCGAGAACAACAACATCCCATGAACATCGACAGCACCGGCACAGCCCAGAACATTGACACGGCCAGGGAAAGCTGGGAAGCAGAAATGGGAGCCAAGCTGGAACCACAGAAGCATTCCCAGGAGCAGGTGGCAGAGCCACAAGTGTTCTGCAGCCACCAGTGTCCACCACCAGGCTCCCAGGATGCTGTGCCAGAGTCAGCAGGGGACAGCCCAAGCTCGGTGGCACAGACGGTGTCCAGGAGACCATGGAGGCTGCATGGTCTCCAGGAGGCTCGCCCGAGACGGCCTCCAGGCTCCAAGCTGGTGTTCACTATCATGGGAGAGGCCTTCTGTGATAGGTGAACATAAATTAGGATAGCTGTTAAATAAGTTAGGATAGGTGTTAAGTAAATTAACATTCCTTCAAAGAACTGTCTGAGTGCTTCTGATTTTCTGCATTTGACTGGGAGAGAACTCCTTATTTTCCCAGGAACTGGCTCAGTTCTCGATTTGGGTTCCAACTGTGAATGCTGTGCAATTCTGAACTACTTGATTTGATTAAAGTCCTGTTTCTCCTTAGGGCTGAGCAAATATCAGTTTCAACCCTCACAGGCATTTTTGTCATTTCCTATGACATCCTTCTGACAGAGATGCCCAGAGAGGGGCTGGCAAATGCACCCAAGTGCTTGGAGGCTTTGTAGGGACAGAGTCACAGCCCTGTTCTGCTCCTACAAATGCTCTGCTGCTGGTCCCTGTGAGAGCAGGGACAGGACATCCATGTGGAGGTCTGCCTTTGCACCTGCCCAGGGCTACCCTGCTGCAAGAGCAGCCTCTCCAGTGCTCCAAAGCAACCTCATGTCTGGCAGCAGGTAATGGGGAGGAAATTACTTGGGTTGCCACAGGGCTGTACCAGTCAGAATTTCAGTTTTTATCTAGGTAAGAAAGGTTTGGCTCTACCCCCTGGCTGGAGCACCTCTCAATGGGATAAAGCAATTTTATCAGTCACACAGTGGGACTCAGTGGACCATTAGCAGAAGATAACTCCCTGGAGGAATGATGGGGGGTGCAAAGATAAAGAACAATGCCCTACTGGTTTCAATGGATGGCCCTTTAGCAGAGTCTCTCCCACAGAGATAAGGATCACTGCCCCACCTGGTCACAACAGATTGTGACAGAATAGAAACTTTGATCACATCCTGTATTGTAACTCAAGACACTTTGTCAGTGTTTGGGGTTTGTTTCAGATGTGGTTTGGCTTGCAGCTCGCACTTCCATGTTGGCAAATTTCCGAACTTTGTCCATATAAAAGGCGCTCCGGAGTATAAGGCGCACTTCTGGGTTCAAACCAAAATTTTAGTCAAAAGGGTGTACCTTATATTTGTGAAACTACTGTATTTGGTGACCATGGATGCATCCTCGAATCCTGCCTCACATTTGAAACATTCAGTTTTGACCTTAAGACCTGAAAGGATTGGATTACAACTCTTTATATTCAAAATCTATCTTCTGACATCATCACTGCAAGAATACTGGTCCGGGATCTTACTTCTTTTTCTCACAAAGCAGTGTCTTTTTCACAAAAACTAGAATAACCACACTTTATTTGTTATTAGTTAAGTTAAAAGGTGTCACTTACTTTGACATTGGACACCACTTTTCACATTACTACAGTAATAACGTCACATTTCAAGGCCCTTGACCTCTGCTTTGGAAGAGATTACTACTTCAGCAGCTCCCTTGCACATAGTCCGATTTCTTGCCTCACTACCAATGCAGATAGCCAAGTGGATAAAGAAGAGAACATGGTCTCCTTTCATCTGCACAAAGATATCATCTCTAATCAGGCTTTGCCACAGGACCCCTAGCCCATCAAATGACTGCTTCTTCAGAGGTTATTCTCTTGTCCTGTGAAAAAAAAAAAAAAGTAGGGTTGTTTTTTTTTTTTTCAACTCCATCTGTGTGAAAAGAATACCTTCATTTTTGTTCTGTTCTCAAAAGTCAGGCACATTTTCAGCTCTTCCTTTACTTGGTGTCTGGGATTAACTCTTTCCTTGATGGCTGTATTATGTTATATTGAGTCATGCGCTGTGCAGAAAGGATAATTTTTTCCTGCATTCTATTTTAGGTAGAGATGAAGCACACCTTTTGAAGCTTATTCTTCCGAAAGAAATAGGATGACACTAAGTAACACAAAATTACTCCATTTGAAAATATTATAATAAGGAAACCTGCAATGATGGTATGTTCAGAGTTGCTTCGACAATCAATGGTGGTATCAAATGTACAGAAAAGTTATTAAAAAACCCATCTAAAATAACTTCGGTGAGTGATTGCATGCTTCAGATCATAATACTCACTGTGACATAACAGATACTGAATGTATAAAGAGAAATGGATAAAGATTTAGTGTATACAAATATGTGTGTATAAAATCATGCTATATAGAGAATACACTGTTTATGTGAATTCAGAGCCTTTTTGCAACCTACTTACATAGCAGGACACAGAAAAGTTTTTCACTACATTAGAAAAGTTAAGGCGGAGGGAAAAACAGAAACTGTGAATAGATGGAACCACAAAATGAAAGAGCTAAAATCTTTACAAAAATTCTTATTTTTGTGTTCAAATTACTAGCATGACAGAGAATGAAAAAACTGCAAATAAATCCAAACACACTAAAGACTGCTTCAAAAGCCCAAGTAATGCAAAGGTATTTTAATGACACAGAAATGACCAGTTTTATTTGTGATAGAAAGCTTTCCCTCTGGGTAAGGTTCTGTGCCAGACTCCAGGAAAAATCCCAAAACAAATTATATCTGCTTTTTTATTGTTATTATTCTCTTTCATATTGTTCACAGCATTCTTTTGTGAGGGTACCTCATTGCTGTGTTCCCTCATTTGAGCAAGCTTTTACTGCTGCTTAACATTTTTCAGAGACATCCAAAACTAGACTCAGACTTGTTAGCTGCAAGCATGCTACTCCAAGACAGCTACCAACTGCACATTCATGTAAGACTACAAAAACCATTTCTTTCTGAGATTAAAGTTGTGAATTTTTGGGGCAACCTCTTCTCCAACACAGCCACAGTATGCTGTGCAGATAACAAGCACATTGCAAAATGTGACTCTGATCCAAGACTTGAAATGTTTATATGAACTGTCCTTCCCCCTAAGTTATCTCTAATAACACCTTTCATTTTTTTTGAGACAAGGTCATGTCTACCTCAGAAATCTTTATTACAGAATATATAGAACTTGAACTCCCTCGCTCCACCGTGGAAATCAGAGACCCAATGATTTTCTCATCATTTCTTATACAGTTGTTCAATAAGAGGTATGGTGTCTTATGACACTTACAAGTACTCTACTCATTCCTTTCTGCTGTTCCTGAAAGTATCCAATGAAACTAGGCATTCATCTCGGCCTGAAACAAATAAGACCTTGTCTCTTTCCATCTTCACGGGTCATTTCTTTTAGTGTTTGGAATAAGAGGGGTCATTCTTGGTGACCTCAGAATCAATCCTCTGTTGACACCTTCCCTGGGCTGCTTGCTGTTTCTTGCTGTTCTTGAGACACTGACAGGATTCAGATACTACTGAGAACCTATGAAGTCAATGGAAAGAGAAAAATATCGAGCTTAGTGATCATGAATTGGTAGTCTGTAGTGTAAGGTACCAGCAGTTCAGTTGCTGTTTTTGCAGTGGTATAGAAATCCATTGTATACTGTCATGCTACCTTTGTGGTGTTATGTAGAGACAGACTTGTGTTGCAAGGCTGTGCCCTAGCAAAGGGACAAGGACATCAAACTATACCTTTCAGCCATAAATTGGTGTCGTTTCCTGCAGTGAGGGTAGGGTCTGAGCAGCAAAATCAATCTGGCTTCTGTGTTTGTCTTGCATTGGCCACTTGTATGGTAAAATAAATCTGCTTAACTGAGGAGTTTTTAAGTAGAGTGCTACATGGAAAGGACAGTGTTAACGTCATGAGAAGGTGCATGTGACAAAACTCCTTCCCTTTCAGCCATTACCTGATGGACTTGTCCAGAGCCCAGAGAACACCTCTGACATTGTGGGAAAGTGGACTAAAGAAAAGTGACCTTCAAGTGAAAGTGAGTGATGAGGGAGGATGTGATGGGGCTTGGGGGACTATGGTCAAGGGAAGAGATTTTCTTGATTTCCCCTTCACAACTCATGTAAGTCAGGGACCAGCACATATTCCTAATATCTGAACTGGAGGATACTTTGTTCCACTTCTTCCATTGTTAATTCTTCCTTTCCCTTGCACCTTCTCCTGCTCTTCTCCTTGTCCCACATCCTTCCTCTCAGGACAGGTTCCCCCTCATGTCACCAACTACAGCCCTTCCTCAGCCCCTTCCCTGCCCCTCTCCAGTGTTCCCTGCCCAGACCCTGACACCCAGACTGGTTTCAGCTCCAGACAACTCTTTCAAAGAGATTTGTCACACGGCAGGTAGAAGCTCACTTCATCAGTGACATTAGATAAATAGAAATAAATAAATAAACAAACAAACAAACAAACAAATAAATAAATATTTGTAATGCTCCAAGAACCTCTTCCCATCTCTGCCAAAGACATTCCTGACTTCTCAAGACTTCATAAAACTGTGTATGGGTATGATGCATGGTTTAACCATCCCCACTCTCCTTTGCCATTAGTCAAGTATGTCCTTGAATATTGCATTAGGAAATGGTAGATAAAATTAATGACAGAACCTTGTAAAAGGGAAAACCCCATGGTCTAATCACTTCTTCATAATTTTCCCATCAATATTTTCTGAAAACCTTGAATTTATCAAATCTTAGGAATGGTTTGGGTTTTTTTTAATAATAACAATGCAATGTAAAAATGTGAACTTTACACCCTCCCCCGCAACTGTCTGCTAACATGAATACACAAAGATGTAGCTCTTTAATTTTATAAAATTGGAAATGTAGGGGTTTGGAAAGGAAATTATTCAGAGACACCTGTGTATGTCTTAAAAATATACTCATTATTAAAAAGTAGGAAAAAATCAAATTATTTTAATAGTTTTATTTAAAAACACAAACAATGTCTCCAATTTTTTTAAATCAGTGTTATTTTACTTTGCTCATCTCGTTGTGATTTGTACAAAAAATTGTCTCACAAACTAAACACATATTCAGATTTAATAGAAAGAAATCTCACAAATAAAACACTAAAACAAACTGACATTTTTTAATCCAATATACAACAACCTCACAATATGTTTTGAGAATTTAAATTTCTTTTAATTTGAAAAGAGATTGTTCTGCGTTTTCAGTTCTGTTTATAATCTAATGAAAAACGGATTTTTGCACAGAGAACAAGTTCTGAATGTGGATACATGGGGATACATGTTCTGAATGTGGATAGAATTAACACAAGAAGGGAAGATTAGCATGAATAGCCTTTGAGTAAATGAAAAAACAAACTGTACTTCTGGAGAAAAAAAAATCTGCAGATTTTTTTGTACTTTTCAAATAGTTTAGATTTTATTTCTTTATTAATTTACTTTTTTTCCCTCAATGTAATGTTTGTGGACCCCCTACTCATGACACTATTATAATTCTGTGCACATTCACCTCTGGATATAAAATAGAAAGTCATTTGTTTGTCAGTGCATTTTGTGTACAATGTATTTTTGTACAAGAAAAATATATTTCATAGGTTAATCTTTAGATTTAGCCCTGCCATATACTTCATTATGCCCAGAACACTGAATTGCATTAATTTGAATTTAGGAATGAATAAATAGAAGTTAGACTGTCCTGCTGGTTTTAATGTTAAACTACCTTTTCTGTTTTAATGTTAAATTACCTTTAGACTACTTTTCTGAGTAGTCTAAAGGAATATCTAAGAACCATTTCAAGTCTGGAGAAGTTTTCTCATTGGAATAAAGAAAAATATGACACATTCACATTTAGACAGTTTTCCATGGAAGTGCTGTGCAAACATGTATGTTAGCTAAAATTTACTTTTAAACAAGAATAAATTTCTGAAATTAGTGGGATGCTCTATTCTTACATTTGAAAAAAACTTCTCTCACAAGTTCAAATGTTTTTGATCGCATAAGTAAAGTGAAAAGGTGAAAGAATTAGACAATTTAGTGCTGTTGAAACAAAACTTTTCTCACCATTAGTTTAAGAGATCCTTTCTTACTGTTTCAAATTTCTTATTTGCAATTCAACTCAGATTAGAGAAGTCAAAGTCTCTCATTTATATATGCAACAGAACTTTCTTACTCTTAACATCGGTAATCCCAGTGCAAAGGTTTTTTTAAGGGTTTGTAAATGTGAAAGAAGATAAATCCACCCCAGATACCCACCTATAATTTGTCATAGTTAAGAGCCTCACATTTTTAGCCCTGTAGAGTAGAAGAATAGGAGAAAAGTCTCTGGCTCTGAGATTACTAATTTACAGTTTCCAGATGAAGGGGAAATGATTTGGTTGTTGGAAAGGTTGAGAGGGGATCTCATTAATGCATACAAATATCTCACAGGTGGGTGCCGAGAGGATGGTGACAGAATCTCTTCAGTGGTGCCCAGCAACAGGACAAGGAGTAATGGTCATAAACTTAACCACAAGAAGTTTTACTTCAAATGAGGAGGAACTTGTCTTTGAGAGTAGCACAGCAGAACAGGCTGCCCAGGGAGGTCATGGATTCTCCCTCTCTAGACACATTCCAAGCCCACCTGGACAAATTCCTGTGCCACCTGCTCCAGGTGACCCTGTCTTGGCAGGGGGGTTAAATCATGTCTGGACATTCCTTTCAACCCTAGTCATTCTGTGATTCTGTAATCTGGACAATTTTTGAAATTTTTTGATAGATTTGAAGTGTGATTATGATTACTCACTATTTTACATTTTATTTCACAGGTTTTGTTCATTATTAAAAATATATATAATAATAATTCAAATTAGTAAATTTAAATTCTGTTGGTTTTTAGTTCAATTGACTGATGAAGATATTTAAGTTTAACAGAAATAAGTTAAATATTTTATGTATTCCACAGACATATTGCAAACACGTAAACCCCCAAAATATTTTTTGTGAAGCAGAGCTGAAAACACTTGCTAAAGTAAGTTACAGCATTCCTGCAGCAAAACTTCTTTGGCTATTTCTGATAAAGGATCATCACAGGTTTTATTCTAGATTTTGGTGTTTAGGTGTTCATAAAAGTTTAAGGGAACATAGTCTAGGAATTCCTCAAAGATACATAAAATGCTTTTTCATGCTGAGTTAGTCTTAAGTAAACAACACCTCTGCCTCAGAGACAAGTCTTGAAATAAACATCTGTTTTCTGGTGTGATCTCGACGTGATTTTGGATGTTACTCTGTATTATTTTCTATTATTGAAAATCTGACACAAATTAAAGAAAAAATTATCTTCTGTTGTTTAGCAAGCTACAGTTGTATTATTAAGCAATAGTTACTATGACCTTTTCACAACATTTAGCCAGTTTATGTCTGTGAAACTGTGGTTATGTGTCCTTGAAACCAGCAGGTTGAACAGTCAGGGTGGTGGGAGGTGGGCATCAGTAGAATCAGTCAGTGGAAGAAGAGAGAAATATTCTCTGGATCAGATCAGTGTACAGGGAGAAGAACAGCATCCAGGTCTTTGGGAAAGAGATTGGCCCAACAGCAGGGCATGGAAGGTCATTGTTAGAACTTGTTCCTTCAAAAAGGCTTTGTGGGAGTGAGAACTGAGACTGCTCTTTCAAGTGGGGAACTGACCGGATAACAGAGATGAAAGAACTGTCTTCCCTGAGAGTAAAAGAGACACTGCAGTGAAAAAAGACTATCTCCTGGTGGAGGGGAGTTCCAAAAGTGACAGTTGAAAGGGAAAGACTTCACAGAGATGACCAGCAAGAAAGGAAGACCCAGTGACTGCAGCATGACAATAGAGGGATGGTGAAGGCAGAAACTGCATAAGTGATGTGAGGAATCATGGAAAATGAGATGTGGGAGACTGAGCAGGAGACTAAAGAACTGCAGTGTTTGAAACTGAGAAGTAAAGAGGAAGAAAGGATCTGAATACAAAGGGTTATCAGAGAGGTTGCTGTCTGTTAAAATGCTATGGCAGCTCAGACTGGTTTAAAAGCTCGGGATGATAATTTTGTACATGTATTACTCATAAGTTACAATTATTTAATTGGAAGCTTGTCACTAATGTTCATGAAAACCATAATAATGCTTTTAAACTTGTAACACACAGTTAAAGGTGCTTTCTTTGATCCTCGGGCAAAAAAAAATTCACAAAAGAATTATACAATATGTTGCATGAAGAGCTATTTTCAAGCCTGTAGAGCAATCCTAACTCCAAACAGAATCAACAGAAAGGACAGAACACCCCCTTTCTGTAGTAAGCATCAAGCACCAAGATCAATTCAGAGGGACACCCTTGCTCTGCCCAGCACAACGCAAATAAATCTTTCTGGGTGCAGGGGGATTCAGTGTTGAACCCAATGTGCTTTCCACAGCAAAAGCAGAAAGCCATATCAGGTTGCTGTTCACAGGGATTTCCACAGCTCCTTCACCAAGCCCTCAGCCACAGGGAGCACCAGGATGAAGAAAAAAAACCTAAGATCAGAGGGGCACTACAGATGAGGATTATGATGTCCCAAAAAGTAGAAAGCTTGTATAGATGAAAAAAAACCTGCTCTCTAGTTTTTCTGCTCTTCGTTTTTCTTCCAATCTCAGCAAAAAAACCTGATTTTTCCTTCTCAGTGTTCTCTGTGTGTCAAATGTCTTCCATTTTTCAAGTGTTTTTAGATAGGTACAACAGTCCTTGCACAAAGTTAATTCCTGGATAGTCTGAAAAACACTTTTAATTGCAAAGTTTTTAATGTTAATGAATTCTATGTGACAAGGTTAATTAGAATTAGCATGCTTCTACAATACACTTACATTGAATGCATAGGTTTCATACAGAATTTAAAAGATGAGGAATAAAAATATTTTATTCAATGTGTAATGTATTTTTTAGATGATGGAAGAATTTTCAGTTCTTTCCACTTCTGAAAGCTTGTGTTCACAACTTGGATGATTCAGAGAAAGGACATTTATGCTGAGCTGACTTTCTGAAGTCGATGCATTGCTCCAGGATGAGTGTTACTGTTACTGTGTGACTGATTTCTTCCTGTTATAATATTATAACTACAGTTAGACCTGCCTAGGAAAACTTCTATGAACATAATTTATGCAACTGCTTGCAATGAGATGACTCAGGGTTGCACTGATAAGTACATAGGATAAGGAACTTCACTGACTTTGAATATAAAACCAGATTATCTCAAACTCTTTAAAAAAATCTTTAAAAATCAAGCCTCAGGGAAATGATGACTGATTTTTCACCAAACCAGGAATTTTTCCTCATTTTGCTTTGCTACTGGGGGTGATAAGCATGGTAATAGAATATGCCATGACAGACAAAGTGTTTTAGTGTTAATTTGCAAATGCCATTAATGGCAGCTTCTTCCTCAGAAAACTCCCTTCCTAGGTTTTCAATATGTGGACATATAAAAATACAGTTGTATTTTTACTTGTCTTAAAGGAAGGACTAAATAGATGCCCTCAAGCAACATTTGCCACACACAAACATAGTCAAAACCATAAGCCATTTTATTCATCATTTGTCCAGAAAGAACCTTAGACTATTTCAGAAATTAATGTCTATATCCAGTCCTGCTACATGTTAATAAAAATAGAATGCCATAGGAGATGCAGTTATCCCAATCTGACCCTCAAACATAGTTTAATTACATATTATCACAAATGTAATGCAATTTTTCACCCTTTGCCAGAGAGCCTAGTCCCACACCTAGAGACTATTCAGGACTGAGAGGGAAAGAGGTCAAGAACACAAAGCTTGTCCTGACTCCTTGTTGAAATCCAGCAGTGCTGAGGAGCTGGCACAGAATAAATGCAGAAGGAGTAACCTGGTATGTGCAGTTTTGGAGTATGACTTCAGAAAAGGACTTGGAATAGAAAACCTTTGGTTAACATCAATTTGGGATATCACATATATGGTATAACTAAAATGCACTGTCAAAATATTGATGCATATGGCAGAAATTGTGGAAATCAAACTGTTCCATGAGAATTCCATTCCATTTAATTGTGATTTTTAAGTCTACCAGAACAGGTAGCTGTGATGTTTCTTTTTTACTTACTTTTCTTCCATAAAGACTTACAGTCCATTTCTCTGCCAGTTGTTAAAAATTTCAGAATTGCCTTCAGAAATTTCAGTCAGAATTTCAGTTAAAATTTCACATAAGTAAGGAAAATTAGGCTTTGGCACTGAACATTGTGTATTAGGGAGTAGGACAGGGCAGAGTTTAAAGGATTGTATGTCATGTGTTGCTGTTGTTATTGCAGGCCTTCTTCACCTTGAGAAAATTCCTGTTCTGGTCAGCATCAAAGGTAAAACAAGTCAAATGAGCAATACATATAATTTCCTTTATTACTGACAATCTTCCAAGGAATGCCAACAAAGTGACATTAGAATGGGGCAAACATCTCTATAAGTAAACTTGATAAACACAGAGTTCACTGTAGTGCAAATAGAATGTATTCACATATATGTAGTTCCAGTGAATAATTATACCACATAAAATGCTGCACCCTTTTGTTTGAGATCTTCATGTGTCTTACAATATTTTTTTAATTTATTGACACAGAAACAAATAAATGATATTCAATAATAAACTTACAAATCAAGTTTCCAATTCATGGTTCACACTGGAAATCTAAGAATTATGCTTAATCAATCATCAAACAATGAAGTGAAAATATACTAGAGGATGTTTTAATGATGAACAGCACAAATTTTGAATAATGAATGCTTGCAACAACTTCTAATAGGCAATGTTCAGAGTAAAAATTTCTTAGAGAAATAATACAATGAATTATGAATACCTTGGAGAAAATAAAGGCCTGCATATAGACAAATATTGCATAGAAAAAAAGATAAAAATATAATAAACAAATAAATAATCCATCTGTATTAATGTTTATGGAAAAGACCATACTTTCCACTTACTTATTCTGTCATAAGTTACTTCATTGATTATATCCATTCTATTTCACAAATATACCCAGGCTGTGCTAACCTCTGTGTTACCTGGCATCAGTGTTCCTGAGAGACCAGTGTCCTGAATTAGCCAACACCAGTTTACACTGAGTGACATCCAGGATTGTATTTCCCATTTCCTGTCTACACTGGTGTTCTCATTGGGGCCCACTTATGTTAATGAACTAAACTTTGTTATCTCATTAAAAAATTGTTCATATATTCATAGATGTGAAAGTTGAAAAAAAAATATTATATCACTCATCAACTCTCTTCTAAGAAAAGAACCATATGATTTGCTAATTTAGCTCAAATAAATTCACAGGTGTGTGTGTGTGTGTGTGTGTATATGTGTGTGTTTCTGTATATATATATATATATATATATATGTATACATTTTTTTAATAGCCCTTGCAGAAAAAGAAACCTACTCTCAGAGTTTAAATAGTTACCCTAGGTCACAGAACTTACTATAAGGCAGAACTGGGAATGCCTTCCATTTTATACTGCAGTTATTAAGCTACATCATTTTTCACTGGATTTCCAAAAATCAGAGACTGAAGGGAGCAAATTTAGTTGAAGTTCATGACCCAGAAAGCATACAGGTTCCAAAATACAATTTCATGTTTTACACTGCCGAAACGTTTTTGTTTTGAATTGTTGCAACTGTTAACATCTCTACTTGGCAACTGTCTGAAAAATGGAATAACATGAAGGACGATTTCAAAACTTTGAGTTCAAAAAGGGATGAGGCTTAGGAAAAGGGGAAAATATAAAGTTATGTTAAACATAAGTTTCATATTTTATATGAAAAAATCCTGAAAACTCTACTGTATAATTTGAACTTCTTCCTGCATTTTAGTATTTGTTGTATAATTCCAAAGTTGGGCATGTGAGACTCAGCGAACACTTACATTGACAGTGAAGGATATTTAAAGACCCAGTGTGCAGTGCTATAAAGGTTTATGTTGTGAAAGCATTTAATTATTTATAACACTTCAATTGCAGGGTATCCACTACGTGAACAGTGCTGTTATGAAATGATGGATTTTCTAGAATGACACTAAATAAGAAATTCAGTGCTGACCCAAGGGGACAGATGAGGCAAACAGGTACAATACCTGTCATTTTCCAATCATCTCTGGTTTTGTATAAAATGATGTGACTGTACACACCTGGAGAAATCAGTGTCGTAGACACATACTCCAGCAATTCAGCTCTCAAATACCTACATTTCTGTAAATGAGCTCTCTATTTTTTTATATATTGTTAGTGATGTACCAGACATGTTCTCAGAGAAGTCTGGGTTCAGACAGCCATGTTATTTTGTGCATGTAAAATCTGCTTTGGAAAAAATATTAGCTACTATTAAATTATTAACTTGTCAATAATTATTAAAATATTACATTAAAATTATTAACTATTAACCTTGTCAATAATTAGTGATTGATATAGTGCTTATTTCAACAAACACATTCATCTTGTCCTACTCTTGCACTTATTAGCCATTTATGTGCCATACTGACCACTTGCTCCATAGGATAATGGTTAGCTCACATTAAAGCCTCGCAAGAAGCAATTCCAGAAACTGCACAGTCTAACTGATATCTCATGCATTAGAAAAGAAAATTTAGCACAGACTTACAAGAAGTTTATATTGTCTCCTTTCAATGTGTTCTTTGTGAAAGTCTCTAGTACATTTCCTCCTTTGAAAATGAGTGTACAGTGCTGCTGGTCAACATTAAACAGTCTGGGGATTTCTTATTATCCAGGAAAGATGTATTTTCTTAGAATTTACTAATGTTGGAAGAGGCTCACTAATTTTCAGAATCAATTTGGAAGCACTGCATAGGCTCTTCCAATGCAATTCTTATTGCATAACACTTTAATTTGAAATAGATCCCTTATAGTAATGTATGTGGCAAAAGGAGAACATGTGTTAGGGAGCTCTTGCATTTCTGGAATGTCTGACTCTACAGCAAGCAAAAACATACAGATATGGATTAGTCAAGCAAATGCTGATGTGATACTGAATTAGATTTAACATTACTTATTCTGCATTGTTTTATTTGATGGATATTTAGCATACTGAACCATCACCTAATCATTTCGCCATTTTGTGGCAATGGTAAATGGTAAAATCATTACCCAAGAAAACTGTATGTACCTTGTGTCCAGCATGTTCATCTAAGATATTTGCATAATTTGTAGAACATCTCCTGTAAATTATTAGAAGGCCAAATTCTTTTTTCTTCAGTTTGGCAAAACATTTTATCATCCTAATGATAACTCTACTCTAGATTGAAAGTGAGATGACAAGTACAAAAAGATAATTGATTTATTTCTTGCATATTTACAGCTTATTACAAGATGTAGATGTAGATGCTTATGCAGTTTAGCTACATAATAAGAAATTATTCTTGGAGAAAATATTACATCCCTTTTATAAATGTAATGGTCAAATATATTGTCTGATTTCCATTCCATTGCTTAAAATCCATACTTGGTATGTAACAGAATATCTTTACAGCACAGAACCTGAGGTAGGCTTACCCACCTTATTTACAAGACAGCACAGGTCTCTCCAGCATAATTATCTGTATTCCTGTTGCAGTCTTTCATGATTACTGTCAGGTTGCTGTAGAAAAGTCAGTTATGTCCCTGTGTGCTACTGTCACAGAATCTCCATAGGTTGATAATTTGCAAAGCCCACATATTGCCAAGATTATTTTCTTCCCCTCTGATGAAAATACCCTCATGTCATAAATTGTTTCAATAGTTCTAGTACTGTTATTTTATTTGTATAATGAAGATAAAAACTTTCTACTTTTTTCTGTCATTAATACTCTTAATTTTGTTGCTGTGGATGGTTTTCAGTTCCATGTTTTCACAAATATTTAGTCTCCTTTCCAAAATTACAGTAAATTCACGAATACAAGCCGCACTGAATATAAGCCGCATCTCTGGGTGTTGGCAAACATTTTGGTTTTTGTCCATAAATAAGCCGCACCTGAGTATAAGCTGCTCTGTCGTTCGCAGTGAGGACCCGCGTGCAACAAAGTTGCCAATTAGGAACAACTGCAACAGGGCGGGGTTTACTGGCTCGGCTCGGGCCATGAGGGCTCAGGGCTGCCGACAGGGCTGGGTGGCCCAGCTCGGAACTACCACTCGACGGGGATACTCAGGGCCGGCCACCGCCACCGCTGGGCTCGGTCACCCCAGCCCAGCGCTGCCCCGCAGCGGCAGTGGGGGCACAGAGCCCGCCGGCACCTGCGGTGGCAATGGGAGCCGGGGATGTAGCCTGCCTGCTCCTGCGGCGGCGGCACGTGGGGATGGGAGTCCCACGAGCCGCGGGGCCAAGCAGGAGAGAGCCCCTGCTTCCCCCGAGGTGTGGGGCCAGCAGGAGAGAGCTGCCCCTGCTTCCCCCGAGCCGCAGGGCCAGCAGGAGAGAGCCCCTGCCTCCTCCAAGCCGTGGAGCCAGCAGGAGAGAGCCCCTGCTTCCACCGAGCTGCAGGGCTAAGCGGGAGAGAGCTGCCCCGCCTTCCCCCGAGCCGCAGGGCCAAGCAGGAGAGAGCCCCTGCCTCCTCCGAGCCGTGGCGCCAGCAGGAGGGAGCTGCCCCGCCTTCCCCACCCCCTGTGCTGCCTGCACAGAGCAGCTCCACCCACAGCACAACAGAGTAACCAGTTTGTAACAACCACGTAAATGCAGGGTTTTACTGGCAGGAGCTCGACTTTGCAGTTTGCACTGACTTTGTTTGCACTCACAGGGTTGAAAATGTCAGAATATTACAGTAATTTCATGAATACAAGCCGCACCAATTTGACTAAGATTTTGCTCCTAAACTGGAAATGCGGCTAATACTCAGGAGTGGCTAATATATGAATAATTTTCTGACATTTACAACCTCAGAAGTGCCAGCCAGAGTGCCAAGCCGAGCAGCTGCAAAGTCGGCATTTCGCAATTGTTACAAATTGTTACTCTGTTGCACCGCAGGTGGAGCCTGGCTGCCTGCAGGCAGCACGGGGGGGCGGGGAGAGAGGCGGGAGAGCTCTTTCCTTCCCTCCTCTGCCGCAGTCCGGGGAGAGACTGGGGGGCCCTGCGCCGCCACTGCCGCGGCTCTGGGAGGCAGTGGGGGGCTCCGTCCCCACCATTGCCGCCACCGCGGGAGCGGGGGAAGCTCCGTCCCTATCTGCCACCATGGGGCAGCGTCAGGCCGTGGTGACCGAGCCCAGTGGCAGCGGCGGCTGGCCCCCAGTGGCCCCGCCGAGCGGCGGCGCCGGGCTGGGCTACCTGGCCCCGTCAGTAGCCCCGAGCAGGCCGAGCCTGCACGGCCCGAGCCGAGCCAGTAAACCCCGCCATGCCGCGGTTCTGTTACTATTTGGCAACTTTGTTGCACGCGGGTCCTCGCTGTGAACAGCAGAGCGGCTTATACTCAGGTGCGGCTTATTTATGGACAAAAAACAAAATATTTGCCAACACCCAGAGATGCGGCTTATACTCAGTGCGGCTTGTATTCGTGAATTTACTGTATTCACATATTGGCCGCACCTGAATATTAGCCGCATTTCCGGTATGGGAGTAAAATTTTGGTCAAAACAGTGTGGCTTGCATTCGTGAAATTACTGTAGGTTGCCCTCTCTCTGTTTTTATTTTTGGTACATATGGATAAAAACACAGCTATAAAATAAAAATTAAACAAATTATCATTGTAGGTAGCTCAATCATTATATTATGGGAAATTATTGCCAGACATCCCCAGCTATCTCAGGAAGGCCTTGTTATGAAAAATAACACATTTCATGTGGACAAACATGTAACCCTTCCAATGTTTCTGATAAATGAAATTAGAAGGGTTTTTTGTTGTTTTTTCCATATATAGATTAAATCAAACCAAATAATGAAGGACATTTTCAGTGTTACTTGCCCAAGTTTCCTGTTGTGTCAATTTAAGCATTGCCAGTGAATGTTCCTCAGTCAGGAATGTCATGTTTAAAAACTAGTAAGATTAGTAAAAACTCCTTCCCAGTATGTTGAACAATTTTTTGTAATGATTTTATATTTTTTAAGACTTTATTAGTATAAAATTACTCTGCTCTCTTAATATCACTTTTTAGAGTGCATTTTTTTTATTCTTCTGCCATTCTCAAGATGTGACATGTTTAGTACCCCGAGCTTTATCTTCATACAAACACATTCTTCACTTTTAAAAGTGGATTAGATAAAACAAATCCAAGTAAAATGCTAAATATATATTTTTAACCATCTTGTGAGTTTGCCTGGATTTACCCGGACTGAGCATCATTTGGAAAGTTCTGTGCCAAACTGTACAAGAAGTGACTCTAACTGCTATTTTTATTCTAAAAACTTTGATTGCTTATTTGTGCTAGAACTTGGTGATAAATACCAAATTATTAGATATGTATGCAACTATGGCTTTCTAAATTCAGAATCAATCTTAAATGCAAGAGCAGACTCTAGATGTTGAAATATTTTATTTTAAGTTGTGGTGGCCTCCCTAACATTCTCAGTGATGTTTGACATCTTGGACGACTCAGCAATGATGCAATCTGGTGGGGAAATTTGGATATATACATTAACTACTTAAAATATTTTTTTCCCACTCTAAAAGAAAGCAGAAAGGTTCATAGGTAGTAGACTATATGTAGATTTGTCTGTGAGGGAGCATGCAGATGCACAAATGTGGGTGGCTGGTTGGTTGTGGGTATGAAGTACAAGGAGAGCACCAGAGTCTGCAAGAAACCTCCAAGTCTGAATCTTCACAAAAGAAGAAACATTAAGTACTTTACAATATTTTTTAAACTTTTTAAAATTACTCTAATGTATATGTTTTACCATTCTGGTTGTTTAGAGTTCAGATACAGTTTGCCTACTTCTGAATTAGCAGCATCATTTTCTAATATTTTTATCCTTAAACTAGGTGATACACTTAAGATCAGAGTTTATTCTCTTTAAATGAATTTGTAAAAGCTAAAGTTATTAGCAGATATTTTTGTAAGGGAAATTATTTTTAAAGCTAGATTAACCAAAATGTATCAGATGATAACTGCTACACTCCCAAGGAAGAGAGGGGAAAGTACCACACTGTATAAAAAGGTTTTCCTGGCAGCTACTGGTTCTCAGTGCAGGGAGGAAACATAACGGGAAAAAATTGTGCATATGAGATCTTCCTTACTGTGGTTTAGACTGTGTGTCTTACATCTCTGTGTGTGTCTTACATCTGTGTGTGTGTCTTATCTGGACCTACCAGGTAACAGATAATGTGTTCTGGGGTGGTGACTGACCTCTGCCACCTCTCCTTCCCTTCCCAGGAACAGAGTGACAGCAGGAAGGAGTCAAGCCAGTGGTGGCACCAAGGGTATGGAGCAGAAAACTCTGGGGAATAAAATGAAAGCAGGCAAAGATAAAGTTGAAAGTGAGACAAAGAGGTAGAAAATGGAGGAAAATACAGATTTCAGTCATTCTGTGGCTTTAAGATTTTACCATGATAGCTCCTGCTTAAGCATCTTGTGACAAGAGGTAGCCCTTCCCACCCCTCCTACCACAAGTACATTTTTCTTTTCTTTTTCCCTATCCTTTTTTTTTTTTTTTTTTTGTCTTAGCCATTTAATTTAAGAATTTTTTTAAGGAGATCTGTATGTCAATGCAAATGGTTGTGGAAAGGTCATTGCAACAGCAGGATGACCTGGGTGAGAGATACAGCAGTACACATAATAACGTAGGTAACTTAAAATCAACATTCACAATTTTTTATATTTTATTGAGTAAAGATCCCTCTAGTTCCAAATTTTTCAGTGTTCTGTGCACAGCCGCATCACTTTTATTTCTTAACATTCTTTACATTAGAACTGAATAAAAGCCTAGAAGCGATGAAAATACACCAGCAGTTGTTTAAATTAAAGAAATTAATACCACAACATCATAAAGTTCCTTCATCAATAATTTTATATCCTGTCACTAGATAATTTGTTGCATTTGGATATATTCTATGTGAAGCAATGCAAGTAATTGTTAGCATAATTACTAACTACCATTTCACTAAAAGTTAGTTTAAATTTCATCTTGACTTAATGCTTTGAACAAAGCAAATTTTGCACGTGAATGGATATTCTTCTTGTTTGGCACAGAATTTTTCTGATTTCATGTTAGGCGTATAAACTTACAGAACTGCCAGAAGAACAAAAATGGCAAAGGATGCTGCATAACAGTAGTTGCAGAATATTTAAAAGATATGCTATAAATCCAAGAAAAAAATTGACAATTCAGATCAATTTCATTTGCATTTAGAGGTAATCAGTTCCAAGAATGAAATGTTACTTGATCAGGTAATGGCTTCATTAACAACAGTTAATCACATACTACCTTCACCTAATTTTCAGAACTTGGAATTAGTTATTCAAATTACAGCAATTAAAATATCTCAGTCAAGGACTTGATTCATTTGAGAAAAATACTTATGCAAACTCACCACAGATTTATTGATAATTTCTAAGAGCCAGAATGCGAGCTGAATATCTAATTCTAAAATAAAAGTGTGGTATTAAATGGATAAATATAGGATTCTATACGTAGAATAAATGGAGACATGAAAAAAATAGGAGTTATTCTTTTATTTATATGAAATTTGTCTGCAATCTTATTTCTCTTCATTAATGTGAAATAATTGGAATTTCCTGGTTTTATCAACACAAATAACATACTAGTGCTACCAGAAAATTTGTTTGAATTACGGCTCCTAGTGATCCCTGGAAACAGATTTCAAAAAATAATTTACAGTCACAACAAAAAAACACCCTCCTCACAGGGCTCCTTTCCTTTTTCTGTGTCCTGGATGTAATCCAGTGGAAAAAGTCATCCATTTGCTGTTTAGATGCAGCACAAATAAGCAGAGAAAGTGAATAAAGAAATGTTGCCATTTCCCACAACATTATGTGATTTATTAATATTGTGATTATGAATACTTCTTATAGTATTGTATTTTAATCACTGTATCTTTGAAAATAATATTCCAGTATATTGGGTGCCAGGATGTAAATAATTGTTAGTTCTACACATTGAGGACTTTCAAGGGTGGAGCACATGAGTTGTACCATGTGTCTTGTGTACAACCAAAATTCTTCCACTGGTTGTGTACAGTGCATAGAGCAAGGAGCACCTGACATATGCTCATATTATGTTCTAGAAGTTGAAATTTCTAAATGAAGCTGGCTGACAACCTGCAATATACATCTAGATAGACAGATGTTTTTTATCTTCTTTTCTCTCTCAAGAACAAACCCATAAGGTAAAATAGAGTGCTCGCTGGTCTCAGATACACCATGAGGAATTCAGTATCAGAAATGCAGTAGCCTAGTTTAATTTAAAATTATTCATAGTATCCTGAGACCTGCTTAAAATATTTTTGCTATTCAATAAATATTTGTTATACAAATAGAGCAGAATATGTCTGAAAATTACCTGAAACCACTGGTATATGCCTTTCCACATTTTACAGAAATGGATCATATTCCTAAAATGCCCTGAATCTTCAGCCGTCTCCATTATGGGATTGAAAAGCAGTAATGGAGGAATGTAATGGAAAGCTCATACCTAGTCTGTGGTCAGCATTTCCACACCTCCTACTTTGCACAACCAAGGACACTTTGGCACATGACATGCAGTTCCTCTTTCTGATAAGATAAGGGTGTTAAACATGGATTCATTTGATCCTAATCATCCCAGGGAACACTGCTATGTTTTCCTTCTCCATTCATCCCAGTTTACAAAAGAAGTTTGGTCAAAGGGATGTCGGCAGACTTCTCTAATGATTAATAGAAAGTATAAATAAACCGACATGGTTCCTCAAATTAAAGAAAATCATGGAAAAACAAAACTGCCATAGCATTCTAATCAGCTGCAGGTGCTTTCTTAGACCTGAACCCATGGTCACTTTGCTAGAAATGAGTCACATCAGGTCTTTTCACTGCTCCTTACCAATGGCTTTTGTATCAAGAGAAGAAAAGTACAATTGATTTTTAAGAAGATGTCATGATTACTCTCTTAATTAGCATAATGAACAGCTGTTTCATAGTTAATACACTCCCTAGGTTCTATTAGTGAAGGCATGAAGTGCCCATGCTCAGTGAAATTTGAAAGCACAATGAGATGAAGAAACATTCCCATTTGTCATCCCTTCCATGAACCTTTACTTTTCACATGTTTGAGCTTTTATCTCTGTCTGAGATAAAAGACCACAATGTGCTTGATCTCAAAAACCCCAGGTACATCAAGTGTTCACTGATTACTCCTCCATTAATCCCATATTTCACAGAGTGGTGAATTAATAAATACTTTGGGATATCTTAGTGACTTACAGTAAATGTACCACAACCTCAATGTAGTCTGGTTTTAAAATATTTGTTACTACAATATTATTCAGACATTTAAAAACCCTCATTTTAATGCATGCATAAAAATTTGCCATGAATTGCTATAATTGCTATGCTTTTGTATCAGAATATTCAAATTAGGAAGACAAAAATGTAAAAGAGGAAAATGTTTTGTTCATGTTTCTGTAATATATTACAAAGCTTTGGAAAACTAAAATTAAACCAACTGAAGAAACATACATTTCCAGTTTGCTTTTTGTCTGATACAAATGTGAAAGAATTGCCATTCATCTGTTTCAGCCCATTTACCTCAGAGATACAACGCTGTTTTTGTTGGTCTGTTCACAACATCTTTATCCAGAGCATAATTTAAATTCCTTGGGCTTGGGATATACATCATGCATATTTTTATTTTCTTAAAAATAGTTTAAAAACACGGTTCCTACAATTCTGGAGCTCCATGCAACAGAAATCTTAAGGTCATTATCTACTAGAAGAAAAAAGAAAAAGAAAAATAAAAGGCAATGAAGAAACACACCATTTATCTTTCAGTATCACTCCTTGTGGTAAAGAGATTTGTTCAAACATACAAATCCTCTGCTGAATTACTCTGCTTCTTGTACATCAAGTATTCATTTTAATTGAGCTCCAGGTCAAAAATTCTGTGTTATACAAAGGAAACGTGTCCTACTCATATCCTAATAAGTGCCAAATTCCCTTCAGCATCCTGTGCACCTTAATGGTGCTGTTCTAGCTGTTACCAAAGGCAGGCTACAACTGTTCCATTTCTGAGGATGGCATTCATTTACACATCCTTTTCTTTTCAGTTCCTTGCATTTTGAACATTTTCCAGAGGTTTAAATGCTGGTTTTGTTATTCCAAATATCACACAAGTTTCCTTTTTTGAGATAATTTCTCTGAAATTGTAGTATCGACTTTTTCTCTGTGTTCAATATTGGATACACCTTGATTACTTTGTTAATCTTACCATTAAAAGTGAATTCTCATATTGATGTTGCCAAGGTACCAAGAGTTTTTAAGAAGATACATAGTTAGTGTATTGTATACTTTATATCTTAGAGAAATCTGCAAATACCTGACTCAGTCCAGGGGTGGTTTGTGTTTTATTTCTTTATTTCCTACTTATTTTTATGCTCTTTTTATTTTTTAAGGGCTTTGTTTTCAAATGTACTGAAAGAGTTGCTGGATTCCCAGAAAGCAAGAGACAGGAGTAAATAAACTTCAAAATTTTGTAAACATAATACAAGTGGAGACATAGGGAAAACAAAGGAGCATTTACAATTCCCAAAAAGTTTCTCCTTGTGTATTTTTATATGTCTTGATATTTTGGAGGTAGTTAAAGTATTTATTTAACAAATGGAAAAAATTTCTACCCTACCTTTCCTCTAAGTAGTTTTTGACACTTCAAAGGTAAAATTATCACTGCTCCTACTGCTATTGAACAATCACAATCTTAACTCTCTTGGAAGCATCACACATACTAAACAAAGAAAGTTTTGTTCCTAGCAACCAATTTTTCAGAAAGCTGGAAGTAAGGAAAATCTATCTCCTAAAAACCAAGTGAAGTTGCTACTATAGCACCAACACTAAATGTCATATTTTCCAAATTCTAACTTTTCAAACTGAGTGTACCTTATAAATGTACCATTAAATGTCAAAAACTGCTGCTTGTCTCACCATCCTGGGCAGGATAGATAATAGATGACAAAGAATACAAAAGTTTTGTCTCAGAACACATTTATTTATTAAAAATATTTTTCTCTGGGGGTGGCCTCATGTAAGTAGTCTCATTTATGTTAACAACACTGAAGCACTTACTCATGCAGTACTACTCTGATGTACTCAGTTCACTTAGGAACAGTGAATCCTTAAAGTCTGGGAACAAAGGCAGACATTTCCAGACACATTTTTAAAATTTATTTTATTCTGACAAGTTAATGAGTGAAACATTTTTTAAATCTAAACAAGTGTATTACACATCAGGAATTATTTTGCTATTTAACTGATGGCATGTGCAGTCTGTTTACCTTAGAGGGTGAAAAACAGTGATTATTAGTGAGTGGAAAGAGTGTATTTACTTCACAAGGCTTGGAAGTCACTCCCTCCTCTGTGCTAGCAGCCCAAGGTACAGCATCTGCTCCTGCAAAAGAGACTCACCAGCAGCTGAAAGGCTGTGCAGCCCACTTGTGCCATCACTGCTGCAAATTCAGTGTCTGACCAGAGGGATGAAACAAGATTCAATTGTGTCACTGGAACATCCTCCTTGGAAATGTGTTTTATCCAAGTTTTCTTTGGCTAAGTCCAGCTTACAAGTGTGCAACAGAGGAGTAGTAAAGTGTGAGTTAAGGGCCTGTGATATGCAGTAACTCATAAGATGTACCCTTGTGCAGCAGGAACCCGTGAAGTTAATTTATCTCCTCCTGTCAGGCTTCAAATACTTTTCAGTTGCTGAACATGATTCTGTTCTTCAGAAAGTTATGATCTGTTTCATGCAACTTTTTAATTCCTTCAGACTTTCCACTGTTTCAAGTAGTTAGTTTTATGGCTTACAGTGTTTTTCTGAAGGTCACCAAGTCTCTGTTTTTCTTGGAGTCCATGTAACATGGGAGAGAGCCTCCATTCTGGGGTAGCTTGCTACATCTGCAAAACATTACCCAAGTACAGGAATCAAGGAGGGATTTTGAATCTCTGTGAAGAGTATTCAGCTGACTGCTTGCCCAGCATACCCCTCACAATATTCTGTTCAGTTTAACTGAGGGAATCTTTTGCTCTCTTGTAGGATTCACAGTCAATGCAAAAGTATATTTTAAAAATAAAAAATAAAAAAAAATTAAAAATAATAAAAAAATAAAAATTAAAAATTAAAAATTAATTAAAAATTAAAAATTAAAAATTCTTCCAGAGACACAAGGAGAAGACAAATTAATTTATTTCCTCTATCATTATAAAATTTCACAGGTCTGACTGCTTTCTGGTGTCAGATGTAGGAAATCTAGTCTTTTAAATTACATTAACAATTGTCTTTCAAAATGAATCCACTACAGATTTATATTAATTAAAATTACTACACAGAAGTAAAAAACAGTTGTCTGTTTATGTGAACTAAGAATTTTAGACTCAATTCAATGTTCTTGCTGTTGTAAAAACAATCTCCTCTTCAGTGTCAACACATAAAAAGACTAGATTTTATTAATTTCTGCAACTTGAAACACCCACCAATTATTCCAACACAATATTAGAATTCAAAACTCCTGGTACAATGTAAAGGAGTAATTTTGGCCAGAAGCCTTTGATTGGAATTGAGGTTTAAATCAGGAACTAATCATACGACTATGTATAGAGGAGGTTCTAGGCAGCAGAATAGATTTTGCTTCAAGTTCATTTTGTTAAGAGTTAATTTTTCCGGCTTAATACAGTTGGAAAAATCTAAGGTTCAACCTGTCATGAATAAATGATTACTTTTAGAAATACTAAATTCTTTGGAGAGTAATATCAAGAACTCCATTCCAGCAGACAATCATGAAGTATGGGAAGCTGTTTCACTGGAGAATCTTTGCATTGCTGCATCTGGCTTGACTTTGCATTGAAGTCATGCCAGATATAGTGAAGCAGCCCTGAAATTTAGTATCAGTCCAGCTGCAGCAGCGTAGGTCTACTGAAATACTATAAAATACATGATACATCTTCTTGTCTCTCCTTGTCTTGGCTTGGAGAACAGGTGTCTGCTGAGAAAGGCAGAAGCCTCTCTTTGAAATGGAGAATGTAAACCCCCTCCCTCCAAATTATTATAATTTTGAAATCAAGGGGCTTTCAGGCAAAGATATGAGAATTAGGAATAACAGTTCTTTACTAGGAAAATTAAAATAGAAATACAGTACTACAAAGCACAAACCCCAAACATTGACAAAGTCAGAGTACAACCTGACACCCCGTCAGGCAGGGTGTTGGTAGCAGTCCCATTAAATGGTGGCTGCATCCTCCTGCAGTGACAGATGTGGTTTAGTTGAAGCAGTGGTCCTGTAGAAGGTGCAGTTTTCCTCCAAAGGTCCAGTGATGATGTGGAAAAGTCCGGTTTTCCTCTGGAGTCCGGTGGAAAAAGGGGTCCCTTGGGGTTCCAAAATTTCAGTTTTTATCTTGGTAGGAAAGGTTTGGCTCTTCCCCCTGGCTGGAGCAACTCCCAATGGGATGCAGTAATTTTATCAGTCACACAGTGGGACTCAATGGGTCATTAGCAGAAGATGACTCCCTGGAGGAAGGATGGGGTTGCAAAGATAAAGAACAATGCCTCACCTGGTTTCAATGGATGGCCGATTAGCAGAATATCTCCCATGGAGATAAGGATCACTGCCCCACCTGGTCACAACAGATGGTGATAGAATAGATACTTTTGATCACACCTTGTACTGCAAATAAGACACATTTTTAGGATGAAGCTGAGTACTCCAGAGATGCTTAGCTTAGGAAGGGGCCAACAGAAGGGACAGAAAATGGGCAGATGAATCATCCCTTCCTTATGATACAGCTGCCTGCTGGTACCCAGTGAAATCAGCAAGCTCCAGATTGAAAAGTGACACAAGCTGTTCTCACAATTTACATTAAAATTTGAAGTTCTCTGCTTCAGGCTGTTGTGTGTTAAAATTTAGAAAACTGCTGAAATATTGACCCATCAGGGGGCATTAAACACGAAAAGAGAGCAGGTGCAGCAGCTCAGGGAGTCTTCAAGACTTCTGAAGGGGTGTATTAGAGAAGAGATCAGCTTGTGCAGGCACTTCTTCTTGAGCCCCTTTCCTGGATTTTCACATCTGGCCATTGTTGGAGACAAGATACTGGAAAACATCTGGGGTAAAAAGATTTGATCCAGCAACATCGTATGTATTATTTAGCCAGTTTTCTAAGCCCAAAAACTAGCTTCATAACTGTACATTCAAACCTCAGTATCTCTCTGAAAACATAGTCGTTGAAACAAAAATAGACTTTTTTACTTCTTTAAATCCCGTTGGATCACACTAAATCTGAGTTCATTCACTGTGATCTCAGAGTAATTTTTTTATGCCATAAAATACTGAAAAATCAATTTGACTACATACAGAAGAAATAATAACCATCTGAGGAAATAGTCTAGTGTGCATAGGTGTGTGAGATTAAAGCTTTTTGTGAGTCTGGTGAAAAATCAAAAGAGATAGTAGGTCTAGGCAGTTCAACATGTAAGAAAAAAGCTTCAAATTTAAACTCAACTCTTTCTGTCTCAACCAATTCTTTATTAAAATTTAACTATGATTTCTCCTCTAAAATTATGCGTTTGTAACAGGGTGGAGAAAATATCACTTGGCCAGGCTCGATCAAGGTGTTGAAATCAATATCATTAAGTCTAAAAGCTCTGACTAAAAGCCTATACATCATAAGAGATGGGAAAGAACAGGGCTTCTAAAGAAAATAACTTAAACAAAGGAATTTGAACAGATTTCTCCAGAGATTAATGAAGGAATAATCTCAAACACACTTACTTTATAGAGATGCAGCATATTCCTCTCCTTCTTTTTCTTTATTTAGGGGTAAAGATGACTGAAAAAATATAAGGAATAATTTTTATTTAAAGGAACATTTCAGAGAACTGCATGTTATTTTTCTTGATGTTGATTGTGTTTTTCTCTCAGTTAAACATTTCTACTGCTTTCAGTTGTCATAAACATCAAAATATTTCAATGATAATAATGGTTTAAATAAATCTGATGCTTTTTTTTTCTTTAAACCAATTCATAAACTAGTCTACAGTTACAACTGGAACTTATTTGGAATTTTACCTTAACAGAATCCATATTTAACAAGTTTCTGAAATTCTTCCAAGCTCATTTATTCAAGAAAATATTTTTCTACTACTGCATTTAAATGAAAATAAAGAAACAAACTACACAAGCTTGGGTTTTGTTTTTTCTATTAAAATGTTATAGAATGAGAATGCCAAGAAATGTATTACTTTTTTGATACAGAATTCCTGAATAATAAACACTCCACCAGGTATCTTAAAAAACAATATTTCTCCTAAAATTTGACAATGATCCATCTTCTGTCAAATATCAGTTCATTAAAAATGCTCAGCAGACTAACAGAATTAAAGTTTACAGAATTAATGAATTAGGTTAATGTAATCTAGCTCTCTGAAATCAAAATGAGGGCATTTCACAGAATTAAACATTTAGAATTGTTTTCTTTGGACATGTTTTTAGAGTGACACATGATCAGACCATTTGTAAACAATTATTTATTATACTTTAATATACAAGGTACATATTTTTCATAACCACCAGTACCTATGGTTTCAAATGGTCTAATTTTAAAATCTTTGAAAAAATATAAAATTTAAAGGGCTCAAGCATGTAATATACACTTTGCTAATCAACCAATAATAGCAAAGAAGACTATCATTTTATTGACATTTTATTGACATAATGCAGGAATAATTATCTTGTGGGGAAGTGCTTCAGTCTTGCATTGACTTCAATAATGTCAAACAAAATATAACCTGTAATTCTAAAACTCTTTCATAAATAGAGAAACCTGAACCCCCTTGTGCAATCTTTAGGAGAAAATGGCAATTTAGTTATAGTCTGTTTTCTGGTACCATGCAGCATGTGACTTGAGAAAATAGTCATTATTTTCTGCCCTCTGGACAGACTGACATCTTTAGTATTTCATCAGCCAAAAAAAGAATGTACTTACAAAGTTCAAATCAGTCTTGTTTCTGAACACTCTTAACAGTTCTTTAAACTTTGAATAAAATGATAATGGTACAGAACCACTATTGAGAGATTTAGGTAATAAGTGAGAGTAATATTATGGCACATTTTTGCTGTTTATCAGCCTTATTTAGCGTTTCTATTCAAATAGACTGCAAATAAAAAAAAATGGGAGTTTTTCTTGAAAAAACTATTCTAAAAATATGTTTAAGAACAGCATTCATGACATCGTATACGCAGGAGGTAAATAACAAAAATCATGTAAAAGTTATGGCAAGCTCTATATTTCATTGATGCTTGCAAAAGCATCTCTCTCAGTTCTGGAGAGTGCAAGGTCTGCTTTAAATCAGAAGGGTCTGACTTCCTGGTGAGTGCCACCAGTCCAGTCATTCCCATCACACAGCCACATAACTGTGTGAAAATAACTAGGTGATGATTACACTCAGCCTTAGATCTTGGTCACTTTCTGTGTTCTTCATTGACAGTTCATATAATAATGATTATCTAGCTCTAAATCTATAAAAGCATGTGATATAAAAGGTTTGCATCTCAAGAGGATAAGTGCCAAAGTGTACTCCTGCTATTTTCTTCTGGTGAGTTATTCTGAAAAATAGATTTTAAAATCTCATTACTTGCTGATCTTTTTCACTAGTACAGAAATTTTAATTACTTATATAGACACTGATGGATCATAATTTTTTTTCCTTTCATGACATTTCTTTGAATGGTACCAAGAGGAAAAACTGAACCTTGATTTGTTTAATCAAATTCACAAATGTTAAGCTGTGTGCATGATTTTACTTCACATTACAATTCAGTGCTGTTTTAGGACCATGTTACTTGTGGACTTATTAGTTACTTCCAAGTTTTTGGAGTTACGTATTTTGAAGGCATGTTTCTTCTGACCGAATCCAAAAGCAAAATCTGCATTTAGTCAATATGCTCATTGCAGTTTTCAAAAGTTAGCTGTAAAGGTTTTCCAATTACAGTAATTTCACAATTATAAGCCGCACCGTTTTGACTTAAATTTTCGTCCAAACCCAAAGTGCGGCTTATAATCAGGTGCAGCTTATATATGGACAAAGAATGAAAAGTTGCTGTTTTAGTTTGGAGGACAGGTGTCTGCTGAGAAAGGCAGGAACTTCTCTTTGAAATGGAGAATGTAAACCCCCTCCCTCCAAATTATTATAATTTTGAAATCAAGGGGCTTTCTGGCAAAAATATGAGAATTAGGAATAACAGTTATTTTCTAGGGAAATTAAAATATAAATACAGTACTACAAAAGAAACAAACTCCAAACCCTGACAAAGTCAGAGTACAACCTGATACCCCGTCAGACAGGGTGTTGGTAGCAGTCCCATTAAATGGTGGCTGCATCCTCCTGCAGTGACAGATGTGATTCAGTTGGAGCAGTGCTCCTGTACAAGGTGCAGTTTCCCTCTGGAGGTCCAGTGGTGATGTGGAGAAATCCGGTTTTCCTCCAGAGTCCAGTGGAAAAAGGGGCTCCCTTAGTGTCCCAAAACCTCTGGTTTTATTTTGGTAAGAAATGTTGGGCTCTTCCCCCTGGTTGGAGCAACTTCCAATGGGATGCAGTAATTTTATCAGTCCCACAGTGGGACTCAATGTGCCATTAGCAGAAAATGACTCTCTGGAGGAAGGACAAGTTGTGAAAAGATAAAGAACAATGCCCTGCCTAGTTTCAATGGATGGCCCATTAGCAGAATATCTGCCGTTGAGATAAGGATCACTGCCCCCACCCTCAACAGATGGTGATAGAATAGATACCTTTTATCACACTCTGTATTGTAATGTGCAGCTTATAATCAGGTGTGGCTTACGTATGGACAAAGAATGAAAAGTTGCTGGCACCCCGAAGTGTGGCTTATAATCGTGAAATTACTGTATACTGGCACTTTTAGAGTGGAAGAGATGTGTACAAATAGCAAAGAGATTATAAAATGGCATGTGAAATTCCATGAAAAGGGATGTAATATTCCTCAGTGAAAAAACAAAGATATTTAAGTAATAAGACATTGAAATATAATAGAACTGTGAAAAAATAATTTCACTCCTTGGTAGTCCCTTGAAAAGAAAATGGAATTTTAGCAACTATTTAAAAACAAAAAAAGAAAAAAAAAATAAACACCAAAAACCGAAACACTAAAAAAACAAAAACAAAAAAACTCTAAAAAATGTTATGCCTCTGTACAAATACAGGATGTCCTTTATCTTGAATATTGGTTTGTTTTCATAGCAGAGCTGAGAAAGTGCAGAAAAAGAAATAAGTATGTCTGAAGGTATGGCATGTCTTTGTGTAAGAAGCCACTGAATTTATTAAGACCAGGACACTTCAGGCTGAAAAGAGCAGCTGAAGGGGAATGCAGCAGTGCTTCATAGAATCATTACAGATATTGAGAAGATGAGTAGGGACCCACTCACTGTCTCTCAAGACTTAATGGCCAGCAAATAAACCAGCAAGAGGCAGCTTCAAACAAAGCAAGGATGTATTTTCTCATACAGTGTAATGCCTAGCTGTGAAATCTCCATGGGACATTTTCTATACTAAATGGACACAGGCTCATAACAACAGAGCACATTCAGGGAAGAAAAGTCCACTGAGGACTGCTAAATATGAAGTTATTACCTTCCATGCAAAAAGTCCCTGAAAGAAAAAGCCCTGTATGCTGTGGGCATGCCACTGTGCCCTGGTCATGTGCTTTTAGTTTTCCCCCGGATGTATGCTGGAGGCACTCCTGGATGAAACCAACAGGAATTCTCTCACCTCTCCTGGCTGTTGTATACAGAAGTACTACAGAACAAGTCAGCAATTCTTTGTGGTGCCAGAAATGTGCTTTATATTCAAGACTGACAAATTAAATATCACCTGTAATTTTAATATTCTCTAGAAAACATCAATGGTCATACTGACTGCATGGCTCAAGACAGTTTACCTTCAGTGAGGTACACATCAGTCTTTGATACATGTCCAAAGTTTCTATCCCACTTGCTAAGAGATTTACCTAAAACTGTAGCTTCAATGGATTTATACCCGGATACCATGGACACAAAGCAAATACAAATACCAATCTGGGCTTAAATTCAAAATGCAATATAAATTAGCATAGACTCATATTTAATTCCATGTAGATTATGCATAACAATAATAAAGTTGCTCAGTTTTCTCAGGGCTGAAGATTGAAACAGCAGCAAGCATTATAGGAAAGCAAAAATCAGATAAGAGTCAGTGAGATAAGAAAGAGGCTCTAACCATCAAACACAACTTTAAAAAAGCACATGCAAAGAATAAAAGGGAAAATTATGTTATTTTCTACTTTTCTGATTTGAAGAAAGTAACATGTAGAGGGGAGAAATGCTAGGTGAGATGAAAGAGCCAGTGTGAGGTGCAGATCAAGGATCTGCTGTGCAAAGAAGCTGAAGCAGTGGTCAATGGGGCCAGCAAGGGTCCCTGCAGGAGTGGTGAGTGCTGGAGATGGGCAAGTGAAGAAGGGCTGGAAGAAGGCAAAGGATAGGCTTACAATCCCATTTTCTGAGCAAGCAGAAGAGCAGGTGAGAAAATGATACCCACTTTTTTGGTAATAGAAATGAAAGAGATTTTGCAGTTGAACCCCAAGTAAAAGAAAATCAAAAAGGAAACCAGAGGGAGAGAATAAAAAAAGGTACACGCTTCCCAGGCCTCTTGTATTGAATAAAAATGTGGCATTTTCTGAAAGATTTAACCTATGAGATCCTTTTGGGAGGCTCAGGGATTATTTAATTTACTTATTTATATATTTGTTTGGTTGGTTTTGGTATTGCTGGTGGTCATGATGCTCAGTATTCCACAGCATTTCTTTTTTATGATGTGTTTTTAACCTCAGAGGTGTGATATTTCAGGATGATGATTCTTTCCATAGTAATCCAGAGAAAAAAGAAAAAACATTCCTCTCTCCAGTTAAGAATATCAAAACATTTCGGGTGACATCTTCCATGCCTTGTAAAATAATAACCCTGGCTTTTTAATTATTAAAAGGGAGTAGATTTATATTTGATAAAGTATACAGAATGGAACTTACAAGGGGAAAGAATTACAAATATATAGCGATCTCCCTCAACATTGAAAACCAGCAACATTTAGAAGAAAAACTGTTGCAAGAGAAGAAACACTTGAGGAAAATATTGGGCAATACAACTCCACCTTTTGTTCACTAAAACAGTATAAAAAAATTAAGCTTGTCAGCTGTTGGAAACTTAGACACACACTGCAGACAATGCATATAGATATATATATATGCATTAAATATATACATATATATATATGTATTAAAACGTACATGATTAAATGCAACTGTTAAGCAGTTCTTAAATGTTAGTTTTTAGAAATACCACAGAGTTGTTTGACATTAAGATTACAGGGGGTTTTGTAAACGAACACTTATTTTGTACAAAACACGACTTTGTGTTAATTTGATTTTCAACAAGCATCTCTTAAAGCTGTTGCAACACTGCATAATCTTAAAAAAAAAAAAAAAAAAAAAAGGGTAAACAATGTTCTAACCAAAAATGGTTGTATTCAACCTCTATACTATTTCTTGATGTCACTCTTGTACAGAATAAACCCATTTTGGAAATCTCTGGATCAGGGAAAGTAGGATTTTTCTCTTCTCTCATATAGTCTGGAATTAAACTGGTGGGTTTGTTCCCTAAAGTGTAGAAAACTTGAGGAAATAATTATGTTATCAGATAAATGAATGTAAAGGACTGTTTAAAGCATGAAAGAAATAATCACTGACAGTGGGTAAAAAACTTAGGAGTAGGATGAGGAGAAGGCAGCAGCTCAGAGCTGGATGTTGAACAGAAACAGGCACCACAAAAAGAATCACAGATTTGCCTTCAGTGACATTCTGCAGTAGATACATTGGTGAAATTTTACTAAAGAAAAACTTGGATTATATCAGAGATAAGGAGAGACAAGAGAAGGGCTGAAAATATGAGGTGCTGTTGAAAAGCTGGAGCCAGGGGAGAAGCCAATTTACATTATTGCAACCATCCACGGCATTGAGGAAAAAAAAATCTGTCTGATGATAAGGGATTGGGTCCTCTTATTCTCACTAGAAAGTCTTTTTTCCATTCAAAAGATATTTGTAATTACATCTTATGTAAACAGATACATTTCTTCTTTTTTTCCTGTGGACCTTCTGCTATTGGTAAAATTCTCAACAGACTCTAGTGAGCATTGACAGGAGGTCAGAACTGGGTAGGTTCTGTGATGAGCAGTTCTTTGTATCCTACAGTGTAATGCCTGTAATGCCTACAGTCAGTGTAAAGCTCAGAATAGTACTGGGAAAACAGGGAAGATGAGATGAAAGGAAGACCAAATGGACTGATGTGGCTCAGTGGAAAGAGTGGATGGCTCCTGCTGCAGCTGTGCAGGAGTAACTGGATCCTTATGAATTATTTCAGTGTCTAGGAATGAACTGCAACAAGCTTCACCTCTCAGATAATGTGAAAAGCCTGTGCCAGATGAAGAGGTGCCACTAGAACGATCCCTCAAGGTACAGCAATGGATACTTTGTTGTGAAAGCTGTATTTAAGGAACAGAGCATTCTCCTAAAGTCACAAGAGGAATGATCCTTCCTACTTATCACTTGTCCTTGTACAGTGGCATACAAGACTGTGTTGATACCAAAATACCAAATGGGAGGCCGAGAAAAGGACAAGGGGGCAGTGTCTAGCAGTACTTGCTGACTTCATCAAACATAAAGGTTTTGACATACCTAATGATTTTATTCATTAAATGATGTGGGATAGCAGATGACTTTGGGTTTCATCAATAAATATCTCAGAATTCATTTCAAAGAAAAAAAAAAGTAATTTTAAGAATTAGCTGTGAAGTTTATGCAGAACTGATAAGTTACATTGAATTCTAACTTGCCATTGCTTTGTAAAAGAGTAGCCACAATGAAAATGTACTATTTTTCAGAAATAATGCATATCTTTAGCTGTTCAGAATATCATTATTCTCATTCTCCAGCTTACAAAGTACCATTAAAAACAGTCACTATGTCATAATATAGTCATGACACTTAAGACCTAATTATCAGCTTCATTGAGTTGTATGAGATTATCTTGGTGAAGGACAAGGGAAGGTATCTTTATATTTTACAAAAGAAGAGCACAATAAACATTTAATGACACACGCACAACTTTGAAGGGACTACTGTTAGCTGTTGGAACAACTTCTATAAATGTCAGACACATGTGAGCATGAATTGAATGAAAAGCAGCTTCAGGATCTACAAAGGATTAAACCAAGAATAAACAAAGATACCAATAAGATTTATATTTAGATTTATAAACCAGGCTTAAAGGAAAAAATAAAGGGTGGGAGGAAGGTAAGAATGAAATCTTAGATGTCTAAATTTCATTCTCATCCTTGCAATTTTTGTATTTTTGTTCTTTCTTATCTCATAGTAAATGAAATGCACTGCCACTCCAAAGAGAGCTTTATCTTTATAGACTGGAAAAAGAAATAAAGATTACTAGATCATCAGAGCTATGGAGCAGAATATTTTCAAAGAGAAGGGGTAAGGCTTCCCTTGTGCTCCACTATTAGGCTGCACTGGTGCATCACTTATTTTGATATACTTAACTTCGACTTTGTAGCAACATGGATGATGAATCACTCACCCAGCACCCTAGAAAGCAAGTCTTCCTGCTGAACCAAATTTTATCAGACAGGGACTTCAGCAACTCTGCTTAGTAGATTTAAGAGGCAGAGAGAATGTGATGAAAAATGGTAATTCATCTCTAGACTGAAAGCTTCAGCACTGTTTAATAAATCCCTCCTAGTACAAGACCTGAATTCTTATGCTTCAGTTCTGATAATGTTTCAGAACAAACCTTTAGATGTACCTGGAAAAGGTAGGTGCCTGTTTCTAACCTGAGCACAGAGGGAAAGCATGCAGACTTAGAGAGGCAGAATATTCTTATTTCAGGGCCTCTCTCTTCCAGTTCAATCCCTTCCCTGCAAGTGTATCCTTCCGCCTTTCATGGTTTGTGTGTTTGTAGAGCAGAAGCCTCACAATGCACGCACAGTTTGAGATTTTCAGGCATAATGACATAAAACAATTAACCAAAATTAGGCTATAGTATGTCTTTCACTGTCGAGAGCAAATGTCTTGAAAATATGAGAAGTAAAAGAAAATTTGAAAAACACCCCGAACAAATAATCCTGAAGTTGGACAAAATATCCCCCAGTGTGAAAGAATGACCAGAGCTGTTTTATCCTTTATTTCTTGGAAAGAAAAAACAGTCACTGCAGGGTTAAGAATGAACATTAAAGTATTTTCATCATGGGTAAATATTTAAAGCAGAATCCCAATGTGATACCAATTATAGGAGAACTAATCTTAGCATGCTCTATGTAGAAAATGTAATTCATTGCAGGGTAGCAACTGTGTTATAGTTAAAATTTGTTTTACAATTAAATAAATGTATATTTCTTGAGTGGGTTAATTTATACTTTTGATAATAAAGGCTTTCACATCCATTATCCATGAAATCTTCATGGAGTCTAAGCCCAATTGAGGTAATCCCATGAGACTTATTTAAAACTTAACAATGATAACCAAACATAAATAGCAAGTAATTTTCATCAAAGCATCCTACTGGTGTCAAAGAGCAGGACTTGACATAAACTGCATTGCATGCCTATTAAGGACACTAATACAGTCAAAAACTCACCTCTTTTTTCAGCTTAAACTTTTACTACTGTAAGCAACCAAGGTTCTTTAATGCCCATGTAGAACAGGGAGGTCCTTCAAGTACTGGAAGAACCATGTTTTTTCAGGTTTTCTAAATCTTCAAATGTACCTTATTTATCAAGCTGATTGTGGGTAAAGCTGTTTTTAAGAGACTCACAAGCACAGCAGGGGACTGCACATTCCATGATTAATCAGATATGTTTTTTCTACTTAAGACATACCAACTAAGTCTGTCTCAAGTAATGCCAAAAGGAAGCAGGCAGAAACACGAAGCAGCCTTTTTTTCTCTCCTTGCTGCTGCTGTCTGGGGAGCTTCACACTACTACAGCTTCCCAATTGCCACAAGTGTCACTGCCCTTGTGAGATGGGATGTGGTTTCTTCTGCAGTGTTGGTCCCCTAGCGACTGTAAGGCCCACATGGTTTTTCCTTTTAGTTGTCTCTGCAGGTTCTCCTGGCTCCTCTTGGGAACAGTTATATGTCCTTCTTTTGCTTTCTCCTTTTTTTCTTTACTCAGGAAGGAATTGCATAGGGGCATTGCCTCTGCCTCCTGTAATTAGTTTACGGTATTCAAATATTTTCCCCATTTTGAAAAGATCACAAATGTTTGTAAATTGTTCTTGGGTAATGAGCAGAACTTACAGGTTTAAAAATATAAAAGTTGTTTGCAGCAATGGAAGTCATGTGTCCCGGAGCCTCTTTTTTGTCCCTGTTTTTACTCTTGGACATAATTTTCCCTATGTTGTTTCCCTAGACCCTACTAGAAGAGTAAGGGCAGTAAAATACACTCTGTCCCACTCCAGAGACCTCTTCAGCAGCATTCTCAGGTATTTTTTATTCTTGTATTACTTTACATTAAAATATTAAAGGCTTGTCACTGAGTTACCTTGCTTACTTTTACATTACCTTATGTAATTTTACCATGGGAGTTGTTTTCTTTGCCTCTTAGTGTTTGGCTCATTCATCACATGGCACGATTATTAGTCCTTTTCCACAGAGTCAAACATTACTGAACTTGTGACTCATTAATTAAATGCTTGTCTTCAATGGTTAAAATTGTATGCAACATAACAAAACATCACCTGCTGTTTATTGGTGTGTCTGTGAAGCTACAGGCTTAAACAACCCTGCCAATTTGTTTTATAGTCTTTATATGATATGTCTGTTGAACTGTAAATGTTTTCTTGTGGTTGTTACATATCACACTTAGCACAATGCTGAGGAAAACTGTGTTACTCTCCAGTCAGAATCCTATAGTATAAGCCTCAGCAAAAGTGTAAAAACCTAACTAATGAAGAGCTACTTTTAACAGATAAAATAAAACCAAGATTGTCGTGTACGTGCTAAACACCAGTTGAGATTTTTTTTTAAAAATCACCTAAATCTGAAAACTCTTCCAAATAAAACAAGTTTCAGTTTCTTTGAAGAGAAGTATATGCTACTTGTGCTATAAATTAGCAACTTGTTCATTAAAGTAAAATAATAACATTGGTAGATGACCAATAGTGTTTCTCAACTGTATTGCAGAAAATTTTCTAATAAATGCTATATTTGAGTACCAAACTCAGTTCTGTTCTGGTCAATATAAATTCAAACACTTGTCTCATTTAATATTTAGCCATCTTATATATTCAAATGCTTTGAGTGCAGAAGATATTAATCCTTTAAAATATACCAAAAGAGAAAAATGCTTTTTCTGTTTGTTTTGCTTTTGGTTTTTGTTTTGGTTTTTGGGAGGAGGCATTGTTTGTTTGTTTTTAATTTCCATTTGTGCAGGCTTTATGTCCGATATTTAAAAAGGACAGTCCATAATATGTTTCATAGGAATGATTGCCAAAGATGCAGTTCACACATATAATGAGTGGTGGTATACAACATTGCCACCATACCCCTCTCCATGCACCCAATCTATAAGTGGCCTTTTATATACGTACTTTATATTCTGTCCTTTCAATGATAATGTGATCTCTAAAGTATGTTCTTTTTGAGTATGGCACCATTATTTTTGTACGTGTTAAACAACATGTTATTTCAATTTCCTCATTGATATCTGTAAGACTTCCTGTGAACAAAGTACCAAACAAAAGCCAAAATCTCTCTCTTTGGGAATATTTAAGTTTAGTTACATCTATCCTCCCATGGAAAGAACCTAAGAGAGGGCCTGGGCAGGAGTGGTGATTGTGAGTGTCCTTAGTGGAGATGTGATTCTCCAAGAAAAGATACAGGAAGACTGTAGTCTGTATTTATTTCCTACTAGTGCTGAAAGTTATTCTGAAATTCAGTTACAGATTGTCGCCTGTGGTCATAGAGATAATGCCTTTGCTTTAGAGACACACAAAGTGCTAAGGTTAATGTGCCAGGTATAAACCAATAGATTATAGACACATAATATCTTGCCATCACTAAAGGAAAGATTAATCAATCAACACCAGCAATGTTCTTCACTACTATAAAAAAATCTGCCAGTGCATAGATAGAGAGCATTTCAGATTACAAAAGTCAGCTCATTAAAGAGTGAGGAGAAGGCAGGAGAACAATTACCTAATGTCCTGTTGGGGATAGGAATGTATCTTATACATGCCACTATTTTTACAAAGGCAACATACAAAGCTGTATTATTAATAAAATACTCACCTTCTGCCCTTTATTTTCATTTTAATGGTGGTGCACCTGTTGCAACTGTTGAAAATATTTCACAGTTTCTTCTAAAATGTGCCATTACCTTTGTATGAAGTTGCTGTGATATTTATGACTCTCTCTAGCAAAGCATGTTTTTGTATCCTCTGTGGCATCTGAAAGACTTAAAGGCAGATAACCAGTAAATCTTCAAACACCAAAAGAGGAAAAGAATGATGAGACTTTCACTCTCAGATGTGAATATGAAAGGAACTTATTTTTTTTTCCTGTTCTCATGTCTGGAAAGATCAGGAGCAAAATTATCATAGGCACCTTTTGTAATCCACCATGTGTCATGGCATTAGTAATGTCAGTTAATACTCAGACTCATTAAAATCTAGATTATTTTAGCCTGCAACTGGGCCCTAAACCATTTTGCAACAGAATAAAAGATCTCATAGTTGCAGGAATTCAGAGGTGTTCTCATAATATGTCTAATATAGAAAATCATCGAAATCCTTAAATGCACAGCATAACAGTGTCTTCAAGGTCTGGAAAAGAAAAATAGCTGGTGCTGCCCCCATTGGAGACAGAGATATGGATACTGGCAAGGTAAAAAATATTGTAAGTGAAAAGCTGTCACTGCAGCTTCCATCCTGTAAATATAATTGTTCATGCTCCTATTGTGATAAAACATGAGCTTTCTGTGCTTGAATATTTAATAAGAGAACTGTCCATGGAGGAAGCTATGCGTGGAAACTTTGGACTTGTCTGATGTAGTTATTTGTATCTTGGACCCACAAATGAGGCTTCAAACAGGACCATAAAATGTCAAGTGAGCTGTACATCTTTGCAAATTTCAATTGCAGATGTCTGGTAATGGGTGTAGTTTCCAGCAGAGAAGAGCAAAGTTCTGCCATACAATTCAAGAGTAATATTTTAAGCAATACATTTTTCAGTCAAATTTGTACTCTAATCTTTGCCATGAACAAATGGCTAAACCTGCATCATAAATCTAGTGATGTTAGCCTAGGAGGCTTTCTTCTTCTTTGTAGTGACTTCTATTACAAACTAAAGTAGTTTATATATAGTATAAAGAGGGGAGTATTCCTCATACTCCTTTTTAAAAGGCTACTACATTATCTCATTGGAATGAAAATCATATAAACCCTTTAAAAATCACCTTCATAATTTTAGTCTGATATTGAAAGTTAACAAGCATTTGAAGTCCTTCTGCCAACAGCAGAAGCTGTGGATGGATAAATCCTCATATGCACTCAGGCTGTGAGGTTACAGCTGGCAAGGTGAAGTTTATGCCCTTTGTTTTTTCTGATGTATAGTCTGATATGGCAAAAATACATGAACTATCTAATCAATGCTTAGAATGATTATAGTTAGCAGTGGGTCTCTGCCTAGTAAGCCTCATCTATGGTCTCACCGTTGACTGGGATCTTAATGCCTATTTCAAACCTCTCATGGTCACAAGCTGGAGTTAAGAGGCTGGGAAGCAGCCGTAAGTTGTCAGGTGAAAACTTAGTTTGTCTTTCCCTTGTGAGTGAAACAGCAACAGTAAGGGCCTTAGTGTGTTTGTGGATTTGCTACCCGTGTGTCCTCCATCTATGCTGCTTCCAGGTCATAGCTGGGGTTCCAGGCATCCTCCTGGTGCTCAGGAAAAGCTACGTTTGTCATTGCTGCCTGCAGCACTTCACAGCGGGGTCAGGCTGACCTCCAGGCTGCAGGGGTCAGTGCAATAGCTCACATTTTCTTCCCTAGGAGGGCATGAGCACTTGCTGAGCCCCCACTTTGGGCACGGTATTACTGCATATGCATGGTTTGTAGTGGGCCCTCAGTGAACACCTGGAACCTCTGTTCTGTGGGTCTGACACAGAGAAATTCTGGTAAACCAATCCTTTAGTCTATTGAGATGTTCACAGTGCAGTGATGGAAAAGATTTTAATTCAGGAAAGACAATTCTGGAGATCTCCAAAGCAGCCTTCCAGCCTAGAGGACTGTTTGGGAGGCTTAGTTGGAACCTGGTGCTCTGCTGACCCTCTTCAAACAAATTCCCCAAATGGACTGGATTAAGACAGTGCTTTTTCATCCTAGTGGCTGCCATTCCAAGGGAGTGATGAGATGTCTGATGCCAGATTTCACTGTTCCGTAAAACTCAGAAAGTACCACAGTAATCTGGGTGTCCAATTCCACCCTGAGAGACCAGTGATCTCATGAATAATGTCTCCTGTAAGATCATTTTAAACAAGTCAACATATCGGATAACACGTATTAAAAAAAAAAAATTGGTTGTTAGTAGATTGGCAGCTGTGCTCAATACAATGCAAGGCATGCCTTAAGATGAGGCTCAGCTCTGTCAGTGATATCAATAGTGCTAATCACTAGAAAAGCTATTCAGATCTTGCTTTTAGATTGCTAAGTAAATTGATGTTCAGGGAGGAGAAGAAGCTCCCAGATTTGGAGCAAAGCTTGCAAATATGGTTTGTAAGGCAGGTAAAATGGACTCTCGTGTTTATTTTTAGTCTAACAGCAGTTTGATCAATTAAAAAATATCAGGGAGCAAGGTTGTTTTCATTCTTTTATTTTGAAATGGCTGAATCTGGCACTGATAATATTGCTATAAAAATGTAAAGTCAGAGCAGTAATATCATATGTTAGGTACAGAACACTCTAAGGAGCAAGTGGCTATCTGAAATTGCTAACACTCCAAATATCTTTATTTAAACAGTTATAATAAAGAGGAACTGTGAATCAACCCTCACTCTAATTAGTCAATATTATAAACAGTTCTTCACTCCTTAATTTCTCTCCTTCTAGCCCTTGTTTCTGCTATTCCCACGGAGTTAATTTTAAAGTCTTGTCGACGACTTCTGACTGTGAGTCTCTGAAGTGGCTCAGGTAATGAACTTCTGATCTGACTGCCTTTTTTTCTGACTGTTAACATATGAAGCAAGATTACTTCATTAGTGCCTGGAATACTGTAAATACATAGGATCATTTGCCATACACTGAGGTTTTTTAAGTGATATGGAAATTTTTATTAATTATGTATGGCTGTATAATGGAGGATGAAATTTTGTATCAGGCTCCAATGTTGTAAGTGAAGAACTGATGACTAAAATTATGTTACTTTTAAAACGCTACAATCTCAGCTGAAGTCCAAAGTGCAGAGACTGTTTCTCTGGTGTATTCCTTCACAGTCTATCAGATGTCATGTCTTATGATTTGTCATCTCCTCATGCCATTTCTTGGGAAGATGAGTGATCAAATCCCTTGATTCACCTTGTGAATAAATAAGAATGTTATTTATGTTTATTTTGAAACGGGAATTCAGCTGTCCTAGTTTCTAGTCACTGGAAATTTCAGTATACTGTGGAAATTTTTTTGAGTGAGACTTTTATAGAATTTTTAAAAATTCTGATTATAAATATGGTTGAACATACTCATTTAATTACTTATTGCAAGATTTTCACGTAGGGAAAATGGAAAAAAATGCAGAGCCATCTCACTTTCATCAGACTGGAGTCAGGACTCTGTCTTCAGACCCATGTGGTCCAGGATTTCCAGGACAGTTCCCTCTATTCTGTCTAGGGTCATCAGGAATAAAAATTTATGTACTGCAATTTCTGTACTGCAATTTTGTCCCTGTTCAACAGAAGAGCACACCTCATCTGGGAGCACAGATGTGCTGGGAAGCAGTGCCAGAGCAGCAGGGTGAGATCTGCCCTGTGGTCTTCATTGATGTCTGCTGCTGACTCAACCAGCCAGGATAATGTTGTTCAACCCATGCCATGGTGTACCCTGGAGGCAGCTGAAGCTGAGCTGAGCAAGAAAAAAAGAAATCATCAGTCCTGAGTTTCCTGGAGCAGGTACTCTAGGGAGGCTGATTGTGCTTTAAAGTTACCTGCAAGAACATTGTAAGAAAAGTTTCTAGACACAGATCTTAAGTTTCAGTCACAAATTTCAGTTCCCTCTTGACTGTTACACACTGCAAGAGCTAATTACCTCAGCCTCTGAGGTGTCTGAAGCAGAACTTGTCAGTGCAGTCCAGCAATACTTCTCATCCCCCAGCCACATTTTCTATTTATTTTTCCCTCCTTAACCTACTCCATGGGGTCCCAACTCCACAAAATTTCTGAGTTGCCCCATTTAATATTGTCTCAGAGTACCTTTTACTACTCTAGCAGTAGTCAGGATCAAATCCAATAGCAGTAAATACTGCAGGTTGCGCACAATAGGTATTCCTTTTCTAAAATACATTAACTGCCAATGTTTAATTCAAAATCGTTCAAATTCAGGTTATGTTGAATGAGATCATTTGTCATTTGATCCATTTTCTCCATTCTCAGCATACACAGTTTTATTACCAGTCTGAGCAAACCAAAGAACCTTTGCATCATCATAATCATAAAACACTTTCTTTTGTCATTAATTAGACACAACTGGGCAGGAAATAACACAGAGGCCATAAAACCCAGTGATGTATACTCAGCTCAAGGCAATAGATTTTCCTTAGATTTCCAGAAACTTTTGAGAGAGCTGGAGTAAGCTGTATTCTCTTTTTTCTGCAACAAATACTTCTTTTTATACCTCTTTGCCTTACCTTTCTGCTTTTTCTAGCCCATGAAGTGAGACACCCTGCCGTGACAAGGAAGACAAGCAGTTGCAAACAGTAATTTATTTTAAAGGCACTTCCATACATACCAGAAGTCTCAGTGGCAGTGTGAAGAGTGTGTAGAATGTGTCCCATGTTTCAGACCTTCCCTTTTGCAGGTTATATTCAAGGGTGTTTTATAGGTTCATATATGGGAAAACCTGGATAATTTGGTCAACTCGGCCTCATGCTGAATCTAACAGGACAGCTTAATGAGGTTTTTGGTTTGGAATGGCTAGATAACTCGGGGATAAGAATTGGGGCACAAGTGCAGGGGCAAGAAGTAAAATCCTCAGTAAGGTTGTTCTGTACTGTTCAGAACTATACACACCCATGTACAAAGTGGACTTTCAAGTAAATTTGACTTCTCCCTGCAGTTGGACAGCCCAGAGCAACGGTAGAACTGCTGCATTCTTGCTAAGGAAAGTGATAGTGGGATTTCTTGTGATGAACTTCCTGGTCAGGCTGCCAAATATAGGGGCATGATTATTGATAGACATGTGATGTGTGTGATACCAAGAACTATATCAGAACACATAAAACATCGATTCAACATTGCCATAGGTCTATGAAGTCTATGAATACAGTCAGGAAAAGTGAAAGTCCCTTCACAATATAGGAGAGACCTGACATCACATTCAGCTATATCATGTGTATGCACACTCCAAAAAAATAATGATGACTCCTGTGCTTATAGATGCTTCACAGATGCAGAGCTGCCATTACCTTCTCTAAAGAAAAAAAAAAAAAAAAAAAATTATTACTCTTTTTAACCTTTTAACCCAAACCTTTCCCATGTAAGGAAAACTGTAGAACTGAAAAGCTTTAAAGTATACTTTAAAGTATATAACCTAGATCATAATTGTGATGAACTGCTTTAAATTATGAGCTTTAAAGAACTGGCTGGGAGGATACAGAGTGGCTGCTATATTGAACTTGTTTGGCCAGACCTCAGTGCTTGCTGAGACCAAGGCAGTTACGACAAGGGTAGGTATAGGTATATTCACAGGGTGTCTGTGAATATGGTAGAGATACTTCTTGATAGAATTGGAGAAAAACTTTTGCTCTATGTCCTCTCCTCCAATACATCGGTCCAGGATTTCAATTGGGTTTTTCCCAAGCAGGTTCAGAGGCAATAGAATTGAGTACAATGTTATTAACAAATATTTTGGATACTTCAAAATGGACGCATGTCAAGACCCTGTCAACAGATAAAATATGAATAGCAAAAAAAGCTAAATTTAGAAATCAGCTTTTCCCAGTAATACATAATGGATCATTTTAGACAGATTGTTGCTGACAGTGATTCTTTGTCTACTGACTGTTTTTTATGTGTCTGTTTCCAGGTGTCACAGAACATTGGTCTTGGTCCCACTGAACAAGTGTAAATGGTGTGCATGCATGAAAGAGACTTTCGTGTTTTGGCCATTCTCATCATATTAGTTTCAAAATGGGAAATGGAAATCTATTGAAATCTTTCTTTTTATTTCAAATAGCTCAAGAAAGTTTTTCAAACTTACTTTCAATCTAATAATATTTCAAAGTAATTTTTATCAAGTGATCATTCAGGCCTAAGTGAAAACAGTCATCAGTCTTAGGATTTGAAATAGAACTGAAAAATTTTGTGTCTCTAATAATTTCTGTTATTCTACCACTACACATTTTCTCTACCAGTTTTTGTAGTGATAGAATGGAATAGAATGAGAATGTTTGTGTTTTTTATTTCTAAAATAATTATTTTTTTATTAGATTTGATAATACATGAAATACAGTGTTAGCTAACAAAAGTGAAACAGAAAAATGGCAATGGTGCAGTCTTCACTGGGAGATTCTTTACACACATTCATCTCCTAGAATGAGAGGCTGTGCCACTGTTCAAAGCATTTCCAGTTCTTCCACAAATATTTTTAATAGATACACCTCTTCCTCCTGAATTGGAATTGCCATATGATTGAGCATTGTGGGTGTCATTTCATCATAAAATACAGAAAAATACGGATTGCAGAGTGGCAATAAGGGATCCACAAGCATTGTGCTAAGCAATGAATGACAGTTCATAATTATAGTTAGTATATATTTCCATCTCTCACTGAGGCAAGGAAATTAATTCATTTTGTACAACCTAATATAGTGCAAGTTATCTCAAACATTTAAAACTTAAAAGATAAGATGGAAGGACAAAAGGAGAGGAAATATCTTTCAAAAACCATCCTAAACTTCAGTTCAGGAAGCCATAAATCTCCCTACACTAATGACAATCCAAAAATGTTTAGCTAAGATAATAAAAATGTCTTGCTTGCTACCATAACTTATTTTCATGACCTACAATAACTGTTATGAATGTTTCCCATCAGTACACATATATCTTTTATCAGTCTAGAATATATAAGCAATATTTGCCAGGCTAAGCCATTAAAAGAAACTGCAAAAATAGAAAACAACTTCTATCAAAAATTTAGCTTATTAAAAACAATGTAAGAAAAAGCAGAAGGAATTTAAATGCAAAGCAAGTCAATATATACATTGAGAAATAAAATTGAGGATTTGAGATCATCCAATTCAGCATGTTCAGTAATTAATTTTATTCGATATTATTTTCTGAAATCAAATTGAAAAAAATATTTTAAAAAAACTCCTTTAGAAGCAGGATGTTTTCTCTCCCAAAATCAAGTTACACAAAGAGGTTTGGTGTTGCCAAGATTGAAAAGAATGTACTTTGTTTCTAATTGGCTGCAAACTGTAGAAAGTAAACAAACACCATATATAACATTAATAGTATTAATGTGGTGTACAGAAAAGGTTATTTAAATTCTGTGGTTTCCTTCTTAGTATAGAACTGACTGAGAAGAAGCTGGTGTGTTTCTTCTAGTTCTTCCATTATTAAAATTTGATCTACAATCAGTTTTTAATGATAAATGAGTATTTTTGCTCTCATGTGGTGTTATGCCACCTCTCATTTTTGTCATGGGAGTGTCAATTGATGGCACACAGTGAAGAGGGCATTTGACAACCCTGGTCAGAGAATGGTATTTATGCTCATGGTCAAAATGGTATTCTGCTGATATGAATATGTGCAATACAAACAGGAATAAGACCAGTGAAATAATCTTTGTAAAAATTAAAAAAAAAAAATGGAAAAGCTTCAGCTGAATTTGATCTGTGTTTGTTTTAAGAAAGGGATGGAATATTGGAAAAATCAATGCAAGGAGAATAAAAAAAGGGGATTTTTTTATTAGGAAAGCTTGAAAGAGGAACAAAAAGATATTTTTTGGGGGAATGATTTTATAACAACAATATTACCAGTTAAGTCTTACACTTAAGTCTTTTAGAGATCAGATGGCTGATTGGCTTGCTTGCACAAAATCAGTGTTAGGTTGGATTTATAAAAAGGATTTTCAAAAGGATTGATACAACAGCCCCATACCAGGGTCTGTAGGAATAATACGCAGCGCCATTTGTCTGAAGCTGCAAGAACACATATGATAAACATCTGTTGGATATGGAAAAGGAATATTTGTCCTTTCAAAGAGATAAAATGTGTGTGCATACACATATAAATAAAAAAGTGATTCTCCAAATTAAGCATGTCACATCATCTTATAAACCCCAGACATTAGGACCTAAAACTGTCAGCTTCTTTTCTTCCTCATTAATCTCAAAATATAACTCAGTTTCCTGCACAAAATTACACGCTATAGATTCAAGTAATGATTTCTGTCTAGTTAAAGAGAACAATAAAATATATTTCAAGGTTGTCAGGCATAGTTTCAAAACAAAGCAGATACATTTTAAAACTGAATTCAGAGTTACTTTATGACTGATCAAATCTGATGTTTATCTTCAACAACACAGACTAATTCAGGATATATTAAAAATTAATTGTGGACATTTGTTCCTTGGAATTTTATACTATAATTTAAAATATATTCTGCAAGGATATATTATTTTTTAAATTATTTATCCACTGAACAAAACAAACTTTGAAAAGTAGTTATAAGATTTGTATCACAACAGCCAGCTTGTGACCATGATGACCATGTCAGTGTGGAGAAGAATGAACGACTGACATTCTCATTGCTGGAGAATATCAGAGGAGACCTGTAGAGATTTGTGTTAGGACCTGTGGTGTGATTAACAAATCATATTTTTGCAAAAGATACTGACTGCAGAGGCCACAATGTTTGTAGGCAACACAAAAAAATTAGGACAGAGAAAACAAAGTTTTGAGAAGTGTTGCAAAACATTCTCATAGCACTGTATAAATAGAGAAAAGAAAAAAAAAAGAAAAATGGTAAAAATGGTAGACTTGAAAATTTTGTGTGCTAAGAAATATACATGGAGTAAAAGAACTGCATGTACATTATGATTTATTTTAAAATGACAATTACTACGCAGGTAACAGAATATGTAGTTTTATAGAAGGATTGAAAATATCTCCTCTATTCACAATGGCAATCCAGAAAGCAAATAAAATGTAAAATATATTAAGAAAATAATTGAGAATAATTCCTTCTGCTGTTAGCTCATGGATGAAATGTTGTTTACCTACAGCCTCAGTGCTTCCAGCTTTTCTTATCTCATCTGCAAAATAGCCCAGAACTAAAAAAATGGGTAGATCAAGGCTATAGGGGTGACCAGAGATATACAGCAGTTTAAGAATTTGGAAAAACTAAGTACAGTAATTTCACGATTACAAGCCGCACCATTTTGACTAAAATTTTGCTTCCACCCCAGAAATGCGGCTTACACTCAGGAGCAGCTAATATGTGAAAAATTTTCTGAAATTTCCAACCCCAAAAGAACCAGCCAGGGTGCCGAGCCAAGCACCTGCCAGTAAAACCCAGGATTTCGTGATTGTTATAAATTGGTTACTGTGTTGCGCAGTGGGTGGGGCAGAGGCTCTGTGCCGGCAGCGTGGCGGGGAGGGAGGTGAGGGCTCTGTGCTGCCATCCCCGCGGCCCGTGGGGGAAGCGGGGCGCTCCCGCCCCCGCCTGCCATCACAGGAGCAGGCAAGCTCCGCCCCCTCCTGCCACCACGGCAGCGGGGGTACTCCTTCCCCTCCTGCCGCTGTGGGTGCCAGTGGGCTCCGTGCCCGCCTGCCACTGCAGGGCAGCGCCAGGCCAGGGCGAGCAAGCCCAGTGGCAGCGGTGGCCGGCCCCAAGCGGCCCCGCTGAGCGGCCCCACCAAGCTGGGCCACCCGGCCCCGTCGGCAGCCCTGAGTGGGCCGAGCCTGCACAGCCCAAGCCGAGCTATTCAACCCCGCCAGCCCGCGATTCTGTTACTAATTGGCAACTTTGTTGCATGCGGGTCCTCGCTGCAAATGACAGAGCGGTTTATAATCAGGTGCGGCTTATTTCTGGACAAAGAATGAAATGTTGCCAATAGCTGGAGATGCGACTGGCTTATAGTCCATGTGGTTTGTAATCGTGAGATTACTGTAAATATGCTTCACCGTGGAAAGGAGAAGATACTAAAAAGATGGCTAATAGAACAACCTTCTGAGACTTCTTATAGTTTCTCACAGTGAAAGAACTGAGGGTCCACAGTGAAATTACCATAAAAATTACAATTAAATTAAGTAACTCATCAGCACACCACGTTGCAGAGGCCAGACAAAAGGTAGGCTCAAAGTAATTTCTAAAGCAAATTAATAGAAGAAACATTCACTAGAGATTATTAAGTCTCTACACTGATGGCTTTAGAAGTCCCTCAATTGTAGATTGCTGAAAGCTGGAATGACACATGAGGGAAAGTACCAATGTATCAATTGTCTTGTTCTTGTTCTTTTTTTTCCTAAGCATCCACAAATGGTGACTGCCAGGCAGGATGTAAAGTCACTTCCAGACCTACCTTAATGGATCTTTGATTTCATCAGGAAAACTGTTTTCAAATTCTTATCTTAACAGTGTTGCAGAGAAAACCTGACATATCAGGTCATAATCTAAAAAAGTAACTTGAACAAAACTAAAACATTATCAAATTAATACCTTACATATATTTACAAAAATAATAGTGCCTTATTTAATAATCAAGTTTATTACATTTGCAATAAGTGCATGGTAATTTTTTTTCCATATTTGAAACCGTGTCATCCATGTCAGACTGCAGAATTCCTAAGCCTGAAATTCGTAAAAGGGCCGCAGGAGTTTTTTACTTCCTCTAAGTCTTGGTTCCCCCAGTGTAAACGGTAATTTCTGCTAGTTGCTTCCTCTCTCACCTTCAGGAAATTTTTTTCATTAAAGTAGCAGTTTAAAAAAACACATAATGCCTGATAACCCTTCAAACGCAAATATAATTCTGTCTACAAAAAATAACTATATATGCCAGGTTTAAATACAACCAAAAAAGATAAGATGGTATTTTAACAGTGAACAGAAAGAATCTGCGAGTTATTTGAAGGAGTCACATTTTACAGAGGTCAAATATTATGGAAATATTTCAGTTCCTTTATCTCATCTGTTAGAAAATCCTTGGAGAGTGTTTATTTATCTACCAAAGGCAGCCTAACAAATCTCTATCTTCAGCAGGCAAAACACAGATTCCTTTTACATCAAAGAAGAAATGCTCAGTTCATGATATCTCACCTACTTCACACCAAAATAATTTCTTACTGAAGTTTACTTCACAGTGTCTGGAACTTACTAGTCATTAGGCAATGACATCTGCTGTTTCTCCAGTACCATTTCATGTCCAAGAAATCAAGACTTGGGAATGTATCTCCAGCAGCAGGTTTCTTGCCTACTGAAGGACCCACCCTGGTGCCTGCAGAGGATAAGAGGTTTTTCACAAGTTGCAGAGTGCTTCCTTATGAAAAGCCAGTAAAATCACAGGAAATACCTGCTGTTATGTTGCTAAGCTCTTGTAGCATAAAAATTTGGGCTACAGACCTTTGATGTTACTGTGAACTCCGTTTAAAGTTGCCATTTCTGAGTGTTCTGAGGGTGACCAGGTAGGTGTGTGTGGCCACTGTGTGGCCACAGGGCTCCATGAGTGGTGGTCAGCCAGCCTGGACCACAGCTAGGACGGCACTCTTTCGTAGTGGGGACATTACTGTAAAGCTTTGACTCATCCCGTAATCAAGGCAAATTGAAGGCAAAAGAAGGGTCACCTTGAGCTAGGTTGCAGTAGTGGAAAATACAGCTGCAGCAAAGACAAGCCACCCCATGGTTTCTTCCCCCCCTTCATAAGATCCTGGGAAGAAGAAAAGGTACAGTCCTGATTTCTCCTTATTATGAGCCTTTTAAAACATTTATTATTGATTTTGTCCTTAGAAAGGGATTTAGAAATTAGACATTTTTTAATTGTAAACAGGTAAAGGAGTCAAACTTATTTTGGCCCTGCATCCTGACTGAGAAATAAAATGTTATACCCTTCCTTTCCCACCCTGAACTCCTGGGTTTGTTTGTCCAGGCAGTCTTGCAATGTGTGTTAGTAAATAAAAACACATGAACCACCACAGCTTGATGTGGGGAGTGGGGACAGAAGAAGAGGAAATAACATTTGCTAGAAATCTGACCATCCTCCTTTCAATGAAACTGTTTTTTTTCTGGTAGAAAAACAAGAAAATTTTTGAAACTTAAAAAAATATACAGGGACTGCCAACATTATACGCTGCAATTTATATTGAAAGGATCCTGTTTGATTCTCCAGGGCATTAGAGTTCCTCATCCCTTTCTCTAGACTACATTTGTTAACTCTGAAATAGCTCAAAAGACCTGGAGAATTTTGAAAGCATTGAAAAGTCTGCAAGAAAAAAAGTGAAGCAACATTTTTATCTCTTTCCCACCTGCTTTCGGCAGGTGTGTGCAGACAGACTACATAGCTTTTATGCATTGTGAAGCTTACATAATTTAGACTTCATGCTCTACACATTTCAAATTGGTTTGACCCATTCCTCTTCCAGGCACACACAAGTGCACAAATGAATTTTTTCTGTATTTTTCAAATCATTGCATGCTCTAATTTATTCAGTGTTGTCTTTTAGAGTGGTTACAAAAGCATTTTAATTAACATTTCAGTCAGAAACCTTCCTCACAATTTTGTGGTGAAGAACCAAGCATAAAAGTGACTCTGTGTGGATATTGCATATTTTCTTGCAAAGTTCTTATTTCTGGACATAAACTGACTGCCTGGAATTTTTTTCACATCTCAGTGACTGAATGGCAAAAATATATGTATTTAATTATTAAACTCGACTTTATTGAATGACCTAGAACAACATCCTCATAAAAAAGGAGTCATGAAGGATTTTGAAGGTTTTTTCTGCCTTTCCAGCCAATTTCTTTGTTCAACTACCATTTCCTATGCAGAAGGAGAATTCTCAGCTGATTTCACGAGCTGAGGATCACGCTGTCTTCCTTATTACTATTCGGACATAAGAGAAAGACAAGAGCAGAGCAGAAAGCAGACATTCTTCAAGAACTCCTGGCTAATCTAAGATTTATGCAGATAAACTGAAGTTGAGAACTCAAGATTATTTTTTCCCATTTTGAGACAACATGGCATATATGTTCCTGTAAAGGAAAAGAAAGATGCAATCTGTTTCTAATTATACTATCATTTGTTCTTTGAAACTGTTTTTGAAAAGAATTTGGACCAATAATTGCACAGGTGGCCTTGATTTTCCTTACCACAAAATAGAACACTTTCCATTCATCTGAATAAAAAATTACTTTAAATAAAATGGACCTAACGAGTAGAAATTTCTCAGTTACAGTCCATATATACACCTCTGAAGAGAATCACAGAATCATAAAATGGTTTGGTTTGAAAAAGACATTAAAAATTATTTAGTTTGAGCCCCAGCATAATAATCAGTTACAATCACTAGTTACATTGATTATTGGTTGTTTCTCTTATGAAATAAATGTTAAACAGTAAGAAATAACATGATACCTTAATTTAGACTGTCTTTTTTAAGTTGTTAGCATTGTGAGAGGATTGGTTTTGCTGAGGAGACAAATATTTGAGTCTTTTTTTCAGTGATTGTGGTTGAAAAAAGGATGTACCAGAAAAAGCCACAAAAAAAGTCAGAGAAATTCAAATAGGAAGGCATCCCTGTGAGCCCAACTCCCTTGCCAAAGCATTCCCAAAGTTAGTTTCAACTTCAAAGTTTTTACCACATTCCTCAGGGTCATATGCTGCCAAGTTGTGAATATTTCCCAGGACAGATGTTCTAAAATCTCTTTGAGCAGAATTAATGAGAATTTTGAATCAGTCAATGCAAATGCAGATAAATTGGTGGATACAAATGAAGTTAGAAGGAAAAGGAAAAGAAAACAAAAGAAAACTGTTCGGGAGAGGAAACTTTCAGCTTTCAGACTGGACTCAGTCAGTGTTAGTTTTGAAATTATAGATCACAGTCAGACTCAAAAAATATGTTTCCTCTGAATGAATTTTTGGTTAGTTACTCACTTGGCTTTAGATTTGGACAGAAGCTTACTCAGCAGCAATTTTGTGAACCCATTTATATACATAATCACAGAAGGGTTGAGGTTGGAAAAGGTCTCTGGACATGATCTGGTTCAATCACTCTGATCAGGAATGGAAACCTGCCATCATGGCTAGCTGACAGAAAGGAATGAATTTTATACTTCCTGTGGATTGAATTCTGTTTGACAGAAAAGAAATTAAATCTGTTTTCTACTAGGGGCATCCTCCAGAAAAATCACTGGAAAAAGTTCCACTATATTCAAAGAGAACGTATTCATACTCAGGGAAATATGTTTTCTGAAAACAGAATTTGAGTTTAGATTCCTAGAAAAAGACAGAACTTTTTTAGACTTTTGTTCAGAATACTTACGTAGACTGAGGTAGATAGATATATGTGGCTATAAATTTTTCAGTCTGGAAACAGAAAATGTTCCAATAACTTTTGCAAGAGGTTCCATACCACCTTGTAAAAGAAATAGGAAAGTCAGGAAACCTAACTGGTTTTCAAATGGGGTTTGATGAAATTATTAAAATTATTTATGGTCATTGCCTTACAGTTCTGTATTCCATATTCCTGCTATGTTGTGAAGGATTTGGTTCAAGTTAAAAAAATCTGGATAAAATATTACTGAAATAATAAAAAAAACAATGAAACATTTTGGTATTTTTTAAAAGAAAACCTCACGTGGTTTGGTATCTTAATTAATTTATTTCAGGAACTTGATTTCTAATGTGAACTGAGAAATCATACCAAAAAGAGGTAAAGTTGACCTGGATCCCTGGATCTGAGGGGTTTTTTTTGTTTTTTGAGGGTTTTTTTGCTTGCTTTTTTTTTTTTTTTTTTACTTTTGTCTTGACTAAAAGACTATTTTGAAATTTTACAAAAACTTCTCTAAACAGTTCTGCTGCTGGACACACACCCAGAACTTCCCCAGAATTTAGCAGGTGTGTTTCTGATTCCCTGCTGACAGATTAGCAGGAGCAGAGCAGATGTGGCCTGCAAGGTCAGAGCTAGAGGCACAATTGCTGGGAATGAGATAAGTGAACTGCAGTAAGGATGAGGGAAGTAGCATACAACAATAAACAGCACACAAAAGTGCACACAGGCATTGTTAATAAGAAATGTTACACACTTTAGAAGTGCTTGTTCAGATGAAGTTTGTTGCAAAAGCATTTTGAGTAAACAATCTTACTACCAATTTCAGAATAAAAATGAAAATGTTGAAATAATTTCTTAGGTGCTCCTTAATACTTTCCATCAAAGTATTTACTAAAGGAAACATGAGATAATACACCATAAGAGATATGCTATCTTTTGATTGCCAATGCATTTCTTTGTGCAAGCACAAAGTAAACATTTATTCTTGTATAAAGTAAATCCTTACATTTGGAAGTTATACAATCTTTATATTTGGAAGTTTCTCTGCTACCTTGATGTAAATAATTTTATTCTCAAACCCACCCTTGTGGCTTTTGAAGATTCTCACTTAAGATGAAAACTGCCATCTTGTGTGCAGTCATGATTCGGGGCAGTGAAGACTGTAATGATTTTGTGCCTGTAGCACTCTCTTCTCATTCCTTGCATTTCTAAAGGCTGGTACTGGTCAGATCCCCCGTGTCTACATTTGACAGAGTTCTGTGTAGCTTACTTAGGGCTCAGTTTACAGCTCTTTCTGTGAGGAACAGAAATTTTGTTTGCCCTGCGTCTGCTGCCTGCTTGCTTCTGTCTATGAAGATAACCTTCTGCTAACATTCCAGCAGGGAATCAGAAAGGCACCTTTTCAAGAAGGTTGTGCCTGCTAATGAAAAGGAATTGTCTGAAGTCTCTGTACCATTTCTTGTTTTCCTGAACCACCTGCCGTGAATGCACTGTAAGAAATTAAAAATATTTAATTACTCGAACTATATAATTGCAATATAATGAACTTCAGTATTTTTAGGGCAGATTAATGTAGTATGTAATTTTGCTAACAGAAGAATATTTTAGAGTTTTAAATAATGGCTTAGAGGGAAAATAAAATGACATTAAAATAGTTTAAATAGTCTTCCGTGAAATAAAATTATATTAAATCATCTATAAAAAAATAATTGTTCAAAGCTTTGTTGTTCCCTCAGTTTAAAAAAAAAAGTTTAACCTATGGAGGGGTAATGCAGGAATGTTTCCTTTTAACTAGTTCTGGAGATTTGTTCTGGGATTTGATACTGCTGAGTTAACACTGGGATGACTCCTGAGTTCACAGGAAAGGAGAAACCAAAGGTGTATGGATCTCAGAACTGTGTGATAAGGGACACAGAGTTGGGAAGACACCAGCCTGCATTAAAAAAATAAGCACTAATGTTTGTATTCATGGTGATGGGAATTGAGCACATTTAAGCAAGTGTCAGACTAGAGAAGAATAAAAATTCCATTTTGTCTGCCTTTAAACAAGTGCTGACTGCTGATCATATCCCAGCTTTCTGAAACAGACAACCATTGCTCAGATTTAAATTTTCTATAAACATAAGTTTGTTGAGCGTGAGTTATTTTCCATTTATTAAGCACTGTTTTCCATTGTATGCTTCTTTGTTACAACCCCTATTCAGAAGTCAAGGATTTAAAATACTTGTTATTCACCCATACAAATATTTTAAATAACTAATGAAAAAATCAATACAGCAAATTAAGTTAGAAGATTAATATTCATTATGCAAAATAAATAAAGGAAAATTGAACATAAAAAAGGCTGCTAAAGCCAAATCCCTAACATTTCATTAGGTGTCACATCTTCATTAAAAAACTCTATAAAGCCAGAGATTGCAACCTTCAGCTTAGTATATATATCAAGTCACCTTTGTCTAGAGAGAATGTAATAGTTCAGTACTCTGGGTATATGATTGCAGAGCAGATAAGGCACAAAGAGGGTGTGGGACTGTTTGTGTTGGCTGCCACTGAGGGACACGTGGAACATGATATCACATCAGGGAAGCTCTCTGTGCATCACACAGCACAGAGGGAAGAATGAAGTGGTTTATGATGAAGGAATGAAACCAAGCAAGCTTTAAAGTCTTTACAATAGCTAAAAAGTGAAGCAGGAGTATAGATAGGGGTGCATTACTAGTCACTGAATTTCCTAACAAGCCTCAGTGGACGTAGCAGAATGGCACTACGCATCCAGACATTAATGCCATTGTTCAATGCAAGGTCAGAGGCCTCTCACCTGTAGGTGTTGCAGTCAGAACCTCTTCCTGACATCCTTTTTTCAAGGGTCCCTCAAACAAATCAGAAAATAAGTATATTCTGTGGGTTTTATAGCTTTGATTTCTGCTAATCTCCCATGGTTGTGTGTGACTTGAAAGTCATTTTATCTGTTAATAGAAAATTATGCAGCTAGATACTGTTGGGTGACATAAAAAAACACAGTAACTGAAACAGGTCTAAGAAACCAGAGACAGTGTCTCTTCCCATGCACCAATTCAAGTAATGATCTTGATGGGTCATTATTATACAGTCAGTCACATACTCAAGCTTTTAACCTACATACTAATGAAACTAACTGGAAAAAGATAAGATTAGTTTTGCATAACATTCAGCTAGATTCCCTCAATTAAATATCATCTTCTCCTATTTACCAAACAGTAAAAAGTGCATTTGCCATGGAAGTTGTCAAACCCACATGATGAATATTTCTTGAGATGTCTCTGCTGTAGGCCCCTACATACAAGTTACAACCTACCTTTCAGATGTGTTTCTACGTGGAGACATCACTCAGCCACAGCTCCTCTGCAGAAAACTAATCCACAGAGCTGATGACACAACCCTTGGGAAGAAGACAGCAGTTCAGCTGGTCTGTCCAGGATGAATGGCAAAGTACTCCTGCTCATCAGCAGAAGCCTTTATGAGAGACATCCTCTACTAGTCATGTGTGAAAGTTATATAGGCAGACATTCACATAAGAAAAGTTAATGGATAAAAGAGGAATAAAAAACCCAAGAGTAGTCACAATTTGATGTTAACTTTTTAGGTTTTTACACTAAAATTCAAAATACGCAATGACTGGCAATATAGCCAGAAAAGGTATTAATATGACAGTTCTTTAACTTACTGCAATAATCATATAATAGTTTCTTAGGAATAGAAGTTGTACATTCATATAGGGTTATTTTGTTGTTTTGTTTTGTTTTGTTTGTTCGTTTTTGTTTGGTTTTTTTTGAAAGTTCCGTTTCTTTAATTCTCAGTTTGGTTTCTGACAGTATCTACAGAAGAAAGACTGTAGGAATTTGAAAGTGTTGTAAACTCCAAGCTTTTAAAACTTTCTTATCCTTATGGTACTCTCCTTCTAGTTACTCACCTTTTTTATTTGGTACCATATTAGGACCTGGAGCAATGCTTGCATCCCTCATGGAATTCAGAACTTAAGTCCATTTTTAAACAATCTAAAACTGGCAGAACGGAGACAAGAACTTGGCCAAATGATGCATTTTCCATCTTTTCTCTGCAAAGGAAGAAACTGGTCAAAGAAAACGTATTATGTTAAGTACTTCATCTCTCTCATTGATATTTCAAAGTGGCAATGTATTGTGTGACTTATTTTACTTATTAGTCAGAAAACTTTTGCCATTAAACTGGCATAGAGCAGCATTGGGAGCAGAATATTCAGTTTCAGATTCTAACATGTCATTAGCACAGCAAGGTGGCTGCATAGGTATGAGTGTATGCTTGGGTGTGTTCAGAATCTTGAACATCATTCTGTTGAAATGAGCATTGATGGAAATGGCTTTGAAATCTTGGAAAAACATTTGATCCAGGAGCACGAAAGCTAGACAAACTCTAACTGAAATCAGTGCAAACATTGTCTACTTAAGATAAATTGCAAAGAGGGCTGTCGCCAAGCAGCCACAGAGCACTGTGGAGCAGCAATTCTGAGTAAAGTACACATGTAAGTGAAGAGGACTGTATTTGCCTTTTTCAGGTCAGAACACTGCTGAGAGCACTCCTTGGAACCCTTCTTCAAGCTGCAGTGGCTCTTTCAACTGCTACTGTATTCTGGTATTATATCAGAAAAAAAAAAAAAAAAACAGCTTCACTACTGAAATCTGAAGTGTCTAGATTTATCATTTTGTAGCCCCAGATGCTTGTTTAATCAAATTGCCTTCTCCTGAAAGAAAGTTGGTTCCCTTGGATTTTTAAAATTTCTTTTTCCCTCAGAGGTAGCTTAGCTTGAAACACAGTTATATTTCCCATTCCATGGTCTACATGACAAGAGTCCCATGGCAAGTTTCCCCTGTCAGCACTCAATTCCTTTTAGTTTCTCTTTGTCCATTTTGACCTCACTGGTTTCTAAAGATATGAAAAAAGTAGTACTTTTTTTCATAAAAGTAACAACACTTGACTGAAAAGTAAAGGAGAGGGGAGAGCAGATTTATGTGCAGAATATCAATCTTGGCAGCTTGCAGATGTGACCTAAAATAGAGCTACTAAAATTGTTTGGAAAATCAGGTTCTATTGAATAAAGAAAAAATTCAGAATAAAAAAAAGTACTTAACAAAAATATAAAAATAAGAAAGAACAAAGTTAAAACATACTACTTTTATTGGTTTCCAGGGTACTTTGACTTTTCAGTTCTTAAACTGGTCATTTCATTTAATGATCAAGCATTTATTTTATTTTTCAAAACTGAAGTTTTAAGGGCAAAAGTAGGAACTTTTTAGAATATTGTAAGGAAATATTTGTTCCTAGTGGAACAAAAATTTTATGTTGACTTCTATAAAACATGATAACATTTCAGGTTAGCCCAGACCAGATACTCTATTTTATTTATTAAGTTAAGTTAAATCCAAATCCTATAATTTTATATATGTAAATAAAGCTCCTGCCTCTTGCTGTCTTCTTGAGGCATATTGATCAATAAAAGTATTTATTAACTGTCTTGTTGCCAATTTTCTAAGGTAACAGGACTAAAATCAATTAAATAAATAGTGTTCATTAAAATAAATATCATCTTTTATTCATTCATTTTCTTCTAGACAATTTAGGGATTCTGTAAATGATGAGTGGCTTTGATGGGGAAAGAAAGGTTTTAACTAATTTTTCTCCTTTTCTGCTAGATTTTTAATAACAATAGCAATCGATAGCAATATCTTTAAATGCACATAAACCAGCTATCTGATAATTGTTAGAAACAGTTGCAAATTATTCTTAGGCATGTGATACAGACTTCAAAATAAAAAAGGAATGTAGTTGTTTAAGCTGCAGTCAAATTTTATTTCACTGTAGCAAAGCCCTAATAGCATGTATTTTGGCATTCTACAATTAAACTTTTCTAAGTCAACTACTTACCTTGTTTGATTTAGTTATATACTAATTTAGAAAAAATAAATGTTCACAGATGTTTCCAAATTACATTCTTTAGAAATATACAACGAAAAATCAATATTACCTCACAAAAAAAAATCAGAATTCTGTGAAGTGAAAACTTCATCATTGTCTCCCAGTTTGTAACTGGATGCAGGAGGACTAAGGAAAAGGAGAAAGAACAGAGGTGAAACTTAGATCAGCTTTCCTCCTGCCATCCATGCAAAATTTTGACAGAATGTTAAACAGTGGTCATACCTCTTTACAGAATTTCCAAGTACAGAGAGGTATGATAAAGGAAAAACAAGTTATTTTTGATCAGAGATTATATAGAGACAAAAAGAGTCATACCTCTTTCTGCAGCTGGCAAGGGAAAGACAAATTCAGAAACTACAGGCATAATCTCCTCTAACTAAATGTTTTGAAGTACTGATTATAAGGGAGAGTTGCAGGTGTTCAGCTGACTTCTGAACTGCGTACTGAAGTTCTCTTTCAAGCCTGTTTTTTACCCTTACAGGTGTTTTCTGCAGCAAGCTCTTCATCAAGATTTCAGGTCAACACTGCTGAGTAACACACATATTCCCCAATCATAGCACTATGAAAGGAAAAGGTTCACATGAAGTTTTCCCTTAATGCAAGGGAGGAAGTTGAGACAGAAACAAAACCACCATTTTCCTGATCATACATATTGTGACCTTCACGGAATCATTGAAGCTCTGGTCTTCCTCTATAAAGCAGGGATAACCTTCACCAGTAACACAAAATGCACTGTTAATGCACTTGCTGTGAGTTACTAAAAACCTATGACAATGAAAGGGGTGGATTTAATAGGAGTGAATGGGAAGAGAAATAAGTCATTAAGGGGGGCTGCCTTTCCCCTAATGCCACCCAAGGCAGCACAGCGTGCCAATGGTCTGGTGCAGCACAGCTGGCCAGGCTCCATCGTGCATCCCTGAAGGGGCAGAGCTGATCTCATACCTGCCTACAAAAGCACATAGAGCTGTCTAATCATGTTGAGAGAGGGCATTAGACCTTACATTCACATTAATTCTATTATACCACTATAAGGTACTTTCAAATGAGTGCAATTAGAACATAAGGGTGGAAAATCTATCCAAAGCATAGCATTAAATTTTAATAGGGAGTTATACTTGTCTGCATTTTATAGTGAAAAGCTATTACTGCAAAGGGGCTGGTCACTTTTAGATTCCTTTAGGCCTTTGAAGAAAATATGGATCTATATCATGAATTAACTAACTTAGAAGCAAAAATGTGTGGTCAAGACCCTTAATATTTTTGTTTAGGAGCCTGAGACTGCATGTCTCAATAACAAGTACAGTAATTTCACGACTATAAGACGTACCCTTTTGACTAAAATTTTCGCTCAAACCCAGAAGTGCACTTATAGTTCGGTGCACCTTATATGTGGGCAAAAGTTCAGAAATTTGCCTACCTGAAAGTGTGAGCCATGAGCCGCGGGGGGAGCCGGCAGGGCTGTGGGAGCGGGGTGGAGCCGGGGCCGCGGCTGCCGGGTGGAGGCAAGTCCAGGGGCGCGCGGTGCCGCAGCTGCTGGGTGCAGGGGCGGCCAGGGGCCCGCGATTGCCAGGTGCATGGGGGCCCGCGGCCCCACGGGTCCTGGGTACAGGCATGCCCGAGTGGAGGCAGAGTCATGGCTGCTGGGTGCAGGGGGCCGGCGGAGCTGTGGCTTCTGGGTACAGGCGAGCCTGAGTGGAGGCAGAGCCGTGGCTACTGGGTGCAGGGGGCTGGCGGAGCCGTGGCTCCTGGGTACAGGCGGGCCGGCGGCGCCCCTCCTGCCAGGTCCAGGCGGTCCCAGGGGCCAATGGCTTCCGGGTTGAGGCGGGGCCTTGGCCAGCAACCGCGCGGGGGGAGCTGGGGGCGGAACCTCGCTGCAAAAAAAAAGTGCGCCTTATAGTCCGGTGCACCTTATCTGATCTACAAAGTTGCGAAATTTGCCAACTCCTTCGGGGTGCACCTTATAGTCCGGTGCGTCTTATGGTTGCGAAATTACTGTATCTTCTTTACATTATTGACAGCCAGAGAAATACCAAAAATGTGAAATGTATTTGCACACCTGACTGTCCACAGTCATTATGAAAAGAATCATCCATTTTTTTGGTGGGGGGGGTACCTGTCTGTAGTCAATCATATTAACTTCTGTCAGGTTCACTTGGCACGTGGAATTCTCACTTTCCACCTGCTAGATCTAGTTGGATTAAACTATCAGGAGGAAATCAGTAAAGGAAACCTACAGCAGATAATTTCTTTACCTTCTTCAATGCTTTTAAAGTAATCTAGACTGACCTTGAAAACAGACAGCCCTCAGAGAACTGTCTCCTTGTGGAATTAAAGCCAGTCAATTGACGCTCCCTCTGCACTGTGCATTATCCAAGTAGGATCTGATCCTGTACTCAAGCTCACAGCCATCTTGAATTTGTGCTCCTTAACCAAAATTTAATACAAATGTAGACACATGCCAGACTCCAGAGCATCTCCCAGAGGAAGGGTTCACACTCTAACATGGAATTTTGCCATAATTCTAAATCTAACTTCATACAATCTGAAAAAATCTTGAATGGATCAAGACAAGTGGAAAGTCAAACCCTTTGATTCACCCAGTATACATATCTGGGGCTTTTTTCCCTTTTAAGTCTCTAATAGGCAACAACACTGAGAGTTAAAATATTCAGATCACACATTTTGACAATACTGCCTCTGCTCAATATGCACAAACTCCTTTTTTTTTTTCCACTTCACTTCAGTATTAATATATATGTAGTCAGAAGATCCCAAAGGTTGCAGTGTCTTCAGCAAAAACGAAAAAGAAAACCAAATCAGGATGAGGTTGGTAAATCTGAAGCAAAGACCAAGCTTCTGCCTGTCAGGTAAAGTACAGAAATTCTTCAAGGTTTCTCCTGCTTTCTACTCAGACACTTCATGAGCTCTTATAGCCTCTTCTCACAATATCCCGAAGGAAGTTCATGTTCCAAACACAGCAGTTTAGAAAGTTTTGGAGTCACTATGGCTTGAACTATTGTGCTTCACCTTCTGTTTCAGCAGGTGACAGATGCTATTCTCTGTATATTTGTTCCTGCCTAGGTATCTCCCTCCATTCCCATTTCCCATTTATTGAAAATACTTGAAGGAGATCACTTGGAAGCCCAGTATATTGTGCCAATAAATAAAAGGATGCCCAGAACAGACTGAAAATCTGAGATCTGTGTCACAGTTTCCCTTTCCCAGATATGTGTGTACATACAGCATTCAAATGTTGAGACTAACACAGTAAACACACATATTCTCAGATGAATCACAAGTGGAGCATCATTTGTCATCTGGAAAAGCCGTTTACTGATCTGTTTCCCATGATAACTTTTCTACCATTATCATATTGTGTACTGTCTTACTACAATCTCATCTATCTTACTATCTATTCTCATTTGAATGAGAATAGAGATGATTTCAAGGCCAAGAGGAGTTGATTTGTTTAAATATATATATATTAGATGAAAAATTAATGAGAGCATTTTCTTTCCAAACCATGGAGATTCTGGTTCAATTGGTGACAGTCACATTCTGATGAAGAACGTTGTTGGTCCGATGTACAGTCAAACACTGTGCATCTTCAGATGCTGGCTATGCCAGGCAGGAAATAAAAGTAAAACTATGCTGAATTTCAAATTAGTTTCCAGGATTCTATTTCATTTTGGTATTTAACACACTTTACTGCTTGGAGCATAGAAACACAGTTTCTCTTCTACCACCCAACTTGCTGTTTATAGTTAAGGAAACATAGATGTGAATCCGGTAAAGGAAAAAGTTTTCTGAGGTCATTTTTCTTGTTCTGACAGTACTCAAAAACTTCAGTCTTCCTATGATGTCTAAAAGGAGTCTCATGGTCTACTTCATCACTGAGCTCCACACTGACCATTACTTCTTCAGCTTTCTATCTCTTGCATTTACTGCACTGTCTCCTCAGCACCATCTAGGCAAGGGTTTATTTTTTTCAAAGCCCCTAGTCTGTCAAGCCATAGATTTTCTACCAGGAATCCACTGAGACAAGATTGGGACTTATCTGCATGGAGCATCTCATCACTAATTATAATAAAAAAGTTGTACATAAAAGAGATGTCAGTAACAGTTGGTTATGAATTTTGATTCATCCATGACAGAGAAAAAAATCTGAGGGACAAAAGCATAAATGACAACAAGGTAGGTCTGAGAAATAATGCAGATCTGAAATTCCAAGATCTCCTTCTTTGTGTAAGACAGACAATAACATACAGCACAAGCCATAGACAACATCCACTTCTGCTTGCAGATGTGTAAAATGACCCTCATTGCTTGTCTCTCCTGTTTTTATAGCATTTGGACGGCGTAAAATGGATGTCTTTGTTAACAAAAATTATTAAAACAGATTGAGCTGGGGAATGGCAAGTGAAATCCCTTTCTCTGGTGTTTGACAGCCGCAGGTGTGTGACCTGGGATATGCCTTCCCAACACAAACATGTTCCTTCAGATGACTGCAAATCTTGATGGCTACTTCCTGCTTGTCCCAGCTTCCAGGTTTCCTCAATGAAACACAAATAGCTCACACTGACATATCTGCCAGCTGAGCTCCTCATCCAAGCCCCTCTGTTACCCCACCCCATCTGCAGTGAAGAGCCTGAGAGATTATGATCCATGGAGGCAGGAGCAGAAACATTAACCTAGGTGAGAGTGAGAAAGGGAGTCAGTCATAAAGCAAAAGAGACAGAAAATCCTCTTATATGATAGCAGTTATTAAGAACACCCAGGTCATGAGGAGGAGAGACACACAGAGTAGGGAGAATGGCAGCAGCAGTCTCTGAAGTGTGCTCTCTTTAGAAGGGCTAGAAGTGGCCCTTAACCCCAATATCAATAAATTGCAAAGATGGCTGTAGTGGAAAGATATGCATACATAGACAAGAACAAAATTTGCATTGCCTATATACACAACATATTGTGGGGAATAGAAATTATGTAAGATTAAAAAAATGAAATGCAGTTAATGTCAACACAGGTCAGCTAAACAGTTTTTTCACCAGAAAAAAAATACATTCAGCCAGCTGTAGGTTTTATCAAGGCATAATGCCAATACCTGGAAATCTAAATAGGAGTGAAGATAAGGTGCTAGGAAATTCTCTGAGATACTGCTTTTAAGACTTCTCTGTGGCATTTAGCATCCAGCCTTGCCTTGTTCTCTCCCAAACCTCAAATTCCATCTTTATCATGAGCAAACATAAAATATAAAGGGAACTAGAGGTGAGAATAATCCCAGTTCTGCTGCAAGTCAGGTAATATCTTCACATTCTGGTAATCCTTCATCCAGTCTTCCCAATTCTCATGCATAAACAATAATACACATAACACCAAAGTTCCATCTGTTAGCATGGCTCTTTCCAGCTGCCAATTATTTTTTGCAAGATAAATTGTGGCTGTCACATGTTCTTAAATGAAAAAAATTAGATGAGAAAAGAATATTTTGTTTCATTCATCTCTATTTTGTCTTTATCTGTTGAAATAAAACAGTTTCTGTTTTCTCAGTCGCCAGCAATTAGAGCCAGTAACTGAAATTCTGGAAATGCTTTCCATCAAATGTTTTATTGCATTCTGTGCTACTTTTCTGTCAACAACCACTTTTCTTGCACAATCCTTTTGATAAATATGGAATAACCTTAGGATTTTGGAGGAAGCAATTCTGCACCTATGATGTACATTTTAGCTTATAGACCAATTTGGGGAAGCAGAAAGAAATATTTATTTTGGACAATAACTATTCTCCCATTGCTAGGAAAACATCTAATCTGAAACACATTGACTTGTTTTTATAGTAACACAAAACAAATATTAAATTTAAAATTGCTGCTCTAAATGGGTCATATAGAGATATTCTGCCTTTTTAATTACAAAATCATTAACACTTCATCTCAAACTATTTTATACACAGGTTTCAGGTAACATAGTAAAGAAAAATGAAACTTTTTTTTGTAGAAAAGTTGACTTTTCAGTAACTTTCAAGGAAAATCCAGATCTATGTGGAAAGTATTTTCTTTCATAAAAAGACAGAGCACTTTTTGTCTCTTAAGCACCTTCCTCAAATTTTAGCAGTTTCAGATACAGACAGGTGAACTTGCCATTTTCCATGTTGTCTGCATGTATTGTACTGATGTTTCCCTTTTTAAAAAATATATTCTCATTCTTACTGCCTTCATAAATTTTCTGCCTTTGTCTTCTGTTATCCAAAACCAGATGGCCATCTCAGATCTCAGACAGAAACTGATTGTTTTGTGGTAGTAGAGTTATTTCCACTTCATTTCCCTTTTTTTCTGCTCATGTCAAAAGAAAAGGCCAAAACAGGAAACCATGATTTAATTTCAACTTTATCTGAGCAAACTGATAAAATGTAAAACAAATTATAAATTAAGGCTCTACACACTGCTTCTCTCAGTTAAAATAAGCAAACATATTTTATTTTTAATTCAAATAAGATGTGTAATACACTACAAATAGCCAAGATTCTTGCAAGATTCAGTTTGTTTTTAGAAAGGAAATGCATGTCTGGTTTTATTACCATCAGGCAGAGTAGCACAAGCTTACTCCATACTGTCCACATGGGTAAGTACTGCATTTTGGTGGGAAAAAACCCTCTGGACAGGTTATGCTTATTGTCCTCCAATTCCCTGATCTTTGGTGAAGCTGCCATTCCAGATGTAGTTGTATTATGCTTGTAAAAATACTGGGTACTTTATGGATATTTTAGATCAAAAGTTCACAGACTAATATCAATAGACCTTATCTAGGTCTAGCTATCACAAGTATGATGGTCCTTATTCAACAGTGGTCCTTAACCAGCTCAATAAATCATTTTTAAAAACTGGAAGAAGTAAGAGAAACAGTTGCTTACTGTTTTAAAGATTAGGAAAAATTCAAAAATCAAAAGCAGGAATTAATGACACAAACTAAGAAGTAAAAGGATGACATCACCACACCTCATCAGTCTGCAGTACAAATACTTTAAAGCTTGCAGAATACCTGACAACAATGAAAGTATCCTCAGTCTGGACAACTATCTCACTGTGAAGCCACCATAGCCCTCACATCAGGGAAACAACTTGCCCCATAACACCCATGAATTTGGGGAAAGTACAAATTTTGTGCTCACTACTGATGGTATAGCAATGTAGCATGCTGCAAATCAAAAGATGGTTGACACACTTTATAACTGAGGATTCCTTGTCTTCTCCCTCAAGACATCAGTGATACAAAAGCTCTGTGCTCCAGTTTGCATTGTTCAAAATATCTTGGAAATACTTAGTCTTCAAGGCTTAAAAATTTTTAAAATGTGGTCCAGACACACTCTCAAGTCTCAGAAATGACAAAACAAAATTTTAACACCTTTATTACTTTCTTTAAAACTCATGGTAGCTGAGTAAGTCTCTTGAGATACAGCTCTTGATCTCAGAGCAATTCTTGTGGTTTCCTATTAGCAAAAGGAATGTACAAAAGCATTCCAAAATATTCATAGTACAGGGAGATCCCCTGGGTCAACACCTACCTGTGTACTTGGTGTCAACAACAGGGATTTGATTTTTATGACCCCTGAGGATCTAGGCCTGAAAGGGTGAGACAGCATTCACCAACTGCATGGCACAAAAGCATCCATGCCAACCAGTTGGCCAGGCTTGGTGTAGACAGCTTTAAACTAGGAATAATACAGAAGGAAGGCAATCACCCACAGTCAGGTGAAAAACCAGTGGATCTGGCTGGCAACCAACCATTTTTCATGTGCCTCCAGACAGGTAATCAGTCATGAAATTTATGGTAATTCTTTTTCATTCTGCCAGTGAGTCACAGTGATGCTTCTGCAGGGTGCAGAGTGGAAGTCTAGGATTTCCTGATTCAGCTTTGAGATATGTACACAGATCCCCAGAGATTGCTACAATATAATACACAGCATAAATAATTCTCAAGTTCAGTCCACAAGTTGTCTTTCTGTTCAGACTTAGGAGACTTTCAGTAAACAGCAACCAATACCTTCACAGGTTGCCTGAGTTTTCTCAGCTTTTCTTGCAGATAGTCAAACTTCAGACACTTTCGATCTTACCACATCTGCAGTAAGAGACTCCTTCAAGACTTCCAGGAACTGCTTTGCTGGTGATCTGGTGCTCTGATATTGCAACTGTTGCTAGCAATATCAAATCAAGCCCGAAATAAAAGAGAATTACAAGATGGTCAGTGAGGAGTGAAATTTCCAAACTCAACAGAGTCATGTGGATTGAGAGTTTGCCCCTTTCTCACGCAAAAGGTCACATACACACACCTGAAAGCAGCAAAACTAATCTGGCTCAGGCATCTCTGCAGTTTTCTGTACTAGTTCTGCTTAAACCTGAGTTGGACAAAGCACATACACACTCATTTACTGTCAGCTTATCCTGGTTCTTTGCTCCTTTCCAACTATAGGACCATTTCCTAATATCTTTCCTGAAAACTGTCATTACATGTCTAGCCATTATCCATTCCACAGTACACCCTGATTTGGCCTTTCCAATTTAAAATATTTTTATAATCTCTCTTTAAAAAGAACATAAACTTACAGTAATTTCACGAATACAAGCTGCAGCAATTTGACAAAAATTTTGGTGGAAACCCAGAAGTGCGGCTAATACTCGGGGGCGGCTAATATGTGAATAATTTTCTGACATTTACAACCCCAGACGTGCCAGCCAGGGCGTTGAGCCAAGCACCTGCCAGTAAAAGCCGGCATTCCGCGATTGTTACAGTGTTACTCTGTTGCCCTGGCTCCCTGCAGGCAGCACGGGGGGCGGGGAGAGAGGCGGGAGAGCTCTCTTTCCTCCTCTGTCGCAGCCCAGGGGAGAGACGGGGGGAGCCCACGCCGCCATTGCTGCGGCTCTGGGGGGGGAGGGAAGCCCGTGCTGCCATTGCCGCTGCTCGGGGAGCCGACGGGAGCCCCGCGCAGCCATTGCCGAGGTTTGGGGAGGAGGCGGGGTGCTCTGTCCCCGCCCGCTGTGGTAGGAGCGGGGAAACTCCGTCACTGCCCGCCATCGGCGCCACGGGCATGGGAAAGCTCTGTCCCCACCCGCCGCCGCTGCCGTAGGAGGGGGGGGAAGTTCCGTCCCTGCCTGCCACCGTGGGGCAGCGCTGGCCCGGGGTGACTGAGCCCAGTGGCAGCGGCGGCCAGCCCCGAGCGGCGGGCGGCACCGAGCGGCGGCCGGCCCCGAGCCCAGTGGCAGCGGTGGCCGGCCCCAAGCAGCAGCGCCGGGCGGGGCCACCTGGCCCCATTGGCAACCCTGAGCGGGCCGAGCCTGCACAGCCTTAGCTCAGCCAGTAAACCCCGCCCTCTCGTGATTCTGTTACTAATTGGCAACTTTGTTGCACACGGGTCCTCGCTGCGAACGACAGAGCAGCTTATATTCGGGTGCGGCTTATTTATGGACAAAAACCAAAATGTTTGCCAACACCCAGAGATGCGGCTTATACTCAGTGCGGCTTGTATTCGTGAATTTACTGTAACTGTAGGTCTGACTCAGCTGCAGTTTGTTTACAATCTGTGAAAACACCTTTACTTTCATAGCATCTCAGGCATTTTTAAAAATAGCTAAAGGAAATTACCACCCCTCACTAATTTTGTTTTCAGTAAATTAAAAGCCTTGCATTCAAAGCCTCTACACAAAAATACTCAGGCTATGCTTGAGAACTGAATAACGCCATATGTAACAACTCCTGAACAGGAGATAAATCTTTGAAGGAGAGAAAGTCTTCAGTAAGAAATTTTAGTTCATTTGTGTCTTTTGAAAAAAAAGAACATATTTAATCCCAATATTCAGAAAACACCCAGAATACCCAAAGGCAAACTAATTTATGCTCTCAGTTATTACCATACCAAGCAGAGACAGTGTTTTATGTTGCTGTTAGGAGGAATACTGTTACATGGAAATACATTATATTTCCAGAGTGAAAGTAAACACATTATATAGAAACAGGTCCTGACACTGAGTTTCAGACTCTCAGGAACTCAAGTCAGATCGTATGAGCTCTACCTACATCTTATTTCTTTTATTCTTCACAGTGTGTAAAGATAAAAGATGGTGATCAATCTGGTGCACTGCAGTAAGTCCAAATCAGGAACAATTTAACTGTGTGCAAAGACTAATTAAAAGTATCTTGCTCATGTAAAGAGTCACTCAATGTAAATCAGCACTAAACAGTTGGCTGACTTCGAGTCTAAATTTTCCACTCCCTTTCTCTGCAGCAGAGGGAGAATTGGGAGTTTAAAAAAAATCAAGAACATCTTGGAAATATAAGATGGGAAAATGGAGTGAATACCATTTACACTTAAATACCACAGACTTCGCTTGACATTTCTGTAATGAAACACCATTTAAAAAAAAAATAGTTATGTATCACTGAAAATAATCTTTTTTTTTTTTTTGCACATATATGTGTTCAGCAAGACACAATTAAGCAGTTTCATCTCCACCTTCTAAAAAATGTTTGACCACTTGCTTGTTCTCTTAGTATCAAAGTGCCAGGAAAAAACATCACTCAGTTCATTCACGTATGGAGGAAAACAATGGAAGAAACACAAAGGTTTAGGTGGAGTTCTAAAAACTCCATGTTACAATTCCAATAACTTTATGTTATGTCTTTCTTACCACTGACTAGACATGCCATATAAACATATGTAGACACAGAAATCATTGCATGTATTTCTCCTGCTAACACTTATAATTAAACACCTCCGTACATTTAACTCTTGTAAATATAAGGAATATATAAAATTAAGAACTAATCTAGAAGGATAGCCTAAGGCTGTGAGTTAAAGAGGGGTCCAAGAGGGGACGTCTGTGTTTACGGTGTGATCTTCTTTGATATACATTTTTTTTTTATTTTTTAATATAAGTCATATTTTAAGATGCTGCCCTGTAGGCAAAAGTTGCATAGATTTGGGGAATTTCGCTTTTGGTTTTCTTTCAGTAAATGTCTCCGTGTCATGTCATTTTTCACCCTGCCTCATAGAATGACAAGCTGCTCTCTGGAAAGCATTCAATGTGCAAAAGACTGATGTCTGACTCCTTTCTTGCAGACTTTCATCGGGGAATGAAAAAAAATAGCCCTGAAAGGACAAGAGAAAAATAAACTTAGAACATTGTGATTAGGGTGACAGAACACTGCTCGAGGGAACCATAGTTCCTGGGTAAGTCACTGTAGCTAAAGGTCTTGAATGTGCACTCTTTATTTTTCAAATGCTTGGCTTGCAATATTTGTCTAATCTACCCCCTGACAATGTTTGAATTCAGTCACATGCATAAACATTTTTCATTACTTGAGGTATTAAGAACTTAAGTTTTCCTAGTGAGATCTGATTTCTTGGCTGCTTAGCGTTCATAAAGTGTAATTTATAAAGGCTAAAAACATGTTAAACTTGATGGAGAACATGGTACAAAGGCCAGACTGGAATGGAAGCTTTTGTATCCAAAAGCTTAAAATTGTATTAGCCCTTAATGCAGGGCTGCAGCAAACAAGATGCCCTTGGTCATGGTCCCTGACCCATGCTGTTTGACACAAGCCAAAATCATGACAGACACTGTCTTGTTTTGAGTTTAAGGGATTGAATTCCAGAATTGGAGGTGTCTACTGGCAAGTTAAATTTGCTGGCATGGGAGGAGTCCCCAGTGCCTGGGCCGTTACTGTCTGGATTGGATCATTATTTGCAGGATAATCGAGGAAAAACTGGCACCAGCCTACCTCAAGCCCTATAAATGTTTGTACTCAAAATGGGAACCTCAAATTATTTGAATCAAAACTGACCAGCCTTATTTGTAGCATTGTTAAGCATAACTTTCTCAGAAGTGAAGAAACCATTTCTATGCATTTTCAGTCAGGGTTACAAGCTCAACAAATGTTATTGAAGCACTCTGGGGATACACCCAGTATGCAATCTTTAATCTAAAATTGCTAATAGGAAAATCAATTGAAAACAAAGTTATAATAGACAGGGTCAGGCAAATAATGTGCTGTGCCATAATTATGTAATTTACATTATTAGTCATAAATCAGTTGTTTGTGATGATTATATTTAACAATTTTTCTAGACTACTGAAATTGTGAAGATAGGGTGTCTTGACACATGTCAATAATGTTGTCATTTTATTACAAAAATGACATCTAAATTATTTTCAAATCCCTTGACTTCTGTTGACTCACCAATAAGAAACAAACTTCAACACCATCATTTGGTACTCACTATTTTGTTGTGTCCCTTCAGACAGATAAATTGATTAACCTTGATGAAATCCCACACTCATTACCTTCACTTGAAATAGTAAATTAATGAATTTCATTTATTTAATTAAATCTGGTTTTCACTTCAGCTATGTCCTCAAAAGTAGCTTTGACTTTTGTTTTTTTTACTGTTTATATATTGTGAAATATTGTATACAGAAGTTCAGAAAAAAAGCAAGCAAAATGCAGCCATAAACTGGTACTCAATTCTTCTCCTTAAAAATTCCATGAAGTGCAATGAGACTTTCATGTTACATCCATTTGACACTATTTTTTTCAGCTATGCCATAGTAAACAATCACATATTTGATTTTTTTAAATGCTAGGACTGGCATCTCCAATGTTCCTTTTTCTCTTCAAGTTGATATGTTTATTAAGTACATTATTCTTATACTTATTCTTCAAAAGTAAAGACATATCCCGGACGGCATTTATTTCAATAGGAACATTCCCAGGAAAATGAAACTAAAACACAAGCTTTTAAATGAAAACTTTAAAATGCAGACAAAAGCTTCAGATTTCAATTGATTTTATAATATTATTACTTATAATTTTGGTCATAGCTTACACTTTTTGTTTTTACATCTGCCAGAGTTTTTAATAAGTATGTACTACTCTGTGGGAAAGAGTTTCTAGTAAGCTATAAGTCCTCTTTTCCACCTCTCCCGAGGTGGAGAAAGTCCAGCACAAAGTAGGACTTTCTCTGAAATTGTATTTGAAAATGATTCCATTAGCAAATTATTACTAGTGTTTCTTTACATACAGAGCAATGGGGTGGCATATGAATAGATGTACATATGCAATTAGTGATGTTTTCAACTGCAGACTTAAACTACAACAGATCAACATTAATTAGCTGTTCTCAGTAAACCTGGGAGGGGTATGCACACACATGATACATGGAGAACCTTTCAAAAGAAATATAGATTCTAATAGGTGTATGACTTTCTGTTCAGATTATTCAAGCACATCACTGTTGTGTAGGCACGTCCCTTTCTACCTTAATCTGCCATAGCTATTTAAACTGGTGCCACCAGTGCCATGTCTTTTAGTACATTGGTTTATAAATGTGATATTTTCCTATTTTACCCTGTTAAATGCTGCAGAAAGGCAGTGACATCATTTTAGACTCTTTCACTTCCTAAGGAACAGAATATCAACAGATTAGTTTTCCTTTTTGTTGTCAAAGAACAGCAGGTTGGATGTGATAGGTTGTTCTGAGAATGCACAACATGGGAGTTATGACAGAGAAACTCAAAGGTATACCTTTGACTTAATAGCAAACACTAGAGGATGTGTCTTTACCCACTAGATCTGTCTGTAGAGACAACACTCTCTTAAAGTCTGGAAAGAGATCTTGGAGCTCAGCTCCAAGCTGGCTATAGGTCACATGAAGTAGAACTGAAAATGCAAATCTGGTAGCTAATAGCACTGCCTGGGCTGTGGATAAAAAATTTATTTTTACATTTGAGAAAACTTCCCAGTAAAATTCATAAGTTCTTACTGACATGAATATAAATAAGGAAAAAACAAATGTTTTTCCACAAAAGAACATTTAAGTACAGGAATTTCACAATTATAAGCCACATCATTTTGACTAAAATTTTGCTCCCAACCCAGAAATGCGGCTTACACTCAAGAGCGGTCAATATATGAAAAAAGTTCTGAAATTTCCAAACCCGGAAATGCAAGCTGAGGTGCAAAGGCGCCGAGCCGAGCACTTGCCAGTAAAACCCAGGATTGTGGGAATGTTACAAATTGGTTACTCTGTTGTGCAGCGGGTGGAGGCGGGGCTCCGTGCCAGCAGCGCTGGGGGAAGGTGGGGGGCTCCCTCCTGCCACCCCACAGCGGGGGAGGGAGGTGGGCTCCGCAGGAGCGGGTGGGCTGTGTCCCCGCCTGCCGTTATGGGGCAGCGCAGGGCCGGGGCAAGCAAGCACGGCAGCCACGGCAGTGGTGGCCAGCCCTAAGCGGCCCCGAGTGACCCCACTGAGCAGCAGCACTGAGCTGGGCAACCTGGCCCCGTTGGCAGCCCCAAGCGGGCCGAGCCTGCCCAGCCTCAAGCTGAGCCAGTAAACCCCACCATCCCGCGGGGATCTAATTGGTAACTTTGTTGCACGCGAGTCCTCCCTGCGAACGACAGAGTGGCTTAAAATCAGGTGCGGCTTATGTATGGACAATGTTGCCGACACCCAGAGCTGTGGCCTATAATCAGGTGCAGCTTGTAATCATGAAATAACTGTACATTCTTAGCCTAGTTATACCAACATATATTAAGTGATCCTATATTCTTTTCCACTTAATGTTTTCACCTTATCACAGGACTTCATGCAAAGTTTTCCATGTTTAAATTAAAAATTCTATAACAGCTAAAAGAAAAGTAGGGAAAAAGCTGTGAAATTCTACAATTTTTAATACCCTCTTTTAGGAATGCACAATCATGCTGTAATTTTTCATCTGAGTTCTGAGACTCAAAAAGTGTTTATGAGTCATATAAAATGAAAAAGGTGAATTATCAGACGACTATCTACAGACAGATCTGACTCAAAATTTCTTAAAGTCTATTTGAATCTCCTATTGATCTTTATCTTCCACTGAGAATTTTTTCTCTTGCGTTCGCAGTCCTCATAGTATATGGAGAAAGATGAATTATCAGCCCTATTTCTGAAATGTCTTCTGTTTGTTTCCATCTGCATTCTGTCAAAATTGCTTGGTAAGAATAATTTGATCCCAGATGACAGTGTAAATCTTACTGAAAAATTAAAAATCTCTTACAGAGACCAGTGTGTATGTAACAATGAGTTAGGTAGAAACTGAAACAGCACAAAATGACGTCTCTTCAACTCCTTAACTGAAAATCTTTTTTTTTTGCAAAAACATTGATTACAACATTCAAGCTAAATCACTTATGAAAAATTTGAAATGCTAAACATGCTAAGTATTTTCTCACATTGCAAAGGGTTTCATGGTTAAATCTGAGCTTACTGAGCAAGCCCACTCAAGCCAACACTTTGACTAATTTTATTGGTTTGCAGCAAGCTAACTATTTTTTAAAGTCCAAAACTTTTACTATGCCTTATTACTTTGCCAGCTGAAACTGAAAGCTCTGAATTCTGCACACTGAAATGGAAGAATATTCAGCATAGTCTGTGTGGATGCATTGCAATCTATGTTTAACACCACAATGGAAAAACAGAAACTGCAGAGTAGGAGAGAAGCGATATTGCTGAACATCAGACAGGAGAAAAGATCTTGCTTCTGAGCAGCAGGAGAAGGTACCTATTCACTTCAGGATCTGGAGGTTAACACCTTACTTGCTCTGCATTCCCTATCAGGACATGTTCCTTAACCTGCAAGGTGATCATGCCTTCTCATTCCCAATGTGCGTTCTGATTTCATTTTACAAATCAAGAGGTCATTTTCCATGAGTTCTTGACTATCACAGTAGGTTCATGTTAGGCTACAAGTAAATGCCATTTATGTAAAAAGGAAAAAGAAGATGCTCCATCCCTGGAAGTGTTCAAGGTCGGGATGGATGGAGCTCTGAGCAACCTGCTCTAGTGAAAGGTGTCCCTGCCCCTGGCAGGGGGGTCTGGAACTAGATCATATTTAGTGTCCATTCCAGCCCAGGCCATTCTGTGATTCTATGAAGAAACAGAAGAAAAGACTTATGAAGGATAATGGAAGTATTTATTAAAGGATTACAAATACTGTAAAGAAAAGGAAAGAGAAAAGAAATGAATTAATAATCACCAATTTACCTCTTGACATTACAGAATGCTTAATTATCTAATTACTTATACTTTCAATATGTTTCCAATTTAAATGGAGCTTAGAAGGCACTCACTATCAGGATGCCACTTGCACAATATTGAGTAGTAGGAGGAGATTCATTTTTCTAATAACCTTCACTTTTCTTTACAATATTCCTGATATCCAGAGATTTGAGGGGTAAAGTTGATGTAGGAATAGAAAAAAGAAATGGAATGATCAAGGAAAGAGTCCTGACCAGTCCATCTTCTGATTAAACAAAATTCCCTTACATTTATACCAAGGGCTAGTGAAATCAAATTTACATTCTTAGCACACAGGCTAGAAAAGTACAGTGAAAAAACTGAAAATCTGCACAGAAGGGTAGACCTTGCATAATGCATATGCTTTATTCATTAGGATCTAGCACATTCAACTCATTAGATTTTAAAATGCTGAATGACAAAAAATAATAGGAAGAGTTTAATGTCTTTACACTTTCTGTAGCAACTCCACTGTAGACAGATCAAACACTGTCTTACTTCACAGATTTGTAAATGGTAACAGTCAAATAAAAGTGCTCATCTAAAGAATACTGAATGGGAATCCATAGGAGTGCCTACAGCAGGGGAAGTTAGTAACCCTAACATCCCCTAACTTGTGGTAAATACACTTTTGATGGCTCTAAGATTATGTTCATAGGAGGTGCCTCTGTAACCTCATCTATTTCCTGGCTAGAGGATGGGCTAAAACAGTGCTACCAGCTTCTTTTCCTGGGACAATGAGTGATGTGGATAATGTGGAATGTGTGCAGCCTGTAGATTGTTCTATACATATGTATTGTCCTAAAGAAACGAACTGCAGATCTCTGGCTTGGCACTTTATCATAGAGCTGTAATGGTTTCCTTTACATCCCTCACTCTTGTAAATTAAATATATTGGTTAAAATTAACACCGTTTTCATTGTAAAGCTATACTCTAAAAGGGTGTTTTGTGCTTCCTCAAGAAGTTTTAATTCCTCTTTCCTGAGCTAATGTGCCCTTTCTTGAAGGGCAATGCAAAGAAGAAAAAGGAAAATATTACTTTGGGTTCATAAGAGCTCCTGCCACAAAGGCTTTCAAAATAGCTGTTTTATGCACTGAGAGAAAGCAACATAAAACTTTAAGGCTCTTTTTCATCTAAGTAAAATATGCCTATTTCTCTGTCTTCTGTTGATTTATGAATGGTAATAGTGAGAGCATTATAGTGGCAATGAAATGTCTGTGATGGCTTACTGACAGGAAACTCTCCATAGACAAAATCAAACTTTGAGACACTAATGTGTGTCACTAGCCACAAGAGACAAAACTCAGGAAGACTTGAAGTTTTCTTCTGTTCAGAGCAGGCACCTCTAGCTGTCATTAAGCAAACTGAGAATATGGCTATTTTGCAGAGAAGTGGGAGAAAAAGGACTTCAGGCCCAAAATAACTGGTCTGGTAGGAAATTTTACACTCCCATGGCATGAAGCAACACATATGGGCTGAGGGGTTTCACCACTGGAAAGAAAAAGGCCACTGAACTTTGTTCGTTACCCAGAAAAGCCACTCTCCACTGTCCTTTTTGAGAGATTCTATAAAAGAGCATTATACATTTGTAGTATTGCTGCTGTTTTCATTCTCCCGCAAAACAACAAACCGAGTGCACAATTGCCACATAACAATGAACTGACCCACTTCAAGGTCTCAGCACTTTTCTTTGTCTGTACTTGTGAACATGAAATTCTCATTGATGATGGTTTTTTATGTCAACCAGGACACAAAATATATACAGAAGTCATACAATAGTTATTTAAAGTTCCAGCTTTTTTTTTTCCTACTACTGCAGGAGAACACAAGCAGAAAATTCCAAACAAGCCAAATCAGTGAGCTGTGCATGTCAGCTAAATAATATTTGCTGATTGAAGTACATGGGAAATGAAAGCTCAAGAAGCAATCTTTACCACTATTCCTTTTTGGATGAGGACTTGCTTTTTTAGCTCTATCATTCCATGTGAATTTCATGGGAAAAAAATCCAAGGGTTTTGAAAAGCTGGTGAATAGTCAGTTTCCATACTTTCATGCCTGAATCCCCAATATTTAAAAACCAAAACAATGTGTTTTGCAAGAGAAGGATGAATGCTGCACATGTTGTATGGGTGCATTTTAATAGGAAACATCAGTAAATGACATGGAAAATGATGACTGAGAAGACTAGAAAAATGCTTAGATGGGTTTGCATAGCAATTGCATCCTGCTACAGCTAAAGTGTCCCTTGTGCAAAAAATATCTCTGAATTTAAATGAAGTGTGGAAATAGTTGGGCTCTTTTCTGCTTTACAGCGTCCTGGGTATACTACTTTGATCAATGTAAAGTAGAAACAATCTTACTTCTTTGGAGACTTCTCACTTCTGTGGCAGTTTTAACTACCCTGTTAAATATCTTTTTCAGAATCTGCCTCTGTAACTTGACAGCTGGGAAACTGAGCTTGAAAGACAGAGGAAAGTCAATGTACAAATTGTGGGTAGAAGGGAGAAAAAAGGGAATTACCTGTAAGACCTAAGAACCCAGGAGAAAGAGAGTAACTACTGTTTCACTGATACTTATCTTTCCTCACGTCCTACAGACCAACATATGATAAAAAAATCAGTCTTGATCCATGAGGCCTCACTTTTATGCACTTTAAGAAATAAGCTTCATTTTCTTAATCATTTGACCCTTTCTCTGCCCTGCAGCTACTTTCAATATTTCTGCAGTCTCCTTCATTACAATCCCCAAAAATTGCAGTTGAAGAATGTTTCATGTATACTGGTAATGATTTTGAGCAGTCCAGAGTAACCTCTTTCAAAACTGCCAGAATTACTCAAAGTTTGAAGCACTTGAAGAACCTAAAGTCCATTTGGTATCTGTTTATCAATGTTTTACTAAAGCTAATTTTTTTAAAATGTGTGATTGTGTAATGTTTATATGCAGGCAATAAGAAAATAGAGTTGCTTTTCTTTTTTTGTAAAGGGAGGTGTTGTGAGTTGTTTTGAAACCCCAAATTTCTCTAAAATGTATGCATGTCCCCTTATCAGAATATTTTCAGATACCTTATTTTAAGTCTTTCATTAAATTATCATATGTTTTTAGAGCAGTAACCAGGAATCAGCATTTGCTAAGTCAATAAAACAAACAGTGAAGCGTTATCACAAGCTTCTGGATGTCAGGATGCTTCACATTTCACGCTGAACAAATCCCATTAGCCAGGAAATGTAGGAAAGGCCTCCATTCAAATTGTGTCCAACATGAATGGGAACAAGCTGCTCTCTTTATGTTCTTGGAGCAACCTGAACCAAGTTGGCCCTGCAGCCACAGTCTCTCACAGATGCAAGATATGGTTGATGACACAAATCTCACATCAGGGACAGACCAGTGCTCCTGAGCCACATGTCCCAGAGGGCTCCAAGACTTTGTCATTATCCTTTGGACCACAGCAGGGTGGCTATGGTGCCATTTGTGCATCACAGGTTTGGAACTTTGCCTTTGGACTGGGAGAGACACTCATTTTCAATCAGTGGCGAGTCCCAAGTTTGCCCTGACAGTCTAAGTCTATGAAAGAAATTACCCCTCTAAGACAGTGTCAGTAACTTGAGAGTGGGTACAAAAAAATGTGTTTGGCCCCTCAATGCTAGACTAATGGGGACATTTTCAGTGACTGCAGCTCAGTGACTTCATGGAATTTCTTCCTCTATTTATTTCTTCTCCTTGTTTAATTAGAAATTTCATAGCCATAACCTCTCTATAAAATTTAATGTTGTCTGGAGGTAATTGAGGTTTATGTAAATTTTTATGATGTACTAATGGCTTGAACAGAACTGAAACTGAAGACTATTTCATAAAAGAAACTGAAGACTGCTAATGAAAGACCTCTAGAGTCAGTATGGAGAGAGACAAGATTGCCTTTCACCAATATAACTCTAAGCTGAGCTAGTATACTTTCAAATATAACATTTAAACCTTTGGCTAATAACCAAAAAAAAAAAAAAAAGATAGTACATAGCCATAGTTTCCCATGCAATTTTTGAGCTGAACTGGTGGTAGAAGGAAAGACTTCAATATACTAATTTTCTTCAACATTCTGAACTTCTTCTATCACAATATGCCCAGGCTATTTGGAATTTTAATGCCTGGAAATAATACCTTTTAAAAGTGCTGAAGAATTTTGGAGAATTAATTCCTATTAGAGCAGGTGAGAATACAGTGCCCTTGGGAAAGATAATGTATAACAGCTCTTTGCCTTTGGGTTCATCTCTTCATAAGAAACCCATCTGATCACCATCTTAGCATTTTATTACACAGTAACCAGTCACAGAAATACTTATTTCTATATTTTATATTGCTACTGAACTGTGCAAGGATCAAAAGCAATCACTTTTAAAGGAACTGCAGTCATTTCACTCCCAGAGTATTTTATCTTCTCTGCTTTCTCCTTCTCCTTTCTTCTTCCATTAAAATGTTGTTATTGTTGGGCTTCAAAGTCGTTGGGTTTCAACTAAGTAAAACCATGTCTTTCATCACAGAAAACTATTCTCTTCAATAACCCGAAGATTTTTATGATGATTTATCCATCAGAAGAGGGGGAGAGGAAGGAAAATTATATTCATCTAGATTTATAAAGTTATGATTCAGTATTCTGGACAGCCTTAAAACAGCTCTCAACAGAGAAATTAACTTTCTTTTGATTTCAACAAACTTTGACTAAAGTCCTATAAGAGCAAAAAATATGTAGTGTCTTGCTGGATTCAAAAACCTTTCTGCCTCTCCTTGGGATAATTTTCATAGGGAATGAAAGGAAGGAATTTTGCACTTCATTTATTTGGTTTACTTCTCCACACAATCTCTTAGTAGTCTCCAGTATGTGACCCCAAGAAGGAAGACTTGGCAACTGTTATAGCACTTCATATATACATATATATATATATATATATATACACATATATATATATATACTATAGAGGTAAGATAAAGAGTATTTGAGGAGCAATAGTAGTTTAATAAATTAGCTAAAGTTTTCCTGCTTCTGGAAAAATTCCATTTGAAGTTGGAAGCCATGTGCATTCAGAATGTGGAAGGGGGAGAAAATGCTTTCAGTGTCCCAGGAACCTGTGAATCAATAAGTGAATATTTATGACCAGGGCCAGTGCTTGCACTGAAATTGCAATGGAGTTCTATGTTTCACACAAGAGCCCTCCCAGGTGGTCTTAAAAACCCATCAAGAGAGGATTTGCTGTCTCAATGGTTAAGCTATTTCCACTTTAATAACTGACAAGACATGGAAAACTTACATATGTACAGTAATTTCACGAATACAAGCCGCACCAATTTGACCAAAAGTTTGGTGGAAACCCGGAAGTGCGGCTAATATTCGAGGGCGGCTAATACATGGACAATATTCTAAAAGCTGCCAACACGGAAGTGAGAGCCCGCGGCAGCCCCAAGCCAAGCTGGAGCCCGGCCGGCCCCGGCTGAGGTGGGAAAGCCTGGCAGAGGCGGGGCCAGCAGTGTGGGGGGCGGGCGGCAGAGCCTGAGCCAGCAGGGCGGGGCAGGGGGGGCGGCAGAGCCCGGGCCAGCAGGGCGGGGGAGCCCGGGAGAACTGGGGCTAGCAGTGCAGGGGAGCATGGCAGAAGCAGGAAGCCCGGTGGGTGGGGCTGCCTGGCAGCGGGGGAAGCCCAGCAGAATCGGGGCCAGCAGCGTGGGGAAGCCCGGCGGTGCGGGGGCCTACAGTGCCGGCCAGGGCGAGCAAACGCAGCAGCAGGGCGTCCGGCGTGCCTCGCAGCGGCGGCGGGGGCCGGCCCGCCGGCAGGGCGAGTAACCGCAGCAGCGGGGCGGTGCTGACGGGAGAGGGGGGCCAGTGAGCCCGGCGGCGGCTGCAGCACCACCCGACCGGCCCCGTCGGCAACCATGAGCGGGCCGAGCCTTCCTGGCCCCGCCCCGAGCCAGTAAATCCCGCTCTGCTGCGATCCTGTTACTAATTGGCCAATTTGTGAAAGCTGCGCACGGATTCTCGCTACGAACGAAAGTGCGGCTAATATTCGGGGTGCGGCTTATCTATTGACAAAGACAGCAACATTGTCGAGGCACCGGGGGTGCGGCTTATAGTCCGTGCGGCTTGTATTCGTGAAACTACTGTAATTTGTTTGCAAAGGCATGCAGCCAGAGGAAATGTCAACATTTTACTACAGAAAAACCCTATTAACAATATAGGTAAACAAAATATTTAAAGTAGAGCAAAATAGCATCATGTAAGAGCATTAGGATTTGTGTATGTGTGTGTAGGACTCATATATGTATAAATATATTAATTTTGTTATTATAAATTATCACTTGTGTAGGAAGAGATGGGGTTTCAGGAGTAAGTATGTCTATGGTGTTTTTGGATTATTTTTGTCTCATAAGCCTTACAGAAATTTAGTTTACAAAATATTTGTTTCAGTTTAAGGATTCTCACAGTAAAGAAAGAGAGAAAGGTATGTCTCATACCTGCCAATATGAAGAGAAATTAAACTAATAGTTCAATAACAACACTATATTCCACCAAAAGTGTTCCAGTGCAAACACTTATTTTCATTTTTACATTAGTCAGGGAGTAAGTTTTTTTACTCTACCAAAAGAAGAAGAAGCATCTCTTAGTTTACTCATTAAAAATATGTTTCAGTAGTGAAATGTGGCAAGTGAATCCTTGGGATGCCAGTACCACAGGAATTCTCTTATTTCTTTTAAAACTGCATATGCTCACGCTATTCAATTTCTTTTGAATTTGAGAAGCAAAGCTTAAACCAAAGAGGCAAGACATAGTAGGAATGACATCTTACTATTTCAAATTATTATGGCTATTAAGACTTTTTCCTTTAAAACGAAGTGTTTTCCTTTGGCAGAGTTTTGCCATCGATTCAGGTGGAAGAACATGTGCACCTGTATGACTGCATACCTTTGACAAATGCCTCATTGCTTCTGCTCCTAAGAAATCCCACTGACCCACACATAGGGCTGCAGGCAATAAAGCCCTCAGCGGAGGTAGCTGGCTGACTTCTCAGAAATCAGCATCCTGTTGAGTTTATTCAGCGGGCTTTTCTTTGCTTGGATGTTATGACATTGCCACTGACTGCTAACCTGAATGTCACAGGAAGAGTTGTGCTGGGAAGTTATTTCAGAGCTATATGCTGACATGTTGTAATTTTAGAGCTGTATTCTGATGTGTTGCTGTTATATTTCTGCAAAGTGTAGTTGAACTTGCTTAACACAAGTATCTGAGCTGTTTGGCTTTCTTTGCCATCTTTCTAAAGTTTGCTTGATATTACAAGCAGTTAATAAGGTCTGTTTAAGGCCAGTTTGGCTACAGACATGAATTTTTCTTGCTGTCGTTAATTCAAAATATCTATACCATCTTAAATATAGAGCTTTCAGGGAGAGTGTTTATTTCACAGCAATTTTTGGCAGTGAGTGTACAGATTTCAAGTGTTTTGAGTATTTTGTAGTTCTGGACATCTACTATGTGATATAAATGAGGCATAGAGATTTTAAGATCTGCAGAGTGTTCTGTCTATGAACATGATAGAAGTTTTCTTTGCTGTAATAGTTCGCAACAGAAAAAGATTTTTTTTATTTCTAGTGTAAATCATAAACTACCTCTATAAACTGTTTCTAATTCTAAGCTTTCTGATTTTTACTACCTGAGACCGAGTTTATTCAAGGGATTTTCTGTTATACAAAGTATGCACTATGAAATACAGTAGTACTATTTTTGAAGTTTGTCAGGCTCAAAGCTAGAGGCTTGCTGATTGTGACAGCATTAGATAAATCTGCAGAGATAATGCAGTGATAGAAATTGCATATAAAGTACAGTATAAATCATGGCATTTTTGTCTGTCTATGGTCTTCACTGTAGGATTGGTTTGCTGATTGGTTTGCTACAGGTGGGTAAAGAGTTTTCAAATATATTTCAGAGACTCTTTTTAAAATATTTAAAATTCAATCTGATGATTTTTGCAATGCTAGAATTAAATCTGCAATTAATGATTAATATTTCATTTTATTAAATAATTTAGACAATTTCTTGAGTTTTTTCCTTGCTGACTCCTACATTCCTTGGACAGGTGTTACATCGTTAGTCATCTAGTAAAATTGTAAGACCAAGTTTGAGTTTTATGTTCTTGGCTTTTAGGACTGCAGTAAGCATTTTAAAATATTTAAGATTATATCTCACGAAAGAATAACTGACAACAAAACATTTATAAATTAGTCTACACCAGGGGTATGTGAACAGATCATTGCATCAAGTCCTCATGCATGCAAGCACATGCTGGACGTAATTAAATCTTTCTGTGTTGTTGGTGAAGCTCTGTCTGGTGACATAAATAAAACTTGCAATTTTGTTTCTGAATTATTTTTAGTTTGGTTGACTCTAGTATCAATTGCATTTTCTCCATGGTTATCTATTCAAAGCAGAACTATCTGCCTCCAAACTTGTCCTATGTGAACAGAAATCTAGAGGATTTCAGATTGCTCACAATAATTTATGTGCTCTCATCATAATGAGCTGCCCAGAATTATCAGAGAAAAAAAAGGTGCACTGCCCTGAAACTTCCAAGGTTGTCTGCAGGAGACTCAGGACACAGTGATCTCTCAGAGAGTCCTGTATTCAGGAAAAGAAAAGTAAATGCAGTTTAAAAGCCGTGACAAGAGGTTGTCTGAAGTCTTTATGGAAGCTGACAGTGTAATAACATCACCTGCCTCTTGGTGATGATGGAGTGGATTGGTTTTCTTTAGAATAATGCAATGCATGCTGAAAAGGTACAGCTAGAAAACATGGGCTGCACAGTTGTTCAATAGGTGACAATGTGTAGGATGCATAGGGACAGATGACATTCTCTATATATAGCTTCTGTTAAAAAGCAGAGCTTATTTCTACTTCTACAATAAAATAACTGAAAATCTTCCATTTAATCATGCTAAGATGTACAGTCTGCAGTAGAATTTTCAGGAGCCCACCAAATGAAGTGTTTGCAACACAGAAGTCAGCTTTGATGCAAGGCAGATCAGAATGCCCAGGAAGATTTTGCAAACAGGAGAAACAGCAGTCTGTACAATGACTTACAAAGAAGGAAGTGCTGTGAAGATCCTCTAGCTGAGGTTGCTGAATTAGTTGGTGCATCTCAGCCTTTCTTCTAGAATAGAAATTAGGAGATGTGTGTGATTATGGGTTTGTTTGGAGTAGATGGAGGAGTCATGGGATATTTCCTTGACCTTGATATTTGCATAAAGGATCCATCTGGCCATCTCTTCCTGTGAATGTGATTTAGATGTTGACTGAGCAGGGATATACAAATATGTCTTGGCAGTTGATAATTTTATAATCTCTGTTGTTTGCAGTAGCCAGACAACTTAAACAATACTCTAGAATCCAAGATGAGAGCCTGATGAAGTTTATCACTCTCATAGTTTGGTGGGTCCTGGATAAAAGAACAGTGAATTTACAGAAAAAAAAAGAAGAAAGTATCAACATGAATTACAGGTTATGTGTCAATGCATGCTGTAAATCCCCTTCATTAGCAATTGTTCGGGTATTCTGGCCAAGAGCTTAATAGAATAAAAAGAGAGAAAGGAATTAGAAACCCATTAAATTACGGTAGATAATAGTTTGTTTCCAGTAAAAAGAAAAGAAATCTCTGCACCATATATATGGATGAGGTATTTGTTTCTAGCAATCACTTGCCTTTTTGGTTTTCCAGAGGAATATCAGATTCCAATGTGTGATTGGAGATACATTATCACTAAAGAATTTTGCATCATGCCTTTTGCTGCTTTAGAGTCAATAATTTTTAATGAACACTTGAGTGCCTAGATGCAAAATGGCATTTAGTAGACCTTTTGATACATTTGCATTTCCTACCTTCTGCTGCACAGATAAAAATTATAGGAGTCCATAATAAACAATAAGATAGAAAAGAACAGTGGTCAGATTACTGAATAGCCTTACAAGGCAACAAAGTGTTTTTTTTTATTATTATTATTTTATGTTTTGTGGGTTTTAGGGGGAAAATGGGACTTTTGTTTAGCTGAGGTTTGCGTGTTCTTGCTGTTTGTTGGGGTTTTTTATACTTTTTTATACTTTTCAGACTACCATGGGCAGGGGGCAGGGGGAAAAAGGTCAGCAAAACAAAGTTATATTGTACACTCAATATCAAAGACAGCAAAAGAGTTCAAGTATCATGGGATTTTAATTTGCTCATTAAACCAAAGCATCAAAAGAAACCCTTTTAGAGTTCTTTTTCATGGTGTTTATGAAAAAGAAAGTTTATATGTGAAGAAAGACTTGTTTTTCTTAATAGGAGTTTTGACTTGTCTACATGAAGAGTGCAAGCAGTATTTTACTTCACTTGGGAATTATCAGTTCATGCACAATAGAAATGTGTGCAGCAGACATGCAGTCATGGAAACTACGTGTGCCAGTTGTTGCCTCGCAGGTGGAGGCGTAGCGACCCAGTTCTTAGGACGGGACACGTCGGCAACACCTTACATGCCTGACGGGCCAAATCACACACAGACACCCATGGGGTGGATGGTGAAGTGCGTTTATTAGCCGGTGAGCACCGGCTTATATAACTGAGGATTACATACGTAACTTCCTTCAGCCATATAATTGGCTGACGTTATGGAGAGGGTGGGCCCTAACTCCTCGGTACATCGCGATGTCTTCCGAACGATCTTTCTAGCTAACCACAGCCAGTCTGGGATGAAATTATGCATTTTATGAGGGGATGGGTGAGTTTTGCATTCAACTAAGAACAAAACACTTTATCAATGGCACAGGGCATTCTGTTGCAATGCACTCATGTCAGCTCCTTATTATAATTGCTTTGTTGGGCACGAAATATTTGCTTTTAATTTTGAAGTTTCAAGGAAATATTTAGTGTGTACATACTGCAAATGAGTCTGGTAGTATTTTTCCTGCATTTTTTTTTTCCATAATGTTGTTACGATTTCCATAGGCTGATACTGCAAGGAGAATTGTGCTTGCAGAAGGTCAAACTAATAAATCAAGACGTTCAGCAAGGATTTGAAAGGGCTAAAGTGAAGCATAAATCTGAATCTGGCAAAAGTGCAGTAGTATCTTGGACAATAAAAGAATGCATAGATGTTTTTCAGGGCCCACAGAGATGCAAACATTGTGCTCTAAACCAATTGCCACTTTCTTCAAAAGCGCCTGATGTTGTCAGTTGCCAGGGAATCAAGAGGCAGAGTCTGTGTTCCTCAACAGCAGAGTGTTAAACACCATCAGATTTTCTGGGTGAGAAGAAAAAGGGCAAGCTCCCCAACACCTGTCATAGGTTTGAGGTGATACTGACCCTGGGAAACCTGGCAGGTATCTTCCATTCATGGGGTCATGCCTGTCTTTTGAAAAGTAGCGGGAAGCAGGTTGGAAAACTTCTCCAGAGATCTGACCTTCATTCGGTCTGGTCTGTCTATTTTAGAAGTAATGTGGTAACAAATACCAGGTACTTCCTTATTTTCTTTTTTTCTAGTTAATATGAAAGAAAAAGATATTGAGGAGGCTTGAGAATTTCAAATGGTTTGGATTTCATGTATTTAATTTTTTTTTCTCTCCTTGCAAGACTGAAATTTAATGACTCAAACAATTGGCTATTCAAGAAGCAATGGGTGCTTTGTTGATAATGCATGTAACAGCCCAGGTGCAGAGGGGTGCACAGCCAACACCAGAGGCTACAAGCTGGAGTTTGAGCCAGACAAAGGAAAAGGCTCATAAGATTCATATCCTGTTAAGTAAGATAATGTTTTTTGTATGCCAACATCTCCCCTTGCACAACTTTAAACAAAAAATTTTTATCCTCGGGTATAAAACTCCTCCACCCCCTCCCCAGGAACTACCACAACATTCAGACAGAATGCTGAAGATATTCATCCCTTATGACGGAGCATAATTGGTTCAACTACACTGATGTGAGAGGCAGCTGTCATGTCTTTGAACATGTCATCAACCATCAAAGACCCCTGAAACACCTCCAAACTCATTTCTGGAAGGACTAGGCATGACCCACAGTGTTGCATGACATTGCAAAACTCCCTCGCCCCTCAGCAGAGGTACCTGGGCATTCCCAGCTGAATCTAAACATAATCCAGGAACCCATGAATCTAAACATTAATCCATTGAATTGTATATCCTGTGGGCTTCTTCCACCCCAGATAGATCAAGACTGTGGCCATGACTCTGACCAATGGATGTTGAAATTGCAGCAAACAAGTCTCATTGCTGGATCCACAGGTGGTGATGCCATTCTACTGTTACCTTTTCTTTTCCATTTTTTTTCCATTCTTTCTTTTCCTCATATATTTTCTTATTTTATGATTTTATATAGCTCTGTTTCTACAGATAATAACCAAAATGGCTACATACCTCTTTTCCATTACAACCAAATTGTTCTGAAAGAAACCTGCCATATACGTATTTATAACTGCCAGTCATTTACTGTCATTTCCCCCTAATGTGTCCCAAGGGATCTGTTACTAACAAGAACCTCAGTTATCCTGCCATCAGTGGCATTTCTTTTTCTGGAAGTAGATTATTTTCTTTTTTTTTTTTCTTTGACCATGAAAAGCACTGCAACAGCATAGGCATTTCATCATACTACTTCAGTGTTAACTCTTTAGCATAGTGTAGAGCTTGTGCTTTCGTAGGGGCAGTATATGTTAGAACTAACCTCCAGAGCAGTTGATCTCTCAGTAGGACGAATTAGAAGTTGAAGAGATTGCTACACTTAATTAGGTAAAGAAATTGAGCTAATTTTCATTGTGGAGGGGGGAAAAAGAGGACTAAATCCTGACAGACATGAGTGCATGAAATTCTCGTCCAAAAAGCTCTACGTGGAGTAGCTTATTATCAAGTTATTGCTGACACTTTTAAGGTGCAATATTCCTATGGTTTGAAGGTTTAGGAGCAGGAGCACATTGCTCACACCTTAGCTACTCCTGAGTTCCCTGGAGAAGGAACACTCTGTCAGATACACCAGTGGGAAAAAAAGGAGCTTAATGGTTATAGCCCTGTCTTCTTAAAATACCAGTGAGGTTTGAATGCTGTACCTTGTGCGGGATGAGGAGCCAAAACTTGTATTCAAGTTGCCAAAGCCACTATTGTAACCTTGGCAATAAACAGAGAGTAGCTTCAAGAATTGATACCTTTCATACCAAGGATTCATTAGAGGGTGTCTTAGAAGAATCTTCATATGATGAATTAACCCAAAATAATTTGCTTTAATTTCTACATAATCACAAATATCTGGTAGAAAATGCAATAGACACATATCTCTTCAAGAATCTGGATAAAATTACCTTTTTTAGAAACAGTTTCATTCCTGATGAAATGTTTCTTTGAAAACTTTAATACTTTATTTCCTCAAGTATGCACTGTGTCTAGGTGTGCTGGTTTTGGCTGGGTAGAGCTAACTTTCTTCACAGTGGGCTGTGTTTGTATTTGTGCTGAAAACAGTGTTGTTATTGCTGAGCAGCACTTGCACAGAGCCAAGGTCTTTTCTGCTTTTCATACTGCCATACTGAGGTGTGGAAAATTTGAGAAGACACAGATGGGACTGCTGATCTCAGCTGGCCAAAGGGATAGGGACACCATATGGTGACAACCTTAGTATATAAGACAAGGGAAGAAGGGGGGAACATTTGGCAGGATGGCGTTTGTCTTCCCAACTCACTGTTACATGTTTTTGTTTTTCATAGAATATGCTTCGTTGGAAGGGACTCATCAAGAACAAAGTCCAACTCCTGGCCCTATGCAGGACACCCCAAGAGTTACCATCATGTGTCTAAGAGATTTATCCAAACACTTCTTGAACTCTGTCAGGCTGATGCTGTAACCACTTCCCTTGGGAGCCTGTTCCAGTGCCCAGCAACCCACTGGATGAAGAACCTTTTCCTGTTATCTAACCTCAGTTCATGTTGTTTCCTTGAGTCCTGTTACCGGTCACAAGAGTAAAGAGACCAGTACCTTCCACTCCACTTCCCCTTGTGAGAATGTTGAAGACCACTATGAGATCTCTCCTCAGTCTTCTCCAGGTTGAACAGAAGTGACCTCAAATGCCTGTTCCCCTCCAGACCCTGCAGCATCATATCTATCCTTTGGATGCTCTCTAATAGCTTAATGTCTTTTTTGTACTGCGACACCCTAAACTGCACCCACTTTTTGAGATGAGGCTGCATCAGTGCAGACCAGAGCAGGACAATCCCCTCCCTTGCCTGGCAGGTGGGGTTGTGCCTGATCCCCCCAGGATACAGTTGCCCCTTCTTGCCACGGCACTGTAGGGTCATATTCAACCTCTCACTCCCCAGTTTATAGATACAACCAGGGTTGCCCCATCCCAGGTGCAGAATCTGGCACTCAGCCTTGTTAAACTTCACAAGATTGGTGATTGCCCATCTCTAATTTGTCCAGGTCTCTCTGCAGGGCCTCTCTGCCCTCGAGGGAGTCAACAGTGCTTCCCAACATAGTGTCATCAGCAAACTTACTTAGTATTCCTATGAGGTCTATGTACAAGTTGTTAATGAAGATGTTGAGGAGGGTTGGGCTGAGGATGGAGCCCTGTGGAACCCCACTGGTGACCAGACACCAGCCTGACGTCCAGACACAGCCTGACCCCATTCACTACAATTCTCTGTGCCAGACCCATGAGCCTGTTGCTGTCCCAATGCCTAACATGGTTACTCAGCTGTGGGATGGACACCCTGTCCACAAGGACACTGAGACACAACATCAACAGCTTTGCTGAAGTCCAAAAATATTGTATCTACTGGAGTTCTAGATCAGTTAGGTGGATTACCTTGTTGCAAAAGGATATTATGTTGGACAAGCAGGACTTTCTCCTGTTGCACTGTGCTAGCTGTGATGGAACCCTGCTTGCCTGGATATGGCTGAACATCTGCCTGCCCATGGGAAGCTGTGAGTGAACTCCTAGTCTTACTTTGTTTTTTGTGCTTGGCTTTTGCTTTATGTACTAAGTTATCTTTAAATCAACCCAGAGTTTTCTCACTTTTACTTTTCTGATTTTCCCTGATACCTCTAGCGATGGAGTGAGCAAGCTGGTTGCATGGTGCTTAAGTCACTGCCTGGGGTTAAACCACACAGGACTAGGCTATAGCTGGGTTCTAGCTACATGCCTGGATAATGCCAGGCTTACTACATGTGTCAGCAGAAAAAAAGGAAACATTTAAATTTGGCTAGCCCAGTAACAATAGTAGGAATGTTAGCTGCAGCTCACTGCAGTACCCAGAGCATGTTCCTGAGAGCCACGTATTTTGTGTCCCAGACATTCTTTTGCACATATGAAAGCTTTTGCTACTGTATCTTCACCATTACAGTGGTATATCCCCATGTTATACTGGGATTCCATTAGCACAAATATCCCCATGTTATACTGGGATTCATAGCACAAATGACACTGGGTAGCAGCCAGACCATGTTCTATGATGTATACTGGCATGTGTTTACAGGTGGGAGATGATTCAGAATCAAAGCCTTAAATAAGGCAGGCTAAGTGCCCAGCTCTATTACTCTAGGATGACCCTTCCATTCAACAGCAAAAGTGCAATGTTGATTGCATTGAGAAAAGCAATAGGTTTTTTTCAAGTCGCAAAATGGGATATCTGCTACATAAATGTTGCTAATCAAGAACTGTTAAATAGTGTATTTACATAAGTACTAATACATAACTTAAGTAGGGATAATATGTCTAAGAAACTTACCTTTTTCTTTCACAGAGCATTAGCAATCATTGCAGCCTCACCAAACACAATTTATTCTGTCTTTTTCATGCTGTGTAAAATCACTCCAAATGATGTCTTCTCTTTACCTGAAATAAGAATAATAGCTTAGATTTGTGAGAAAGAAGCACAAGAAATTTACAGGCCTCATTTGTCTTGTAGGATAACCTTTAAAAATTAGTATCTAGCCACTTATTTATGCTGATGATATTATACTCGGAATTTCACACTCAGTCAAGAAATTGAGAACAGATATACTACAAAATAAATGGAATGATACCAAACTAAAATGCAGTAAATTTAAGAAAATTACTCTTAAGTATTTTGAGGGGCTGTATTTGAATACTATTGCTGATTTTTCTAGTATTATTATTTTTATTATGTGCTTTTATGGCATTTTCTTAGTTTTAAATGTTTCCCTCACTTCTGAAGCTTTGTGAAAATCTGGCAAGCAAGGCAGAATATTGACTGACAGACCACATATGCAGGAGAGAAATTGATGGCATTAGGTTGTTCAGTCGATTGCATAAGTGAAATAACATACTGGTAATGTTAGGAGTGGTGTGGCATGGAGGAGCAAAATATATTTCAGACAAAAGTCATGATTGTTAAGTTGATGGCTCATGATTGGCATGTTTTTTTCAGCTTTGAAAGACTGTTATTTCAATACTTTACCAGGAAGAAAAGAGAATTGTAATTATTAAAAAGCCAAGCAGTGGGAACTAATCTTGTATTTCAAAGTGAACAGATATACTTGTTGTTTTCTCGAATGCATGGAAAGTAAATTACAGTAGTGATTATTTGTATTAATTTGAGTTTTTTATTTTTATATCCATGGAATTTATTCCTTTCATTCTTCCATTGTATTTTCTCGATATCTGATTATGCTTTTTCTTTTTTTTCCCTTCCAATCGTTGTTGGTCTATACTTAGTTTTGTCATTTAAGCCACTGTATTTTTCTTTGAAGCATGTTGCTCTGGGATATATTAGAGCAGGGATATAGATCGAAGCTGCGCTGTCAAGTGTTACCTACTGTCACCTGAAAAGAATGAATGTAATTTAACACGTTCTAGTTAAAGTGTATTCTAAAATTGGATCTTTTTTCACAACTGTTCTTTATTCCACTGTCTATGAAAAACAGGTAAATCTTCCTTCTAAGATGCCCTTTATTTTGATCTCAGCATAGATCAAATTAAATACATGCAAGCAAGTTTATGAACTTTCTACACTTTTATTTTATATGCTTCCCCTTTATGTTATTCCAAACACCATTAAAAGAGGACATTTCTTGAGCAAGAGCAAAATTTGCTATATTCAAGCTCAACTTCAGAACACTGGGTGATTACCAGGCCACAATGGAGGTTAAATGATCAATCATCATTGAAAAATCATGAGATGGGAAGAGGAAAATCATCTGAAATTCAACAAGGGTCCTGCAGCTGGGGAGGAATCTCATGCATCAGCGCAGGCTGGGCTGACCTGCTGGGGAGCAGCTCTGTGGAGGAGGACCTGGGGGTCCTAGTGGATAACAAGCTGTCCATGGGCCAGCAATGTGTCCCTGTGGCCAAGAGGGCCAATGGAATCCTGGAATGCAGTAGGAACAGCATTACCAGCAGGTCAAGGGAGGTGATCCTGCCCCTCTACCCAGCCAAGGTGAAGCACATCATGTCCAGTTCTGGGCTCCTGAGGCAAGAGAGACATGGAGCAGGTCCAACAAAAATCAACCAGGATGATTAATGGACAGGAATATCTCTCTTATGTGGAAAGGCTGAGGGAGCTGGGCCTATTCAGCCTTGAGAAAATATGACTTAAGCAACTGGTGAAAGGGGAAATATCAAGCTCCGATGCTGGAATAGATCGGGTGGGAGGTTAGTTGTGGAGCTCTACAGTAATTGAGACCAATCTGCTTAATGACATGAACAATGTTGTTAGCTTCTTACCAAAAAGTGTTTAGGTGCTGTCAACAAATGTCATTTCACTTAGAAAAAGTTAGAAGACCTTGACAGTTCATGAGAAAAAGGGAGATATAAAAGCACGAAAGCATATTAAAAAGAACTGAATCAATTTCTGACTAAGCCAATGTCTGATTTTCAGGGACTGGACCTCAGTCTCTGCTCCTACTGGAGATCTGTTCCAAAAGCTCATTTACATCCATATTTGAATTTCTAGCCTGCTTTACATCAGTTTAAGACATTTGGTCTAATTTAAAAGTGTCTAATAGTCGTGTCCCACCCACAACTGCTCTGCCCATCATTTATTTCTCCTAGTTATTTAAAGGAAAGTAATTCTGGTTTTGTTTTTCACGGACTGAGGCTCTGTTTGTTGAAAGTTCCCTCTGTCCTTTACTGACTGTAGACAATGAAGTGAATGGTGTTTGCACTGTTACAGAGTACTTTAATATCCTTCTTATTTCTGCTGAGATACCTCAGCTGTTATAGTCCAAGTAACATTTGCCTTTCTCACACTGTAGTGCATTGAGGGCTCATAGCAAGGATCAGATCAGCTATCACATGTGGATCCTCTTTCTCCAGAGTTTACTAATATGCTGAGAAATAGCCTAAGTAGATCACTGTGTCATTCCTATGATGATTTACGATATGTATGTGTAGCGTGGGACTGTAGAAAACTTTATTAAGACGATTTCTAGGAAAATATAAGCATGAATGAAAACACTATGGAAGGCAGAGTTTCAAACCATATGCCCTGGGTTTTTAAGTGATTTTTCTTTGATAATTATTTCTATATGTAAATGTAAATTATTCCTGGTTGTTTGTCTCTTTTAAAAAAATGAAATGAAATAATGAAATGAAATGAAATGAAATGAAATGAAATGAAATAAAATAAAATAAAATAAAATAATAAAATAAAATAAAATAAAATAAAATAAACACAAAAAATTAAGAACAGCTGAGGAACACTAACTTTCCCCCACCAATGCTTCAAAGCATGCCAACATACCTTGTTTGGATAGCCAGAATGACATGCAGAGAAGGTGAAACTGGCTTGACTCCATACAGCTGAAGGGAAAGGGAACAGGCTGCACAGAGAAGTTGTGGATGCCTTATCCCTGGAAATGTTTAAGGCCAGGCTGGGTGAAGCTCTGAGTGCCCTAGTCTAGTGTAAGATGTCCCTATCCTATGCACAGGGGGCTGGAACTAGATGATCTCTAAGATCCTTTCCAACCCAAAACCATCTATGACGCTGGTTTTAAAATTACTGATAACTGGTACCATGCAACATTCATCTCTGCCAGTTAACAGAAGTCAGGAAATTAGTATTATTTCTTTATTACATGCATTTAAAATATCTATAACAAAATACATCTTTTTCAGGCTGGAATTGTACTTTTTAAAATAATTTTATTTCAAAGGCAATCCTCAAAAACCTCAAAGAAATGTGTGTAGTTTTTTCCTGTGAGTAAGTAAAACTGCAGGAAAAACAGAAAGGCTGAAATAGAGGATGAAAGGTACAGGAGCAGGACTGTCTGCCTGCAGTCCCTGAAGAGCATCCTGCATTGGGTATTTGGAAGCTTTTCTTCATTCACAGCAGGCTTAGAAGTGGTGACTCTGTCCAAGTGGCCAAAATCCTCAACCCAAAGAATTCAAACTTCAAGGACTTTACAAAAGATGTCAAGATCCTTCCTGCTGTGTTCTGTGTGGATTCCCAGAGAGGCTGTGTATGGCCTGCACACAAGGCAGAAGTAAGTGGGAAAGATTTTTGTGGATAATCCATCATGTATGGATTCATATTTTCCAGGCAGGTGACAATATGCAGAGACCTCTCTCTTCCCCTTCCATTGCATTCATTCTTTCTAACAGGTTAATAATCTGTTCAGAACTAAGTGACTGCCACATCTCGATGGAAAATATTCTGGATTATTAGATAAAAATCTATCTTCTCATTAACTGTCAAAAGAGTTCAGTTTAGCAGATTATATTATTTTCATCAAACAACATGGAATATGATGATATTTGGGTTGGAGTTTGTTGGTTAAGCTATGATGGGTTTTGTCTGTTTTTTCCTCCTAGTCTTAACATGCAGATTCAGTGAGATTTATTTCTTCTTCTCTTTCTCCTCAGAATTTTGGTAAGCGGAGATGATTGGTTGAAAAACGATTGACCAATATATATATTTTTTTAGTATGTTACATTATTAGGATAATTGCAATAGATACTTAACTGTAAACGAATCAATAGCACATTCAAGTTTTAAGGAATAGAAAAGCTGGACTATACCAGTTTCATTTTGGCATTTCACAGGGTTTGAGTAGATGAAACCAGATTGAAAATATTACGAGAGCACAAACCATCTGCAACAGTAAGCCAGTAGGAATCACTAGAAAATTGCTTTATTGATAGACCTCTTTAAAAACAGCTCAAACTGAGAAGAAAGTAATGTTTTTTAAATCTCTCTACAGTTGAACTGAAAAAAAAATTTCTTTTGTAAAAGATGACTTCTACCTCATAATCAGAAAAGAAGTGACATGAGTTCAACAATATGGTAATATCAAGATCATCAAATGAGACGTAATCAGAAATGAGAAACTAACATAAAAAGTCAAGGCACATGTTTGGCATAAGTAAATGGGAAAACAACACTTAATAAATGAATGCTTTTCTTTTCTTCCAAGAAAATTAAACACAAATCTCCTCCAAATTATATTTATGAAAAATTTGTCTCATTTGACCACACAGAGCACTTTCTGAACTGTCTGCAGCCATACTACGTGATGGCAAATTCTCACAAATACTTGTTTTTCAAAACTTAGTGAGTCTCCTCCCATCTCCATGATATTTTTATTTTTCTAATAAGTGTACAACTAATTAGTGCACAACATTAGAATTTCTTGATTGTAAGCTACGTACAATGGATGGTTTCCCCTTCTATTTTCATTGCTTAAGTCCAGGATTTAGGTTTGTGATCAGTTTAAGAAAAGTGACAAAGATATTATGAAAACAGTAGGACTTAAAAAATTATACTTTCATTAGGGTCAATTGTATACCGTTTAAATACTATAAAAAGTGACAGACTGTTACCTGCTTCCATACATAAATACAAAAATCACCCCTAAGACAACTTATCCATAGAATTCAATGTCCCATAAAATGCAAAAAGACTGTGAGGAATCTGCTTAAAGATCCTCAGGAATCTCTTAACTTCTTTAGTTCCTTTAAAAAGTGCTGGATTTTATTCCATTCATTGCTGCGCTCCAGCTGCTTCTGGTTGAATTTGATATTGAAAGATGTAGATATGATAGAATCACATGAAAATTGCAGAAACCCATATAGTAGTATAAGAATTTCCTCTTTCATCCTGAGAAGTTTGTCTTCCTTCCTGAGCAATAGCCTCAACTGCTTTCAGATTAAAATAGAAGATGCTGACAAAAACTTCTCCAGAGACATTGTAGACTTTCCATTTTAAAACTCTTGCTTTAGTTTAATACATGCAATATCTTCAGGTCTTTCTCCTAAGAAATTTAAGACAAGATGTAAGAAAAAAGGACAAAGAATAGGCCACTATTGTCAGTCACATATTAGGAGAACGATGCCTCAGTCTCTCTTTAAGATACTTCATAATACAAGCAAAGACAGAAATAATTATAAATGTGTATTCATTCTTTAAGACTTATTCTTCTCAAAACCCTTTAAAATTGTAATTGTGTTTTAACCTTGATGTCCTTATACCATAAACATTGAGCCTCTTTTTGCTCACAGAGCAAGGGTTAGACATCTGTTAAAAAGTCTAATTCTACAGTTTTGGCATATGGCTCACAGTTCAGAGCTAGCAAAGGCTGTCTGCTATCCTATAGAGCCAGGTACAATTCCTATCGACACAATACATCCTTAAAATAACTGTCTCACTGGTTGTATGGGCTTGAGAATAGATGCCTAGTAGCTTTCAGACAAGAAAAGAAGGATTGGCAGCACCTGTGTTATTGTTAAGACCAAAATATCAGGCAACAGAGTTTCATAAACATGCAGAGGACTTTTCAACAAACGGCCCTGGACATGTGGAAAACCAGCATTTCCTGACCTTACTGAGGACAGGGCTTATACTGTGACAGGAAATCACATTTGTCTCCGCTCACATCCTTCAATATGTAAAGCCAACTAAAAACGGATTTATATTACAACACCACCAATGCAAATAAATCATTAACAACCCAACAAACAAACAAACAAAAACAAATCCACAAAAAAAAAATCCCACAAAAAGAGTGTATCTCTTGCCTCTGGTTTTATGTGACACAATAGGAAAAAAAGGAGTCTTTAGGTCCTTATGTGAAGAAGGTGTCAGAAGCTCCATGGTATGTTTCCCTATCAGTTGACATCTGTATTCTTTGTGAGGTAGGTCTGATTAAATTACCTTTTGCAGTCCTAAGTTGCAGTAGTTTTTGCCTGGAAAGTTAGATGATGTTTTCCTTTGGCTAAGAAAATAAATTAACGTACCTGATTCAGAAAGATTACCTTTGCTAAAAGAAAAAGATACGCTGGAGAGTAAAAATATACAATCTTACCCCAGGAAACAGCACAGTGGGTTGTATAGTAAAATTGTACTTGAAAATAAAGCAAAGTAAAATGAAAATAAAAGAAAATATAATTAAAGCAAAAATAAAGAAAAAAAAAGAAAACAAAAAGCAACAAAAAAAAAACACACCATAATTTGGGGCTTTAATGTGTAAATATATTACAGATTTCTTGTAACCCAGCATGCACATTCTCCTGAGTGAAAATAACACCTAGTTCATTTCTACAATACTAACAGTGGGCAAAAGTGAATATGATAAAGTAAAATAAAACACTGAAGTCATATGTGCTGAGCAAAGCTGTGTGGGTGATGGCAGCAGCAGGAGTCCACGGGATGCCAGGAAAGCCATTAAGACAGGAGCTTGGAAGGCAACTGTCATTTTCCCATGGTGTTTAGAACTACTGATTAATGGAGAGTGATGTTAGTGTTCTTCAGCTAACCTTTTTCAAGGGAAAATAAAGTCACTTTCAAACACTGTTCTCTGTTCAGCTCATTGTTTGTGAATTCTTCAGGCCTGGGGATCTCCATTAGTAATTCTGTTTATACAGTTTGGTTTATTAAATGTATGCACCAAGGGAAATAATTTTCTTTTATTTGCAAACTAGACTCAAGGCACTGTAGAATGATGTCTTGTTTTAAATTCAGTATGTAAAAATGAGGTTTCTTTATTTCAAGAGCAAGAAAATCCCATAAATTTTCAGATGATGTGTTCATAACTTACCTCCATTTCTGAGGTGTCTTTTTTCAAAATACAATAAACTCAGCATCCCTTTGGAACCTATTATGGGAGGTGTTTCCATACAGCAAGAAGTTGCCTTAAACATCCTAAATTTAATGAGGTTTTTATACAAGTGTCTGTATCACTGAAGTCACCATAGCCAATGTCTGCTAAATTACACTAAATAAGGATGGGAACACTGCTGTCAGTAGCCCTAGCAGACTCTAAACAGAATTTAATCATGTATGGCTGATGCATCCATTCTGTTTTCCTGCAATCTGTTCCCTATATTTGATTAACCTTTTTAGTTGAAAGTCTCTGCCCAAGTGAAACATTTAGCTCTATGGAATGAAAGTAATACAGATATGCAAAGTGTCAGGCAACAAGCAAGGTGTTCTGCCAAACTGTTCTGCAGTTACAGCTGACAAAATTTATTTGTTTTTAACTAGAATTTGACAGGAAAATGCGTATTTGCTGAAGAAAATATGTTTCTCAGCAGCTAGAAAAAATTATCCATACTATCAAAATTTGGATAATATTGATGTAGCATTTCATCACAGATGCTGCTTAGATACTTATATTTCCTCTTCCTTTGTGCATCAGACCTCTCAATCAGAGTACTTTTTCTCATGAGACATTGTAGCTGGAGCTCTGATGAAGTATTTTGATGGCTCACCAAGGATGGAGCCCTCTGTATAACTGAGGGAAAGCAGTGAGAAAGAGCCATTTAGTGCTATTTCCTAAAGTATAGTTCTAGTTTTAAACAGGAAATTTTTGCAAAAATATATCTATTTATTCAGGGAAGTGGATCCTCTCTATCTGGATGCCTGTGCCACACATATCTAGGGGTATTAAAAACTGTAGTTAGGATGCATAGGTTTAACTATGACTAAGACTTATCTCAAGTCCCTCTTGAGAGATTTGTTGAGAAGTGCCAGTATCATTCGCTTTACAAACCTAACAAATTAAAATAAAGTCAAGCTACTAATGTTCCTCAAAATCTCTCTTATTAGCTGCCAAAAGATATAGACATCCTTTTATTAAAACTAAAAAGCATGAGTGGATGGGGTTATAAGGGTTATACAGGAGTATATATGAATTATACCAAGAGCACTTGGAATATCAGTGTTGCACTGAGCATGTACACCTGTACCGTATCTTTTAGCTACTTAGGTTGTTTGTTATCATCTTGCAGATGTGTTTTCCTTCCACAGTTACCATCATTGTTTCACTGTGTGGTGAACAAATCCTAAGTTCTTTAAAGTGAATCTGAACCTCTTGCCACTTCTCTCTCTCACTTCTCTGCAAGCATTCCACCAGGATGTGCTCCTAACAGGAAATCTTGTCCTCATTTCAGCATGTGCAAGACTCCAAGTATAGCAGAACAGCAGTGGTCTTTCAGCACAGCATACATGAGGATTTCTTCATTTTTATTTCCTAAAGGGAATCATTCAGCACGCAGGAATTTATTGTCACTGCCCAGGAGCACCAGTGGTTTTTGGAGGGAGAACATCACCCACTCAGTGCATCTCAGATGCTGCTCCCCAGTGTATCTGTGTAATGAGTCCTTGCTCCTTACCAATACAGTAGGCACCTGAAGAGGTGTCTCAGCAAAAATCCCCACCAAAAACCTCGACAAATGTTCCCAATTACAAAATTTTGTTCTGCATTAGGAATGGATTTAAGTTATAAAAAATTTAAATTACATTAATTCATCTATGTTTTGAGTTCTGTGTTCCAAGTACAGTAACTATGCCCATTTGTGAATTTTCTAACCATTTCTGACTGTGGAAATTTATCAGGGAATGTGATCTCCAAAAAATGATCTTTGTATAGCATCAGTTTTTCACAGTCCTTCATTTAGGACAGCTTATTCTCCTCCCCAATACATTGGCAGGGGGGCTCCCCAAAATAGAATGTCTTAGGTTGCAATGCAAGATGTAACCAGAAGTATGTATTCTATCACCAGCTGTTAAAACCAGGTAGAGCAGTGCTCCTTGTCTCTTCCATGACCCATTTCTCATAACTCAGGGGGATATCCTCTGTTAATGGGCCATCTGTTAAAACCAGGTGGGGCAGTGTTCTTTATTCTTTCCACAGCTCATCCTTCCTCCAGGGAGATACCTTCTGTTAATGGCCCATTGAGTCCCACTGCATGACTGATAAAATTACATCATCCTATTGGGAGATGCTCCACCCAGTGGGAGGAGCCAAGCATTTCCTACCTAGGCAAAATCTGAAATTTGGAACATCAGAGCAGCCTTTGCCCACTGGATTCCCAGAAGACCAGGCCCGTCTTCATCACCACTGGACCTTCAGAAGAAAACTGCACCTTTCTCCAGGATCGTTGCTTCAACTGAACCACATCTGTCACTCCAGGAGGACTGCAGCCACCATTTAATGGGACTGCTACCAACACCCTGATTGACTGACGGGGTGTCAGGTTGTACTCTGACTCTGTAAATGTTTAGTTTTTTGTATTGCAGTATTTTTATTTTAATTTTCCTAGTAAAGATTTGTTATTCCTATTCCCATATCTTAGCCTGAGAGCTCCTTAATTTCAAAATTATTATTTAATGGGAAGGGGTTTACATTTCCATTTCAAGAGACCCTCCTGCCTTCCTTAGCAAACACCTGTCTTTCAAACCAAGACACAGAATAATAGAATCATTATGTTTGAAAAGCCCCTAAAGTCAGAGTCCACCTATTAATGTACTACCAGGTCCACCACTAAACCATGCACCTAAGCACCACATTGAAACCTAGAGGCCAGGCACCTCCAAAATGCGCACAAGGTCGCTTCCTGCTTGCCTGAATTAGTGACTGGACTTGAGCCTCCCTCTCTCATGACCCAGCTGAGGCAGTGTTCATCAGCAGTTTGGCTGCACAGAGGGGATCTTTCAAATCCCCCACATCTGAGCTGCTGGGACAGAGAGAGGGAGTTGCTGTGGAAAATTCCAAGGACATGAGAGGAAAATATCCTTCTCTCTGATCTCCAACAATTATATAATCTTACAGATATTTCACTTTTTGTATAAATAACTAGAATAAATGCTGGATCTGAACTTTTATTTCAGATCTCCTAGACTATCTTCACCCTGAGGCTGTTTGGAAGCATAGTGAAATTTTTCTGGTTCCTACTTTTTTTGGAGAAATTATCCCAATTCAGGACTGGTGGCTGAGGGGATGCATGTTTGTTTGGTTGGTTTGTCAGAGTATTTTGTTGTATCAGTTTCTTATGTTTTATGGAACAGTCATTTCCTGCTTGGGTCTTGTCAAGTCTTACTGAGCTGACTTCCAGAGGGATTAATCAAAGCCTGGCCTGAGAATTTAGCCTTTTGTCAGAAATAAATCACTCTTTTGATATTTGAAAAAGAAAAAGTATTGCTGAGGAGAACTGTTCCCTTTTTTAATATCTATTTATGTCTGAGCAAATACATTTTTTATTATATAAATCATATGTAATGTTCTTCCTTGCATCCAAGCAATGAGAAAATATCCTCAGGCAAGTTGTTTTCTGAAATAATCAGCTCAGGCATTCCCCATCTGGAAAAACACTGTTATGGTACTGTGGCTTAAAACCAAGTGAGTGATGGAATATGACTGATGTGAGCCAGTGTACCAGAAAATGTTTTTGTTTCAAACATTATACCTGGTCTTGAATCCAGTCCCAGCCTCAGTATTTTACTTACTCAAGGGCAGACATCAAACACCTGCTCTGTCCACTCTCCTTTACTGCCAACACCATCAATTTTCCAAATGAGTCAGCACATCTCTATTTATTCTTTAATTGATTGTTAATACTGAGTTCTAATTGAGACTGTAGAATTAAAGTTACAGATTTGATTGTCTGCTCAGAGTTCAGAATGCTTCCTTGATCAGAGCTGAGTCTTACAAATTGTATAAACAAATGCAAAACAACAAAGAAAAAATCAAATTCACAGCTCTGCAAAATGAGCTAACTCATGTGCTTACTTCTTATTTGGCCTGTAACACAGGCAAGAGCAAAATGTATCTGGAAGAATTAAAAAAAAACAAAGTCAAGGTGAAAATAAAACCTTTCTAATTTTATTTCTGAGGTGGCAAATCATCCTGAAGATAGTAGCAGATTAAATACAGCCACAGGACAACCCATGACTAATTTTCTTAAATCAAATTAGAATTGATTTCCAGACTCCATCCACAGAAATATGTGGATATAATTTGGTGAAAATGCTATTGAAATAAGCATTCTGCAAGAAGCAAAGAGCATGGAGTATTAGCATTCATTGGCCCTTGTTCTGGTATCAAGAGTTGTTTTAAAGTCTCTCTCCCCCTTGAGGATAAAAGTAAATAAATGCAGTTTTGTTTCCATTCAACCCAAATGTATAACTGTAGAAGCAATTCAAATATTAGGAAAATACATAAAATTTAACATCCATTTTTTAAGGCAGTATGTAACATCACATGCTCTGGCATACCATTTTTGTCATGTGCAGTGAGAGTCTGTATCAAGCCTTGAAGGAGAGAAGGCTCAGTTGCAGTTTTCTAAATTAATGGAACCCATCTGAAAAATAAAAATTTCTTTTCATGCTCTGTTCCCTGTTTGAATCTCCTCAGATAAAGACAAGGAATTTCTCCTTTTTAATGAAATTATTTCATTCTTCTTTTCCATGACTCATTCTAGGTCTAATTATTTTTTCTGTGCTCTATGACTCAGAGCATCCAGGCCTCCCAGTCTTCAATGCTATTTTTACCTCTGTCCCTATGTATCCTTTCTTCTCTGTGAGATTTTTTGCTCACATTTTTCGTGTTGTATTAACCACTTTCCGCAGCATGAATAAGACTCAGCTGTGGGCTGCTAACGAGGACCTGTTGATGGTGAAAGAGATATTCCTCTGGCTTCATATAATTTGTGAAGCACATTAAAAAGAACTAAGAATGACCCTATAGGATTTTAGACAGAGCTTCAGCACTGTATTTAAGGGTAGCGTGCATGAAGGGTCATAGAAACATAAAATGGTTTGGGTTGAAAGAGAGCTTAAAGATCAGGTCTTTAAGGGCTCTCTGTGGGCAGCGACATCTTCCACTAGACCACATTGTTCAAAGCCCCATCCAACCTGGCCTTGAACACTCCCACAGATGGGGCTTACACAGATTCTCTAGGCAACCAGTGTCTCACCACCCTCACAGCTAAGAATTTATTCCTAATATCTAATCTAAACCTATCCTCCTTAAGCTTAAGGCCATTTTCCCTTGTCCCACACTAAATGTCCTTGCAAAAAGTCCCTTTCCAGTCTTCCTGAAGGCCCCTTTCAGGTACTGGAAGGCTGCTCTGAGGTGTTTCCCTGAAGCCTTCTCTTCTCCAGGTTGAACAGCCCCAACTCCTTCTGCCTGTCCATAGGGAGAGGTGTTTCAATCCTTTGAACATCTTTGCAGCCCCTCACTGGACTCATTCCAGCACATCTTCCTTATATTGTAAGCCCCAGAGCTGGATGCTGTGCTGCAGGTGAGGTCTCACAAGAGCAGAGAAGATGGGCAGAATCAGCTCCTTTGCTCACACTTCTTTTGATGCCTCCCAGCTAGCTTTCTGTGCTGTGAGCGTGCACGGCTGAAATGTGTGCCCTTCTAGGCAGGGCTACATCCATTCTCCACCCAACCTGTATTTGTGCAGGACCTTGCACTTGGCCCTGTTGAATGTCCTGAGGTTGACACAGATCCAGCTCTCCAGGTCCCTCCAGCTGCCTTCCCTCCAGTGTGACAGCCACACCGCACAGCTTGCTGCTGCAGTCAGTCTTGCTGAGGGGGCCCTCAATCCCACTGTCCATGTCATCAAGAGAGATGCTAAACAGCACCAGTCTCAGTACCCCCTGAGGATCCTAAAGGACATTTTCTTGTAACAAATATATTACATGTACTTACAAATCTATAGATACAGCTGCTAAGATTAATTTCACAAGACGATCTAATGGTTTAATTTTATAAAAATCAATACTCTTGTTAAAAATTGTGCTTAATATTGCCAGTTGAGCCAACACTATTTTCTGATGCAGAATGCGTGAACGTGTAGTGCTGCACAGGCTACAAAAGAGCTCACTTCCAGCTAAGCCCAAGTGTGAGTTATCCCTGCAGTACATGAAGCGGGAGCATGGGGTCCTGCCTTGCATGGTGGAGCAGGACTCTCTGCAGCCCTTGGAGAGCCCACTCTGGAGCAGAAGGAAAGTGTAAGGAAGGAGGAGCATCAGATCTGTGGTTTTTTTTTTTTTCTACTGCTCAAATTAATAATCGAATATTATTTTGATTGGCAATTAACTTTCTCCAAATCAGGTCTTTAACCGATTATATTAGCTGGTCTTTGTCTTGCTTCTGGGGGTTTTTTTTGCTGTTTTCTCCCATCCTTACATCCCCTCCCCAGTAAGTGGGGCAGAGTAAGTGAGTGACTGTGTAGGAGTTTGGTTTCTATCTAGGGCCAACCTAGTACAGCAGTGCATTCAGGCCATGCAAAATTAAAGCATGCTGTTGAATGGCTGAGTGATTAAAATGAAAGACGAAATTTAGTGTTAGCAGTATTAATTAATGATCAGAGCAAAGAGACCAAAAAAAATGCTGTAGTGTTGGAATTGTTCACTCCTGCTTCTCAGTATTAGATCTGAAGGAATAGCTAACAAACAAAATGTTCATGGTATATTCTGATCATTTGCAACTGACTCTATTGTGAAGAAAGTTGAACCACATCAACAACTTGACTCTTCCAAATTGTGACCACGTTTTGGAATACAAATACATTTAAAGAGTGGAAGTTCCAAAATTAAATTCAATTCAGGATTTCTATAGGGAAATTAGTCCTGTACAAGGGCAGTATTGTACCCTTTTATGGGTGTCCTACAAGGCTTGTTTTCCATCTGAGCCAGACTATATGGTGCAATTGTCTCTCTTGAAATGCATCAACAGCAATGTGATTCTTATGATTCGCAGTGCAGAGTTTGGGCAGAGAAAAAACACACCACATAATGCAGAATATAGTGCTTCAGGGAGCGTGGCTGATAAGGGAGGAAAGGACACCCACTATAACTAAGTCTGCAATGAACTAAAAAAAATTGCCTATGAATATTTTCTTAACCTAATTTGAATTTAAAAATTTTATTTTGTTTCAGTGAATAAATTCATTTTGCTTCAGATTTGACTAGACCCAGCATACACTTTCTTATTAAACACTGAATTAATTTAAATAAGTATTGAATTTATTAAATTATCAATTGATTATTAAATATTAGAAAGTGCCAAAATATTTTCCAGATAGACAAAGAGTTAATTTTTCCATTAGTTGTTTATTGTCAATAAAATATCACTAGAAAACATCTGACTATGTCTTGTAATTTGGTGAGCTAATGAAAGCAGTTTAGTACTTTACTACCTGCAGCTCTGTACCTCTACCTATGAGAACTGTGACTCCTTTCACACCCTACATCCCATCTGCTTGTGTTGCCACTATCTTACCAGTTCTACAAAAAATTATTTAGGTAAAAAATAAAGAAAGGAGTCATCTGAACTGAGAGAAGGAAATATTCACTTGGAAGGAGAAAATGGAGAAGACCACCATGTATGGAATAGTTAATCAGATTTAGATGTGTTAATCCATCTGACTGTGCCCCAAACCTAATCAAAGGCTGTATTTTTTTTCAAAGACCATACATAAAGTATTGAATCACCTAGGTATATTTAGATGTTATGGTCCAGATTCCAGACTGCTAATTTGAGGCATTCAAAAATACACCCCCAGAGCTGTACATTCACTTAGTTTCGAGATTGCTATTCCAAATTATAATTTGTTCTTTGATATATTTGCTATTGTAAGTGTCTCACCTTAGCGAGAAAGTTTTCAGGAGGAAAAAAAAAATCCCCCAAATCCCACAAGAAAGGCATTTCAAGCAAAGAAATATTGCACTGTGAGAGAAAAATGTATTGAGTTTAGGCTCAGTGAATTAATGTGGTATCAGAGTGACAGGTGTTTAGGAAACACTTAAAGACAGCAGAAGTAAATGACAGCTGTAAATGTAGCAGAGAGCAGACACTGAGCCTGTTAACATTTTCCAAAATTAAGGGTGCAATCCATCTCCAAAGCCTATCACAAAATGCCAAGGGGGAGGGTCACCATAGCCTAATATTGTGACAATATGTCTGATTACACAGCACCTCTCCTGGGGCTGAGACCCATGACTTTGAGCCCACCCAGTGTTTGATAACACTAGTGACTTCAGTGTTGAAAGGAGAACTGAGCCAGGCCTGTGCCAGCCTCTTATCATAATGGGCCTACAAAGGGAAATTGATTACCCTGTACAGTTTGTGTGCCAGGGCAAAGGATGGCACAGGACATGGCCATGGACTGAGACCTTTCCATGGAGTCCAGGGCAGCTACAACACCGAACACAAGAAGGAATATGTCCCACAGCAGGGATATAAAATGGGATCTAAGAAAGGTAGCGGAGATGAAAACTCCCTTTGGGAAATCTGTATTTACTGGCAAATACATGCCCCTTCTCGACTTATATTTGACCATAACCATGCAGATTTTGTGGTGAACAGAAAGGTAGGGCGTTATTCATCTACTACAAGTGAGTGTTCTCCAACTATTATAAAAACTCTTTTGTAGGTTTCCTAGTTGAATCCTTGGAAGCCTTGCCTTGCACAAGAACTGAGCAACAAGCAAAGAAGAACCTGCTTCTTCAAACACTTTTTCATCTAATTCAAATGTTTTGTTTAAAATGCGTCTTTTTGGTGGAGGGTAATGAAGGTTGTCAGGTGGCTTTCAAATGTGGTTACTAGAAACACATATGTAAATTAAATTTTTAAAAAAATCTACCTTCCACCAATGATGAAGCCATCAAAAAGTGTAACACTGCACACAGAAATAGGTCCCATTATGCAAATGCATTGCAGAGGATCTTAATAGATGGGAGCCCCTCTGTCTCAGTCTTTATAATTATAATGTACTGTATATAATTAAAATTAATGTAATTAAAACAGTCTCGGCACCAAGTTCAATTATGTCACTCAAATGTTGCCTTGTTGCCTCTAGACACATCAGAACTGGCACACGAATATTATGGAGAAGATAACCCCTATATTCCTTTAGATTAATAAACAGCTGAGACCAAAAGAGGATTAAGGGATAAAAAAGCAACACTGAAACTCATCTTTCCGTAAAATAAAAAAAAAAATTATAAAAAGTGCTTTATCTCTTAAGAGAAACTTGCAACATCCTAAACATTTCTGTTTTAGTGAATAGATACAATAACTAGCAGATTAAAAATATGATAAAGCAAAACCAAACAGTTTAATCCTCTAATTTAATTCTGTATCCATAATGAAGTTGTTAAAACACCATTGCAACTAGCCCTGTGAATAGGAAAGCGAAAAAAATCTACACCTCTCTGATTCACTGGTGGATGAACCTCAGTGCCATCAGCTTTACACCACTGCCAGTCTCAGATCTCCCTCACATCCCATACCTCACTCCCTGGCTGGGCAAAAAGCCCACATAGGCCAGGACCACAGGGGCCCTGCCAGCCACCTCCTCCCTCCTGCAACATCACCAGAATAAACCACAGACAATTAGGGCATGTACAGATACACTGACCATTTCCAATGGTAAATGGATGATCCTGATTTTCACAAAAATCTTGATGATATCTTCTCATAATTCTTGAAATAGTTACTCTATATCAGCATTGATAACATTTTCTTTGACATTGCCTAAAAAGTTTCTGAGGCTGGAATGTGATGCTATAAGAATACCAAAGGTTTTCCAGAAACAACACTGATCTTGAAAGTTCCAATACAAGTCCTGAGCCTGAAACTCTTTCAAACAAGATGAAAGTTATGTATTAAACTCTCAGGAATCATGAAAGACTGTATCCTATCAACCACTCAAACACTGTCAGTTTACACAGATCCTATACCTATGTTACAGTGATAACCTTTAACATTTCTACTGTCCCTTACATTTTCAAATGCTTTTGCAGCTTTTTCCTTGGCAAATGTGGGGCAATAGTTTTGCTTTCTGTCCACCTTTGAGGCTTCTGTGCAGTACCTTTTATCTACAAGATAACTGGAAATAGATTAATAGGATAAGGCTGAACCTTATCAACAATAAAACAGTATTTCTGTTCAGTAATGCTGCCCTCTTGTCATGATAAGATGAATTCATTCCTGAGTGTGAAGTGCAACAATTTCACAGGAGAACTCATTGTTGCACGGCTATTTTGACTCACACTTCCTATCCGAAAATTATCTTAAATTACTAATATAGCCTAGGAATAACAAAGGCTCTGACTTTCAAAAAGCAGTAGAAATTCAACATATGGAATGTCTAGTCTTCTCTTTCTTATAAATATATATGCATTTCCATGGGTTTGGGGTTTTTGCTGTTGTGGTGTGCTTTATTTTCCTTAGGGAAGCAGGGAGTAGGGAGGAAAAGAAAGGAAGCCACTGTAGGCTACAGGATATTTATATAGCTTAGTAGATTTTGAATGATTAAACATAAGGAATTTCACCACATAAATCTAAGAAATTGAGTCAGGCAATCTCAGATACATTAGCAGTTATTTTGCTGAAAAGGATAAGCGAGGTACCAGATGGTAGAGACTTATCTCTGCAGAGCTGAGTGGGAGCTGAGGAACTACCAACCAGTGTATGCTCAGTCCAGGAATGGACAGCCAAAGCAGCTGAAAGATTCATGAAGAGGACAAGGACCAAGAGGAGTGCAGGTGGCTTTATCAGAGATAAAACATGTCAATTTTCCCAGTAACATGGTAAGATTTCCCAGGAACATTTTTAAGTTTCCCAAGATTAGTAATATTTTGGAACTTTCTCACATGACATTCCTACAGGCTAGGGAACCCCGGACCAGACAAAAATATTACAGAAAAATTATTATAGATTGCAAAACTGTCTGGAAAATGGTTAGCCAGAGATTGAATGTCATCAGTCCATGATCAAAATGGAAAGACATTTTGTAGTTTTGCAGGGTTCTTTCTTTGGGCTTAATTAATATATTTGTATTAATTATTACATACATTAAAGACTGAAGGGTACAAGAAAGATGATTGTCACTAAATCAGTACATGATATCACCCCAGAACACACCACTACTATGACAGAGAGTAGTATTAAAATTCAATACCATGCTGATATATAAGGAAACAGGCTGAAAAACTTAATAGATTTGAGCAGGAAGGGTACACACACAGAGACAAGAATAATAAATTGCATGACCCAGGATCAGGAATGATTGCCTAGACAGCAGTTCCACGGAAAAGATATGCAGTTTATAATGGATTACAAGGGAAGCATGAGTCAACATTGTCACTCACTTCAAATAGACAAGCATCTATACTAGAACAAGCCCTCAAAGGTACAGCCTGGCAAACACTGAATTTATTTGTTGTAAAGCACATGTTAGTGCATTTGTGAACTGTACTTTTAACCTCTATGAATTTTTATGAAAAAGATATATTTTGAGCCTTTTGAATCACAACACATAAAAGTAGTACCTACATGTAAAACATGGGTTATTTTATGGTTCATGCAACATTAATGTATTTATTCACAAAATAACATTTAAAAATACTACAGATAATATGTTGAAAATTGTAAAACATTCCTCCTTTGACTTCCAGTGATGATTAAATTTACATAGGGGGATATTTTAAGAATTAGTTTTCTTGATATGGTTTATACAGAATTCATTAAGAGACCAGGAAATAAAATGAAAACAATAATTGTAATTGTCCCCTCCCAGCCTTGTTAGGAGTAATTTCTCAAAGTATTATTGCACTTTAATTAGAAATTTGTGAAATATAGATTAGTTCATAAGACTAATTAGAATTCCTGTTATTTTTTCCTGATAATAAGAAACATGAAAAAATTCATGTCATGCATTTTGTGCATCACTCTGCAACAGAGATTCCTTAACAAGCATATGAAATTCTTATTTCATTTTTTTCTATTCTTAGAAAAAAAAAGAGAAATAAATACGTCCTGCTTGGGAATAATTCAGTGTCTTTACTGGAAAATAAGTCCATTAAAGGCAGAATAATATAAGCTCTTGACAGTACTTACTCAGTTCACTATTTCAAATGCTAAATCCAAACTGCGTTACAGCACAGGTGGTTTATGGACATTCCAATTGTCAGTACAACAAAACACTGACAGTAATAGAGGCTGAAAATTTTTGATAGTAATTAAAATATATTTATTCTACAACCCTAATAATTTATCATCATAATCTACACATATGAATTCTGTGAACTGCATAGGACAGAAGGCCAGGGTATGAAGCTTGAGGAACATCAGTCAATTATCATTATGCTTAATGTGTATTTATTCTTTCCTCTGAGTGGACAGTGATGTGGGCTGAGAATTGGTTGAATGGCAGATCCCACAGGATTCTAATCAGTGGCACAGGGTCTTGTTGGAAGCCTGTCACTAGTGGGGTCCCCCAGGGTTCACGACTGGGAACAGTGTGGTTTAGTTTCTCCATTACTGACTTGGATGAAGGGGCAGGTGCCTCCTCAGTGAGTTTGCTGATGACAGGAAAGAGGAGGAGCAGCCAATACACCAGAGTGCTGTGAGCCCTTCAGAAGGGCTTCGACAGGCTGGAGAAATGGACAGAAAATAACTGTTTGAAATTCAACAAGGACAAGTGCAGGGTCCTGCAGCTGGAGAGGGATAACCCCGGGCACCAGCACAGGCTGGGTTGACCTGCTGGGGAGCAGCTCTGTGGAGGAGGACCTGGGGCTCCTGGTGGATAACAAGCTGTCCATGGGCCAGCAATGTGTCCCTGTGGCCAAGAAAGCCAGTGGGATCCTGGAGTTCATTGGGAAGAGCATTGCCAGCAGGGAGGGAGGTGATCCTGCCCCTCTACTCAGCCATGGTGAGGCCACATTTTGAGCAGGTCCAACAAAAGGGCAACAATGATTAAGATATTGGAGAGCCTCCATTACAAGGAAAGACTGAGGGAGCTGAACCTGTTCAGACTCAAAAAGAAACAAGGGAGAGGGCATGTCAACAATATCTATAAGTATTTGAATGAAGGTTTAGTGTCAAGATGAAGCTAGGCACTTGTCAGTGGTGCCAAGCAGTAGGACAAGAGGCCATGGGCAGAAACTGATGCACAAGAAATTCCACCTGAGTATAAGGAAGAACTTTCTTTTCTGTGTGACTGACCACACACTGGAACAGATTGCCCAGAGAGGCTGTGGAGTCTCCCTCACCAGAGATATTCGAGAACCATCTGGACACAATCCTGTGCTCTGTGCTCTGGAATGACCCTGCTTGAGCAGGGGGTTTGGAGCAGATAACCTACTGTGGTCCCTTCCAATGTGACCTATTCTGTGATTTAATTTATGTGGTAGACTAAATACTTAGAAGCAATAAATCACACTGTAAGTTGTTATTTTTGAAAATTTATGAACAGAAGGAACTGAAGTGGAAAAATATCTCCCACAATATGAACAAATCTGCTGGCAGAATGCAGTCACTAAAGCAATACCCAGAAATTCTGCTTGTCTATGAAGTGCACCTATTACAATAGAGCAACAATGGCTCAAAAATATGTAATACTTCACCATGTGAATTTTCTTTAGATCAGATTAGGCCTGTGCTTGTGGAGAATGAAAGATGCAGAAATAAAGCACAAAGAAAATCCCCTTTTTGCCCAGAGGCTTACATTCCCAGAGTTGCCATTAAAGAAAAACCAACAACATTAGCCACCTTTTTTTTGAATAGAAGGAAAGATGATGTCTGCTTCTGTAGTATACTAACCTTATGATCCCAGACCAATGCAGAGCAAGTCACAAGCACTGGAGTGGAACTCATGCATTGAAGTGGTCATGGACATAAAAAGATACCTCTCAGGGTTAAGCAAAGATACTCCAGGTGTGTTAACACCTTCACATGAAAAGTGGGTCCAGGACAGAAAAGCAACTCTGAGCCTCATGGCAAAACCTTTTATCTCACCATCTGTGCTGGAGCCTCCCAAAGTTGCAACAGTGTGATTCAAACCTCATGCCCAAGGGATGATGAAAACATCTGCTGTAAAAAGCCATGTGGGAAAGAGACCTCAAACAGAACTTGGCAAACAGCCTGACCCTGGCATCTCATTGGTGAGCTACCCAGCTCACAAATCAGAGACTCACAAGGGCACACTGGTAGCACCACACACATGGCAGACATATGTGTTGATACCAAGGGAGAGCAAAGTGCAGAGCAGCTTCCTCCAACACGAGGAAAGGGAGACATCTTACTTAGGAATTAGGTCCTCCTTTTTTTCTAGCAGGAAAGAATAAGCTGCTCATTTCTTATATTATGCATAGACCAGAGAGGCTTCATTAGCTGAGTGAATTCTCAGCCTCCGGGCATGTATTGTCAGGGAGAGGAAGCAACAAAGAAGCATCCTCCTCCTCTTTTTATACAGGCAATGGTGAAACAAGGCTACAGAGATACCTTTATGCAGATTCAGCTCCTGAAGCTGCATGCCTGTATGATTTATATCTTTTGATACTCCTAAGGCAAATCACAACTACTTCATAGACCATATATGCAAAGTGTGAGTCATTCATCTCCACATCTCTCCAACATGCCAGATGCATTTCTTAACAGATAAAAGAGCAGAGCAACTTAGCTGTGGGCATCAGGCAGAAAGCTATCTCATATTCCCCTATGTTCCCTCTAAGTATCTGTTGCAGTTTTAAAAGGTCCTTGATTCAGTTTCCCCAAGTAGAAAAAAATGATCATTAAATAGTCATGAGCCATTTGCTCAAAAGAAACTGGAAGGCTTGGTGATCACACCCAAGGTAGTGTAGAGAGTCCAAGCAAAACAAAGCAGATCCAGTCCAGTTACTAGTTATCAAATACATAACTCTTTAATAAACTAAATAGGATCCACCTTAAAATCAATTTAACTTTCAGCCCTACAAGGAGTACAGGAAGGTTGCTCTGGAATATCACTATGTATGGTTTCAGGAGTCCACATCTGTAAGTCAATATGCAACTGCATATACAGAAGCCCTAAGGAAATATCTAAAGGGCTTCTCTTTTTGCAGTTGCCTTTCCAAGGACATTATTTCACAGAGCCAAAAAATGTGCATGTTAGTTAGCAAAGGTTATCTTTCAATACTGCTTTCCAATTCACTAACTTCCCCTCCCTAGTGTCTAGATAATTACCTTCTAGTTGTATCCCTGGAGTGGTTCCTATGGCATAAATGAGGACAGAGACAACTAAAAAAATCACTGAGGTTAATTCCCCTTGGTGTCCTGAGAACTGAGACCACATCTCAGCTTAATTCAAATGGCTAGAGGAGACAAAGGAGAATATAAAGGTTGAATTATTATTCTTTCTACTGATTGAATGGTAGAGGAGTAATTTATCAATATAGGTGTTATTTTTTTTTATGCAAAAATTTTTCAAGAAAGAAAAAACACAAAATCACTCCATAAGTAAACTTCATATTTTTTATTTCTTAGCAACTGGATATTTTTAAATATTTTTAGCAATATAACCTCTTATCATAAAATATGATGCCTTCATTAAAGTATCATATGTAACAATTTTCTCAAATTTTTTCAGTGGTTTTCCCACATTTTATCAGAGACAAAGGGCATAAAAAATTCATGTCAGGTTATTATTTTGTTGCTGTCATAGGAATGATTTCTATGATATATTCTGCCTTGAGTCACCAGCACACTGGTGGAGTCAATTCATTCCCTAGCTTTACACTTGCCAAGAAATGCATGCTCACACCGTTTTATCCCAGTAAAAGGCCTTTACTGACAAAATTATGGCTGCTTCCTGTCTGAATGTAGCCCAGACACAAGGATTATACTGTACTGAGCTAGTGATGGAATAGGAAGATCCTATATGAAAATTCCATCCTGGAGAAATAATTGATACTTCTGCTACTGGCATCACTGCAACACAATTTTACTAGAAGCATCTTTATGCTATTTCTACTCTTTGCCTTAAATTTCCAATTAAGATACTCAGAAAATTAATAGTGATCTTGTGATAAGCCAGGTATTTTACTAAGGACTTAGACATTAGGGAACCTGAAGATCATTTAATTTATCTGAACAAGCAGACTGTTCTAAACCAGATTCTTTATCAGAAGCGATTATTAGTAATCGAGGTGTAATTTTAACAATTTCCATGAAACTCATTTAGTCACGTGGGTTTCTTCCCACCAATCTGCCACTATTTAAGATGCCTTTTAATGGCTATTATATAACCTCTCTGGAAGAATTCCCTCAATATTTGTGTTTATATATTGTCCTCCAGATGACAGCAAAGGTCAACTCCCTATCATCCAATTAAAGGTGTGTTTAATTTTGCCTCTTTCCCCTACACAGCTAACAAAGCCCAGATAAATCAGCTATATAGCAAGAATAAACACACGGCTTCACTTAATTAAAAATTAAATTCCTCTTCAGGGATCATTACAGTAGTGAGCTGCTACATACCTTTGTTAAATAGGTGTTTCTTCGAGGACACAACCAGAGTATACTACTGGGAACTCTGTATCAATATAAGCAGGAATTTGTTCAGACATTCAATTAGAGCACTACACATCTTCATCTCTTTTTAGAAGAGGTGGGTATAGAAAAGCTAAGGGTTCTTTGAAGAACCTGGAGAACTGCATAACTAACTTTGGCTCACCTTTGTACCTATTACATTAATAAATCACATAATTTCAGTATTTGGAAGAAAAATAAAAAAAATATTGCTTTGCATGCTGGTCAATAAAACCTTGTAATCAAAGCAGACTCAGAGGAGATGGGCAACAGGGCTGTGCCCGTTAAGGTCAGTGAAGGTCAGGGCTCTGTGACTGCCCACAGTTGTTGCAAAGAAGCTGAATTTATCACAACACAAAGAGGACTGGAAGGCAGCCTTTGTTTCAGAGAAACAGCTACCAAAAGCTGAGTTGTTCAACTGATGTAAGGGTTTCTCCCTGAGTTATTAAAGAGTGCAAATATCTCCCTTTCTTAGCCAGACCAGCATGAAGGCTTGGGAGTCAATAAGTGTTTCTGCCCAACATAGAGTCTAAATCTAGAGAAACAGCAAAAGCATTCTGAAGAGAGCAGTGGGCTTGAGCTGCCTTCCAGCCATGTATTCCTTCCCAGTAACTGGGGATTCCCAGTACAGTTGTTATATTTTGCTAGGTGCAATTTAGATTTGTATTGTGTTTTCAGTATATTTTTTATCACTTTGGTAATTCAGAAATCTCATGTAATTTCACCTATTTTCAAAAAAGTAAATTTGATATTACACATAAAACTGTCCACATTAAACTATGTAAACATATGGAATATCTAAAAGAAGCTGGTTGGAGAATATTGGACTGTGATAGGCCATTTGAATTCAGGATTTGCCAACATTCCCAGAAAACCAATGTTTAGCTGAAGACCACTTTAACTTCCACATAAAAGCCACAGAGTGCTGCTGAATGCAGGTGTATCTCTTCTTTCCTCCTACTCATTGGCATTAAAACTTCACAAAACACAAGAAAAGAGTGTCAAGAAGTCATCCTTGATCTTTCACTGACCTTCATACCTGTACTTTTCAAGACAGAAGAAAACAGCTCTTCACTCAGATTTTCTTCCATTTCAGTGAGTTGACAGCCACAGCAGTCAGCCAAATAGCACTGATAGCATGCAATATGGTAGGTCTACACCAAATGCAGTTTCCTGTTAAAAAAGAGGGTCAACATTTCCTCTCGAGAGAGTTCCAGGAGCATTAGAGTTTGTTTTCTTCGCCTTCTAGAATCACAGATTAGAAGAGTGCTGAGGTCTCTCACTTTGGGTCTAAAAGCAGACATTCAAGTGGGAGCAGACACTTTATATGGGGCATTTAGGATTCACCTTTGCTTAGTAATATAGTCCCATGATCCAGAAATGCAAAAGTGATCTTCTCTGTGACATAATTGTTAACATGGGGACTCTTATTTATTTTCTCAGCTACAATGCATGTAAAGCAAATAGACCATAGCAATACCATTACACACACTCCTGCACTCACTTTAGAGACAATCAATATCCATTATCAAATTCTCAGCAGGAGAGAAAAGCTGTGAAATTGCCCATAAAATAAATTTACAAAGTCATCCCAATATCTTCTATGTTCTGTTTGAAAAATGATACATAAATAATTGTTTCAAAGGTACTTTCACCTCATTATCATACCAGAGCCTATTCATGGCAGTAGTGGTGATGACTACACCATCCTGTGTTTCACAGAAATGAGGAAAATAGGTTGGATTCTTGTTTCAGTGAAGGGCCATGTTTTGTAATTGGTTTTGTCCTTTGGATCAGGGTCATTCTCTTTTACTTGCTTTTCCTGCTCTGACACAGATCATAACAGTATCTTTTATTCAAATAAAGGTCATGTTTGCTGTATCACCCAAATACTGAAACACTTAATCTAGTCTAAAAGACCAGGAAAAGAGTTTCAACCCTGCAGGAGCTCTTTTTTTTTGGTAACTTTATATTTTCTTTTAGGAAGGTATCCCATAGGTTTTTTCAGCATTCACACAGATCTTGTCTTTGTCTCTTATGGAAGACCCACAAAGTAGAATGATGGTTTTCTTAACAACCCTCTAAATATCCCAGACTTGTGTGAGTTTCTCCTCTCTTGCTCCTTGAGAAAAAGAGACACAAAAATTTACCTTTCTATTTTGTGATACAAGTCATGACAACTAGGCTTCCAAGGAACTGGTGGATCAACGTGCAGATGGTGCTGCATCTGTGCTGAATAAACTTTGGACACATGGGAGAGAAGGAAAGGGTAATTTGATATATATATATATGTATGTATGTAATTTAAATGCCATGAGTGCCCAGAGATACTTGGCATAGCTTCCTGACCCATTTGGCATTTGCTATTACATCCAGGTGATAGGACAGAGCCCAGCATTAGTCCTTGGTCAGATTTTAGCCGATGGTCAAAAAAAAATCAGTAGATCTGATTCCTGGCAGCTGAAGGGCATTCCAATCTAAGAGCCAGCACAATATATTTCAGACAACAAAAGTAACGCTGCTGTAAGCAGTTTCATATATTATTTTCTGCTCCTCAAAGTAGAGGATTTGGATCTCCATAGATTTTGCCAGTGGTCACCACTCATTTAATGGAAACATGCCACAATGAGCATGTTTCAAGACTTCAATGCATTGCAGCCTTTCCAATCTATTACTTTCTAAGATGATTATGTGCATCACACCTAGGTATCATTTAATACTGTGTACTCTGTGTTTGTCCACAGAAACTACAAAGGTACCTGTTATCTTACAACAGGCTACCAACTTAAAAGTGTTGTGTTTGTACTTTTGAACATTTAATGTATTTTTTCTTTTTGGTTCTTTCACACTTAATCCTTTATCTCTAATTTAGACAACTAATTGCTTTATACAAATTACATTATTCCCTTTCATATTTCCCTATATGCTAAATACTGATAAGTAACCTCCATTTATCAATGATATTCAGCTTTACATTAATTATATTTCAAGGCATGAAAAATCATTGTGCAGCAGCACTCTTTAGCATGCATGCATGAACTACATACTGAATATCAACCAAATACAAAGAATTTAACTGAAACCAAGTGAAATATTGAATCCTGAGCAGAGATGGAAATAATACATTCAAATTAATTCAGGCAATTTTGAATACCATCATTTTTTGCTACATCTTATGCTCTCAACAATCACTCTCTTTGAACTACAGCAACTGGGATTAAAGATTAGAATGTATGGAGCCTACCTGTATCTTTCTGAATAGCCACAATTATCGTATGATTTGTAATGCTGTGCTTATGCTCTTGAATGCTAACACCAGGCACCGGTTTTATTACAAAAATCACAAATTTACTAATGCCTTTTAGAGCATTATTTCAGCTGTTTTTATGTGCTGAGTTAAACTGACTACACATGCAGCATAAAATTAGGCATGAAATATGCTCTAATAGAACTATAATTAGAATAGAAATTAAAGGAAATTAGCTAGCATAGCACTGAAAAAACAAAAAAATATTACCCCAGATATATTTTGAACCTAAGTTTTGAGCCTTAACAAGCAATTTGAAAGCAAGTCAAACAGCCTGAGCTAGATGCTAATAGATAACCACCTGTGTCCTCTCAGTGCTCTGGAAAACCTCATTAGCAATGCAAGGCCATGGATCTTGGCTCCTTTTCCACTTAAGTAAATTTAGCACTATGAAGAACCACGATGGAGTGGGTATTTCATGCTAATGAACTCTCCGCACCACATGGTACTCTCTTCTTATTTGAAAAAATGACCATTTGCAAGGAAAGCCAATATTTTACATAAAATATTAGTCAATCAGTAGTTAGAGAAATTCCCTGTGCTGATCCAAGAATAAAGAATCAGCTAGAACTGTTTTCTGAATCATATATTTCTCTTAAATAGAACTCTATGTGGATGTAGTCCCTTGTTTAAGAACAATAGAAACTGGATCAAAAGTTTTTTATTTTAACTGTATCAGATTCAGCAAGGTTGCGGCAAAACAAGATTAAAGCATATTTGGGAAATGATTTCACAGACCTCTAGTGGACTGAAATTGAGCTACTCAGACTTATGTGTTGCTTAACACAGCAACAAATTCCTATAGTTCATCTCTAGTGCCTTCTCACAAAAACTGAATATTGCTGACAAGTTTTATTCTTCAGCAGCTCCAGTGGTGTTTTCTGCTTTTCATGTATAAAGATTTCTGGTATAAATACCAGACAGTGCATATCCCAGAATTACAGAATCTTACCATAAGGCAACTTTTGAAAGATAGTATTTGCATGTCTTTGCAGAGCAGAAAATCGGATTTCAGAAGAGTTCACAAAGGTAACTATGGGAGCTGCATAGATTCTATTCAAACAGGGATATTTTCCACTGTTTCATCTTCCAGTTCCAGCTTCTGACTTCAATAAATCTCTGAAGTTCTCACATCTCTGGACCAAGCTGAAGGTCTCAGATTTCAGGTCTGATGGCAGCATTAGACTGGAACAATTGCCATTCAGAGAACCAAATGACATCCTGAATTGTCAAGCCCAGATCAGAAGCAGAATATGTTCAGAGTATTACAGGCATGTTCCAATTAATGCTGTTCATTAAATGAGGCTCATATCAGACATCTTGAAGAGGAGACAGAATTATCAATAAATGACAATGGGAAAGAGTCAAAATAATGGTTGAACAGTTCACAATAGCCCATCTCAGACTTTGACTCCAGAAGTTCTTTGAGATTCAATAAGAATACAAAAATCACCAAACCTCCCAAACATTGTTGTAAAACATAGAAAATAGAAAGGAAGATCATGTAAAGAGAAACTTTAGCAGATAATAACTGCTATTGTGTATTCTTTGAATTAATGCATTCTCAAAATTAAGCATCTCTGCTGTCAAGAGATGAACATGAACAAGGCATTAGAAGCCTTATGAATACATATATACATGCATCACTTTCTCAGAGTTGCTCCTAATTTAAAACAAGTGGTCTCAGACACAGGGTCATATCTCAGCAAACCAAAAGCAATCTTCAAAAAGCTAAAACCCACTTCAATTTCATTATGGCTGAGAGGAATATAAATTACAGCTTGAATGGTTTAAACTAATGGTCTCAGTTTGTCAAAGGTTGAGAACTGTTTACCTAAGAAGAACATTGACATCAAAGGCAGAAGGGAAGGAGTGAAATCAAAGACATCTGCATTTTACACATCTTCCCATTATCTTGTAAATGGAAAAATATATTTATATACATTGCAGTTGGTGGGTTCTCATACACTATTGGAAGAGTATCGATGAGTGTCCTAGAGGGAGACAATGTATTACAGATAGAACCAAGTGGCATTTATTATTGTAAAAAGTATGTGAAACTGCTGAAGAAAGAAGTGAACGTCTACATCTCTTCTCTGCAAATCCAATTTCTATTTAGGAACAGTACTAACCACAGGAGATGTCACTTCTGAAGAGTTATGTTGCCAGAGTGCCATATTGGAACAAGCACAAAAATGCACTACTGAGAAAGCATAGCTTTTTAATAAGGGAATACGCAGAAATAATAAGGGATTAGGAGAGGTAGGTGAATGCCTCATGAGATTTTCAGTATTGCACTTCAATGGCAATTAGGCACTGAGCCTCCTATTGCAACCTTTCTAGGTACTAAAATAGTTCAGTTCTGATGCAAAGTCCTTGCACTCCACACACAGAGTTTACATTACAGCAAATGAATTAATTTGTTGAGATAGGTCTGGAAGCATTAACCTTGTATTGCATTATTCCACGCAGCTTTACAGGAAGTGGGTCTCCACAGAGATTTGAGAGGCTTCTGCTGGCCAGTGAGTGCTGCCTCCTGATTAGGGATGTGACTGAAAATACACAATGCTTGGCTCATTTCTCTCAGTTCACAGGTATTTTTGTTACTCTGAGGTAGGTTCTACTATAAGAAGTCACCTGGAACTGAATGCATCTCTGACCATACCTGGCTATACTGCACTAGCCAGGTCATAAAAGGTGAAGGACACAAAGACCAAAACCGAGAAATATTCAGAGTTCAAAGGGTTAATACTACAATCAGCTTTCAGACACATCTGACCACCATCAAGATGCAAGCAAAATTATATTCTCTGAGAAAGCTTTTCCACTATTAACAGTATGAGTAAGACATATCAAGGAAGAAAAGTGGAGAGGGGTGTACCTGAGCATTGTATCTCTACTGAGAAAAGATGAGATGATTCAACCTAACTGCATTAAGGCCTCCACAGAGCACATCTAAATTACTTAGAGAACACTTAGGCATTATAGTAATAACCACTACAGGAAACTCTAATGGAGATGTATAAAACATTATATAGCTTAATTTTTTCCTAATACATGGTTTTACCCTGCTACAGCCTTTACACCATATTTAGGGCAAACAGCAAAATAACAGCAAACTTTTTCAAGATGTTATCCAGGAAGCTGCATAACCATTTTTTCTGGTTTTCTCCTATCTCATTAACTCAATTATATCCATTTCTTCTGTGAGTCTTACTGTAGCTACTCCTCACAGACATCAGTATTACGTTACTACTGGGAATTTCCATTTACATTAAACATGCTGAGAAAAACCAACTTCTTCCTTCTGGGGATCAGAATAATTTTTCCCTAATATATCAGCACTAAAAGAAAATAAAGAGTAGTCCCAAACTTGGCTTTTAAAAGCATTTTTATTAATTACTCTGCTATGTTATTTGTGTGATTTATGACTTCTGAATGCTTGGAATTAAAAATTGTGGAAGAAAATGGGGTGGGATCTAGTAAGGGACACCAATCCTTGCAGAGAAGTTACTGATGCCAATACAGACTTCTGAACTAAGATAACAGGCAGTGAAGGTCTAGATTTGCTACAAGAAAATGGTAGGATTTAAGGAGCTTCTGACCTGAGCACCTTCTAGATGATGTTACAGGGGAGAGCACCTCAACACCATACTGTGAGAGCTGTCCTGGTCTCAGAGAGAAAGCTGTCTGCTTACATCACCTCTCGAAAGTTTGTGTATGAGTCTCTATATAGAGCCAATGCATGTGACAAAACACCTAATTTGAGATTAGCAAAGAAAGGGGATGACAAAATATTTATTCTAGTATTAATTACTGAGAAAAGAAGTATTTGTGAGTTGGTAGATAGAGCTGACAATCTCCTTAAACACTGAAAAGAGTGAGAAGTGAGATACTGAATCTTTCAAAGATCTGATAACATTTAATGAGGTTTAAAGAGAAATCTGAGCGCTAAAAAGTAGCAGTTACCAAGAAAGGATTTGTCATCTGGCTCAATAAGAAAAAAAAAGACAAAAAAAGAATAGTTTTAAAGTATTTTAGAGCCTCTAATTTGAAGTGGTTTGTTTGGAGCAAAGCTGAGATAGGTAAGGTAGCTGCAAATTTCCCAGCAAGAACTGTGAAGCAAGAGAAATCTGGAGCTCAGCTCCCTTAATCTGCTAACACAACAGGTACTCAGACAAAATCCTGCAGGGGCATTATTCCCTGTAATTCTCCAACAGTATGTAAACTCATAATATGCAAGGACCAAACAGGTGCTAATTTATTCCACTTACCCTCTAGCTTTTTCTTCAGTATGTCACAAACTCCATTAAAACATAACAGGTTGTATTTAGCAAGTGCACTGTTTACTCTAAAAGGTACATAACTCTAAGGCAGGGGAGTTGAAACTTGCTGTGTACTTTAATTAGTTGTCTCTTCTGTCCAAAGATGCTTTTGGCTCTGCATCCACATGTGCACATAACTTCATGTACTGCACAGTGCTTATCTGCTTACTCTTCACAATTTTAAGAAAAGTCAGGCTAGAAAAACATCATTGTTTTAGGAAGAGAAGACAAGAAAGGAGAGGTGCCATAGCTGGGAGTGGGGGAAAAAAAAACAAACAAACAAAGAAAACCCCAGCAAAAACACAAAATTAAAATAAAATTAAAATTGGCACTTAAAGAAAAACCTTATAACAACTTGCTCTTCATATATTTATATATTTGTTATAAACAAGTGTAAGGCTATTTCCCAGAGCCAGAACCAACATCACAACTTTGACTTCATCCGTTGTTGCTTTATACTTCATGAAGAAATACTGGATACATATGACTTAGAGTTTTTGCTGCTTCTGTATTTTCTAGGATGGAACCACAACCAAGGCACACTGCATTTTACAGAACAAATATGAGTGGTGAGGTTCTCAAATCCTTAATCCAAAAACTTCTACTTTTCTATCTTACAAATTGGAGAAGGAATCTAGTCTTTCTTCAATGGGTAAAATAGCTGAGTAAACTAGAATTTTGTATATATGTATATACAAAATATAAAAATATGAAATCTACATAAACACATTTTTCTCTATGTATAGCAAGAAAAACTTATGTTTGGTCATAATTATTGAGGTGACTGTCAAAACAATAACTTAGACATAAAATATTACCTGCTTTCCCTGGCCTTCACAGTTTAGCTTGCTGGACACTTCTTTCCACAGACTGAGTTTGCAGACTGTGGACTTTCTTCACGCTTAAGGAACCCAAAGTTTGCAGAATGTGCAAAATTCAGGATTATCTGTTTATTTGATATCTTATTTAACTATAAAGCAAAATAAAAAAAGGAAAGACATTTTCAGAAAGACACACAGACACCTTATAACCCCCACACCTAGACTGCTCTGTGCAACTGAAAACAAAAACAAAAAACAGCAGAAGACTTGGACACCAGGGCCACCATAACAGCTCTGTTGGCTAAGGGAAATAACCCATGAAGCCAACAATTCCAAAAAGGTGAAAGAAAGATGGATGTATCCTAACTTAACCAACAGAAACTGTCAGGCAAATTAAAAACTCTTTGAACTCCAGATAAGAAGCAGGCCAGAAAACTGTCAAGTCCCTATTGAGAGAGGAAGAGGGAAAAGACATGTAAACAAAGAGCAGCACTGAATAATGGAAAAGAAAGTGCAAGTCTCTTCCTTAATGTGTTCTCTCAAAAAAATAAAGAGATAATTATTTTCAGGACCTAACTCCATGCTCAAATGGAGGAGATACACCAGCAGGATCTGGGGAAAAACTGATCTGCAGACAATTCTCTGGATTTGAAATAAGGGATTTCAGCAAGTCCTGCACAGTATTGGCAGTACTGAATAACATATACTACAGCTTTTGTAGGACCAGCTGCATTCGTTTGTGTCTAAAAGTGGCATTTTTTTGGTAGCAGTTATTAATTTTTGCCCTTAATAAAAGCTAGAGTCTTTCCAGAGAGGCAGTAACTCTGTGTGCTAGAAATCATGGGGCTGGCATCCAGGATGTTGTTAGGGATATTCTGAAAGCTTTTTCCTATTTTGATACACATTACTTTGTCCTTATTGGTTGTAGAATCACTGCTGGCAGAAATAGATTCCAGGGGAAGATGAGGTGAATTCCTGATGATGACTCTCTGTTAATCAGACCCTTTTTTTTTTTTTCCTTATCTGGAGTACTCAAAAAAAAAAAAGAGGAAAAATCCAGAATCATAAAATCTGGCTGCTACCCTGAAAGCATCTGTTTCAGGTGTTCCCCCCACAAGTTTATTCAGGACAGATATGCTGATAGGGTATCAGGATCTGAGTCAGAAAAAAGTCCCATCTGCAATACAAGACTTCAGAAAAATTATTTTTATCTTCACAGTTCAAGTCAAAAAAATGTACCCGTACATATTCTGGAGCATTTCTTGGGTCACTACTGGTACTCACATTGTGAAGGAAAAAGCTTTTTCTCCACTAATTCTTCTTTGCTGCAACCTGGAAGTGTCACTATGCTTCTGATGTTTTGCATCTGCACTGCTTTGAGGTTTCCCTTCAAAGTTTTCATACAGTCAGTTAGGGCAGATGGGAACTTCTGCCGCTGCAAATGTTTTTATTCACTTCACTGAGATATGAAAAAAGCTAAAATGACTTTGTGCAGTCCCAGCCTTGCAGCTGTTGTTATCCTTACTTCTCTTTTGCAGGAATACATCTGTGTCCTCCAACAAAACAAAAGCACACAAATGTGCTGAATGGCTGTGAATATTCATCATCTCTAGGTTAAGACTCATGGGGTTCCACAGAGGACTAGACCTTTGGATATGGAGACTTCCATACATTCAATATCAATGTCTATGACAAGCTCTATTTTAAGGAGGTTTGCAATAAGGGTTTGCTAATGAATAAAACAGTGTCTTCATCTCCATACTTTACAACAGTTTTTGTTCTTAAGTGCTGCAACACCCTTACATCTCACCATCATCAAGGAGGCACCATCTGTTATGACACCAGTGAGAAATGAACTTTCCATGTGTTGTTTTTATCAATAGTGTGGCACTCAGAATAGCTATTTTTTGAATCAACATGATCTTTGAGGCTCTAAGAGCAGCAAGGCCCTCTGAGACTTTTTTCTCTCACTCTACAGATGAAAACAGCATTCCTGTTATGGTACTCCCTCTTCTGTGTTATGTCAAATTTAACATGGTTTCTTTTCTCCTGCTGAACATGTTTTTCAACATTATTGCTGATGCCTTCTAACCAGCATGATATTTTTGTGAGGTTGACTGCCCAAAATGCAAGGCAGCAAAGATGGACTTAAATTTCTGCATAAAAAGCATTCTATTTTCTACCTATGCAGTTCCATACATCTGCATTCCTGTCCTGTAAAACTGCTCAGAGGAGAAAGGATGTTGAGTTTCTGTATGTTCTGTAGGCCTTTACAGGCAAAGAGGCACTTTCCCAACATGAGTCTGAAGGAAGGTGCAATATCCCTAAGGCAGAGCAGGAGGGATATCTGAGGGTACAAAGCCTTCTGACGCAGACCTGGGGGACTACAAAGAGGGAAGGGAGACAAACCTGGTGTAGTCCCATCTATCCTGCTTTGTGGGAATTGTCCTTCATACAAGGTGTCTGAAACCTTGATCAGACACTGTCCAGACAATTTAGTAAGCCGTAAGAAAGTCATGAACATTTTAACAGCTAAATAGTGTGTATGGTTATAGGGTAATGGTCAAAACCGTTTTCTCAGCTTTGGCTTATTTAATGGTATGCATGCTGCCTTACTTTCAAACACAGACCAAAGGAATCGACTCTTCAGCTTAGCAAGGAGAAGGTGTAAGAGTGATCTTACCAATGTATATAAATTACTTAAGGGAGAGTGCAAAGCAGCACATTCAAATCCAGCCAACATCTTTTCAGCAGTGCCCAGTTACAGGACACAAGGCAAGGGGCACAAATCAAAATATAGGAGGTTGCCTCTGAATACTGGGAAATATTTTTTCACTGTGAGGGGGTAACTGAACACTGGCAGAGGTTGTCCAGGGTGGTTGCAGGGCTTCCATTCTTTGAGATATTAAAAAATCATCCAGATACAGTCCTGCTCCAGGCAACCCTGCTTGAGCAAGGAGGTTGGATAAGACTGCATCCAGATGTCTCCAGGCTTCAAACCCAAGTTTTCTGTGATTTTATGTCTTTGTTCTGCTGAGGGTGGACAAAAGGACATATGTAATTTGTGGACCACAAACAAGGGCTTAATGAGTCATAAATGTCTTGTTAGCTGCATTTTGGTGAACCTTGATCTAAGGAAAAAAATGTGTCTGTGTATGTGTGTTAATCTCCAGAAAAAATGGTATGTAACTGAATATTAATTTTTAAAAAAGTTCTAAGCAAAATACAAACCTTATGAATAGCCATTCAGATGAAATACTCATTCAGATTAATAATCTGCTCCATGTGTAGTTGCTGAGTTATGTACAAAACTAAAAATTTGAAAAACATTTCTCTTGCCTGTTTTCACATCAGTGAAAATAAATGGAAAATGATAAGTGAAATCACGTATGTAGAAGGATAAAAAAGATAAAAATATCCATACTGGGGGAGAAAATGTTTAAAAATTACTGCAGGATAGTTTCGGCTAACTTCCTAAGAAACAATCCATAAAATCAGAGTACATTTGGCTGAGGGGATTTATTAGTCCCATTATTAATAATTGTTTATATTAACGTAGCTAATAATACCAAATCCTACTATGCCAGCATCGGAGACTGAAATGTTCTGGTTTATGGCTTAAACATTTTTGTGAAGGACTTCTGCCTCTTACAGCAAAATTGTATAATGAACTTGCATCACCAAAGTTCACCCTGAATGGCCCTCCTGGTTGAAACCCTGAACTGTGAGTTAAACCACCTAAGAGATAAAGAGAAAGTGACACTATTGTTTTAAGCATCTTAAGTCTGCTAAGTAATGGATAAGAATTCACAGGAGAGCCAAACCCAGCAGCTTTGGAGTGGAGGCCACAGTCCCAGACTTACCAGCTGACAGGCTTGCACAGTCCTCCCCGAGCAAAGGGAGGGGGAGGAGGGGATTTGTTCTATGGCAAAAAAGCCTCTGGTTGGAGGCAGTGAACACTGTCCTCCGCTGTGCAGACCCAGCTGCAGGGCCCCCAACACAGGAGAGACTCATCCAAGGGACAGCAGTGAGGCACAGCTGAGGGGGTGCCATGGTCCAGCAAAGGCTCCCCAAATGATTTTGCACGTGGTGTAAAACGTGATGCAACAGAGCCACAGTCTTGCAAAGGATGGTGTCAAACTGCCCCCCTGCAGGGGAGGTACCTGGGCATTCCCACCTGGCCCAAACATATGTTATCCACGGAATTCTATACTTTTCAACAGGAAAGCCTCACTACCAAGAAGACAAGATGGAAAGAAGCAACAAGACATCATTTGGACTCATGGAGAGGTGATATGTTTCTACTTAATCTGTCTCTGTCACACTCCTTTTCCTCCCTCACACACACCTCTTTTTCTATTTTTTTTCTTCTTTCTTTCTTTCTCTTTCTTTCTCTTTGTCCCTTTTACTGTTAAATCAAATGGATCAAATTTTTGATACCTACATTTAAGCTCATTTGGTTTTAATCATGTTTTGGGGGAATATTTTGAACCTCAGGATTTGTAATCCACTGAGAGCTCACTTTGCTTCTCTGGGATTAGGGTAGGTTGTAACAGCTAGATCCTAGAATACACAGGACAAAGAAATATTTACACTGCAACAATCAATTTCTTTCATTTCCAACTGTTGGAGCATTACATTATTAGAACATTTAAATAAGAGTAGATTCCTCATTAAAGAACCTAAACTATTTCAGCAGCTTGATCTCTTGCTTTCTCTATCCCATCCCACACCTCCAACATAGAAATTTTAGAAAGATTTCTGCAGTTACTGTGAATCTTTTCCTGGTATTTTACAGAACTATTTAAGATTTCATTCATCACCATGATTGTTCATGAACTTGTGTGCAGGCATAATTCAAAGGTATGATGTTCTAAGTTTTGTTCAATAATAAATTGATGTTGTTTAGCCATAGCCAATGCAGTGTAGAAGCACTTTCCTTTCATGCACCCACCTCAGCCTCCAATCCTTGATGAGTGCTTTACCAAACTGTCAAGAAGATAAGATTTCCTCGCCAGTGTAGAATTCAGCTCTCCTCTCTAGGTAGTCAGACCTTATCAGTTGTTCCAAAAAACATTTCTACTTTCCTTTGCAGTAGATTTACAGTTTTTTTAATCTGATAGCTGCCAAGATCCTGACAGAAAACATTTATTAGCAAATTCTGCAATTCCTACACTAGTCCTTGCACATCTCTGCCTCCCAAGTGTTGCCGTTAACCACGTATATGACCCCTTTTCTTTTAAACTTGTTTTTCTGTATCCAATTATTTTGGTGGGTCACATGGGTTTAAAAAATTGTGGCATCAGTAAGGAAATTATATTTTATTGCAATAATCTTATCAGTACTAAGTTTCACAGTAGTAAAGACCCAAAAGTACTTTTAGTTTCATTAAGCATTACCACTGGGAAAATAATGCTGTAAGTTGTTTATTCAAGTGTTCCACTGGTAATACATGGGATACTGGCAGCTGCCAAGAGTAAATGTGGAGTCTTTGTCCCGGGACCCTGATTCACTTTCTGGGAGTTTCTATAAAATAGCATTTTTGTTATTAAGCTGTATGTCACTTTGGCTTAACAACACAGAAAAGTTAGTGAGTTCTGTGAATTAGGGAGGGTGTGAATTGTGTTTTTTTCAATCCACCTCCTTATCTGCTCATCACAAAGACTGATTTTATGCTCAGAAGGACAGTAAGAAAGAAAGAAGCAGAGACATCTCTGTTATACCTATGGCAGTCTCCTACTTTTTCGTTCTCCTGAATAAATTTACCTTTTTATCCTGCAAGTTTTAGAGGGAGTTTGTGCCCCATGAGTATTTCCCCTAAATATGTACAATAAATTCCAAAATAAATTATGGAAGAATTTGTCTCACAGATAATGATAAGATAGCAGGTGAAAGGGAAAGGTATCACATCACTTGAAGTGTAAGCTGATCTCCCCAGATTCTGTAGTTAGGAGGGGAGAGAGAAGCTCCTGTAGAGTGGAGGTCACAACATGTCAGTGATGCTCTGAGACTCCCTATTCAGGAGGCTCTCCACTGGCAGTGCAGAAGCCTGGGAACAGCTGCAGCTGGGTGAGATGGATAGTTACAGTGAGAATGTCCTCACCTGGAGCCAGTGAAGAGTAAATCTCATGCTGTAAATTCAGTCTCTAATTTATTGTGAACCAGCTTTTCAGAGGACAAGTCATCCATGGCTGAGAAAGAAACTGTGCACACGTTCTTTTGCAGACAATGCTGCAATGTTAAATCAAAGTTTTATGCTGCACTTTTTCACCCACTGATTTCAAGGAATTTACAAAAGCAGATAAAAACAAGCACTGTTTTAGAAACCAAGACAACAAGTGAAAGAAACAATTGTCATTCAGAAATTCTGTTGGAGACCTGATACAATCTGCAAATCTCTGGGTTTCCAGCCAAGATTTATTGTCATTATTCAGCTGACTTATTGTAACAAGCAAAACTAAGCAACACTTTACAGAGTTGACTCCTTTAGAGGAAATTACATTACAATTATAATTAGGGATGGATGTATGCTCTGTGTAACTACTACTGGCCACATGAAAACCCAGAGGAGATTCTGACATATGATGAATTTCTTTGCCTACATTTTTATACTACATTCCTGGTATCTGAGAGTAGTAATCATCAGTAAAGGGTCAGGACTGGCCAATTTATGGAAAAAAGCTTCAAAATACTAAAAATACGTTCCAATTTTCACTGGGAAACCTCTTAAAGATAACTAAATTCCAATTAGATTTTCAGAATCTAACCAATGTGAATTCAAAACCCAAACAAAAAAATTATACATGTATATGCAAAAAACCATGGTTCACTTGGTTGCTGCAGTAAGCAATTTACAGTAAAATAAAAGTGTCCTTTTGGTATCAGACATGCATATAACAAAATAATGCCTTACTTTACACTCACTGAAACCTTGTTCAAGAATTCAGTAGCATATGGAGTCACTAAAGTGATGAAGCTGAAGACCTAAATAGGCAAGAAGGAGAGAACAGTGCAGCAATAAAACCTTTCTTTCCATCAGTTGCTTGTCAGTGTTATGCTGCTGTAACAATGACCAATGATGGCTTTGAAACTTTCACACACTGCTCTTATAATGTGCTTCCCTAAATCACAATGCAGGAGCTGAAGAACTGCAGAGCAGGTACAACATGACACCATATATTAACTTCTGAAATAGCATATAGCTCTCCTCTTATCAGGATGCCACCAGCATTTGCATGTTCTGCTGGAAAGCTAATGTCACAAATTGAAAATCCCGGAAACTTTCCTGAGCTGTTTTGCTTTCTTGCCTTGCTTCCCTTTCCCAGACTGGATGTGTGGATATGCATGTTGAATCCTAAGTCTCTCAGGTGTTCTTCTCATGGCAGGGCCACTGCAAAAATTGGCTGAGAACTCTGAGCATTTTCTTTTCCCTGCTGTTAGCCTCTAGCATTGCATTGAAGAGGGGTTTGTGAGAAGCTCCCACCCTCTGTGCTTGCTAGTACATCAAACAAAAACCACTGACCTTGAAATTGAACCCAGCAGAATTGTCACAATACAGACAGTTCTGCTGATCTCTTTGTACCTCTGTATGTCCCTCACATGCACCCCTCAATGTAGGTTGTGGCCTTCTGTGTTTGCAGATACAGTTCTGCAGTTCTACACGGACTATAGGCATTACACACCTGCACATTACATCCAAGAACCTCACCTTTCCTTCCTTGTGACCTTTAGCTATGGGCCCTCATGTGATAAAAACCTCTTGTAGCAAGAACTCTGCAGGAGAGGACCTGTTAAATAAGCTTGGAGGCAAAAAGGAGAAAATCTTGGTCTGAGTGTCCTGCTGCATTCAGTACCCTGACTGCTGGGAAGGTTGGGAGTACCTCTGGAGCCAAGAAGCATAGATTGGAAATTAATGGTTTAAAAAATGGAGAACAACAGGCTTAATTTTTACTAATTGCTAGCCACTCTGCTGGGAAGAGGAGTGTTTCCAGCATCTCCCTACTTTAAAGTATCAGTAAGTGTCAGTGACTGCAGAAGGCTTTTGTCAGAGAAAACAACTGAAGTACATTGTACAGGTCAGTACAAGCTTGAATTAAGGGATTGCAGCTCCACATACACATCTTCTTTATTACTCTGGTTCGATATGACCAACACATCCCATAAGACCTAAACAATTTGCCACAGGTTTTCTGAATACTTTATTTTATGGCATTTTCTGAGCACAGTCTATTACTCTGTAAGGGTAGCGGTAAAAAAAAAGGCAAGATATCATAAAAGAATTTGGAGAAAAATGCAATAATTATTATTCTTCTCAAGTTATTTTCTGTATTATGGCACATCACTGGTTTCTGAATCACTAAGCTGCCTTCCTCTTATCTACCAGCACTTGATAAATGATAGGTAATTCCCTCTTATGCTTGCTACTTTTCCACTAAGCCAAAAGAAAGTCTTCACCCCTGACCCTGACATATCCCCAGCCACAGCTCTGTAAATGATTCTGCTCATCTTTTTCCACGTTGAGCACAGGTGTCAAAGATTGGAAGCACACTAGCTCCATCTGCTGAAACTCCTTCTGCAGAGCTTTACACAGATAGCCAGGTTAAATAAAAGATTTATTCTCATCATCCAGCTGATATAGGAGATGAGTATTGAAAGGAGAGAAGATTGCAATGAAAGTTCCTTTGTCAAAGTTGACACAATAAAAACTTAATATATTAATTGTCTCAAAACCTGCTTTGTACAAATGCAGTCTTTCACAGTAAGAATAAACAGCTTCACTAAAAAATGAATCACTAGTCTTTCAATTTCCTGATTTTGCTCTTCTCCATTTATGTCAACACTCCTATAATTACTATGCCATTTTTAACCAGATTTAGTAGATTTTAATCACAAAAGTAACCTTTATATTGTGATCATGTAGGGGCAGGCTGAATTAAACTTTGAATCAGAAGATTGTGTCTTTTCTCTGTAATATAGACTTCATGTCAAAATAAATACTTTTCTTTTTATTCATGAAAAATTTGTAAATCAGCTGTAAAGGAAAAGTAAGTGGTAATATTTCACCTCCTACTGCCACCAGAGAAAATGATCTGAAGTACTTTTAGGGTGGGAATTCTGCATAGAAATCACTGAAACCTCTGTTTTTGCAGCTAATATCAAGAAAAACTGGGGGGAGACCACAAGAAAATTAAGAAAAATTTAAAATGTAAACACAACAAAAAACAAAATTTCTTTTTAGGAGACCTCAGGTTGGTATGTAGCCACTAATTCAGATGACACTGAATCCAGCTCAAGAGCTAGAGCACCAGAGATGAAGCAAGTATTTTTCTTATGGATAAGTCCTTACAGTTTGCAGAAAAACCAAACAATAAATGTTCCCCACTTTAAAGTAAGCTTTAAAAGACCAGACAAAACCCAGGATAGTTTAAATCCTAAAGAAAGGCTTCCAAGTTCTCTAAATCACAGCATGAATCAACTAGAAGATACCTCAGTCAGGTGGAACAACCCTACTGGTATTTTGTTTTCACGTGCAGTTGTTAATGAAACAAGCTCTGTGATAGTCTTTCTGTGAAGAAGGACCCAAGATACAGGTCAAGTGTGGAAAAACTTAGAATTGTCAAGACTAGACTACTGGACAGTGAAAATCAGTCCTGTGGTGTGGGTGTTCTGTGCCAAGTCCTGCCCCACAAGGGCAGCAAGAAGGTTGAAAAGGACTGTAGACCTACAGTGGGGAAAAAAAGTGACAACCACAAAGGCAAGGAAATAGCATCTACACAAAAACTGAATATCAAAGTTTTGTATTACTGCTGAGCAACACACCCTTAACCACCGACTCTTTTGATGCTGATTTCCAAAGCTTTAGCCTTGCTGAGGTGCATGAAGGGCTTTGTTCTGGCATCATTTCACCAGAGTATCGATGGACTCACAGGGGTTATTAATATTAAACACACTCCACATGTAGGATTGGTTTATTAGCTCCTGCTGTACTTACTCAGTCTTCTAATTATCAAGATCTGTGCTTAGTGTCTTCTGTTAGCTGGGAGGGTCATGTCCCACAAGAGGTGATGAGAAACTTCTCCCTGTGCTTGATCTTCTCCAGCAAGTTTTAAGCAACTGTTTGTAACTTTGGGGTTTTTTTAAGTGTGTTCTAGTGAAGTGTTTGCTATTCTGTAAAGTAAAAAAATCAAGAAGAAACTTTTTACAGATATTGACTTTACTTTCTCTGGGACTACATGCATACTTGTCACGCCCCAGCAGCTAATCTGGTGGAAAATCTAGGGCATTCAGTTACACACTTACTTAGCATATTTTACTTAGCCATTGTGCTAATTCTAATACCAAGCAAGCTGCATCTAGGGTGGTGATGAAGCTTCTCAGTAACCTCTGGGTGTTTCCTTTCATGGATATCTCCTATTTAAGATACAACAAGATTCCACACAGTGGGAGAGACAGCCACTCTTGAAAACCCAATACGGGCCCCTTAGGCTGCAGTGGAGGAAAAGGGACATGAAACAAAACGAAACAAAAAATACTGTCAACCAGACATGAAAAAAACCACAGTAAGTGCTTCAAATATTCCTTCTACAACTAGACCTTTCTAAGGTTCACATGTGACATCCAAAGCATCTCCCATCTTCCATGATTTCAAAGGTGACAACAGTCTCACATCCTTACCAAAGGGACTGATTTCACCCAGAAATGGTTCTGAGCTGTAAGGTGTCCCAGAGGTACAATGTAATTACTCTGCCATATTCCACAGCCTGCAGAGGTTTCATCCATCCCACACACCAGCAGGACAGCGAGCTGAGGCTGAGAAAGCAGTTTTGTTCCTTTGTCATTTATGGGAAGATACACATGGGTTTAGCAGCTCTCAGCAGCACTGCCCTTTTTGTGGGGGTATAACCTTTCAATGTTAGATCCTGAATAGATACCTAATGAGTTAAATCAGCATTTGGGCTTGGCAGCCTCTTAGCTGGGAAATAAGTGGTTGAAGTAAAACATATTTAAGATCGAAACCTTTGTTAAACAAAAACTTGCGATACGCAACGGAAAGACAAAATAATAAAAAAAAAATGAGAGAAAGGGAGAGAAATTAGAGCATTATGTAGGCTCTGTTAAGAGGGATGATTTATTTTGTTTCTGCCTCTGCTTGTTTTTGACAGTGTTCAAGCTATATGTAGGTTACCAGGGTATAACGGGTTTGTTTGGTCTGCTTATTTAAGTAGAACAGGCTTTTTGTCAGATAAAAATAAACCTATCCAAGCAGTGTGGTCTAGTTGTTCATTTTAGATTTTACCTTCAGCATTCTTTTATGTTTCTCTATTGTGCACATTTATATCCTAGGCCTTACCAGGCCTTTATGGGGCCTTTATGTACTTGAAGTTTTCTGTATTATTGGTAGATTTGCTTCAGTAATATTTAAAGGCATGGCTTTTTAGGGAAGGGCAGGCAAGGTCTAGCCAGTCTGCCTCTGTCTCCCCAACCTCATTAAAATCATGACTAATACATAAAAATAAGAATTCTGTTGGAAATAAAAATCACGTCCTTTTTCCTAGAATATTGTTTTTAAAAAACACATTAAAATGGGTCTGGTTTAAGACTTATATTTTCAAACTGGAGGGAAATCATATTTAGAAGACTACTTGGATCAACACTGAAGTGGGAAATCAGTATCTGGCAAATGCATGCAGAAGAGCTAAAAAGTCATGGAATCAATAAAGCTTATGAGCAATCAATTTCCTGTGAATTAATAATCAAAACTACAGATCTTGATGAAAAAAGAAGATTCATATCTATATTAAGCAAAACTAAGTTTTCTAAAAAGTAGTTTAAAATAATAAGAAAAAAAAATGCTAGAAACTTAAGAAAAAGACAGCATAGCCACTCAGGACATGGAAGTGCAAATGTATTTGCAAGCAATCTGTTGGGGTTTTTTCTTTAATGTTTTTATTTTTCTTGTGGTAGTATTTTCTGCTTCTACTTGAAGCATCATAGAATATTTTTTTCCATTAATGACCAAAATATTTACCCCTAATAAATAGATTATAAATAGATAAGTAAAACCACAGAAAAATAATAAAAAAAAAAACCTGAATAAATTAGCAGGGTGAGTGAACTAAATTAGTATTTAGTAAATATGAAAATAAACATCTGAGCAAGTTTTTAGTATTAGAAACCAAGAGCAGGCTGCAAAGGGATTAAGGACCTGGCACATACCCCTAATAAAAAACAACTCCACATAAGCACTCATGTGATACAGCACTAAAAAGAGCTGGCAGTCACTTGATATTTAAATTATCAATAGGTGTATGAGAGATGAATTTATTTTTAGCTATGCCAAGACTGACATTAATATTATGAAACTGTGTATAGTTTAAATGTCTGCATAGTGAAAAGGTAGCTGGGAAATCTCTAGATGAAAGAAACATAAATGATTTAAAGGCTGGAGAAATTGCCTTGCAGTGAGAGCTGGAGAGCCCAATCTGTTCAGCCTAAGAAGAGGGGCTTGAGAAGTGGCTTGATTACAGCTTGCAAGTGCCTTCACAGTAATAAATTATGTATTAAGAAGATATTTAATATGGTAGGGTCATAATAAGAACATATGGACAGAAAGTAATGCCAGACACTTCTGGCATGATACTTTTCCGGCAATGAAGATGATTAATCATTATAGGGAATCTTGAGGGAAATGGTGAATTTTTAATTGTTTCATGTCTTTGTATGAAGATTAAATGTCTCTCCTGGAGATATAAATTTGTTAAATGCAACCTGTTTGGTGTCAAGTAGGTGAAAGAAAATTATTCAGGATTCTGTAACATCTATAAATCCTGGAGATCTATGCAATATAGGACAAGACCTGTACAATGTCTCCAAGGCACAGAGCTCTTTCTGTATTGCAACGTAACTTTTCTATCCTGAAACAATTAACCTACATGGAAGGATGTATTTGGCTATACTCATCCTTCTTTGGGGAAGTCCAAGAACACTCAGTGATGATAACAGTTCACATGCAGCACCAGTGTAACATTTGGTGTTAGGGTGAAGCCTCACTTTTCATTTGTGATTCTCTAGCTCTCCCTGTTTATCATGACAGGACAAGTTTTGTAAGTTATTGTATCACAAACTTTCAGTTTGGAGTTTTAGTAAGCCTTGAACCTCAACAGATGGAGAAAGATCATAAAAAAATAAATATCTTCATAGCTAGTTACATGAATTTTATGAAGAGTTAGGAACTCTCCCTTATATATTACATGTGCACTTTTTGTGTGTGTGTGCTTCTTTTGTTTAGCAGTGCAGCCCTGCTCTAGGTTTGCTACAAAGACCATGAATATTCTCCCTCAAGACCTCTGGATTCTGGAAGAAGTTAGCACTATTCATTTGCATTTTCAAGTCTGGAGCGGCAGTAGATACTCTTGATTGGTTGTGTGTTTATAATCAGTCTTTAAATGCTGATCTTCACATCTTGTTGCCATGGACTAAGGGTAATAAAATTCATTTCCTGCATGGATTCTATGTTAATGGATAACGTTTCCTAAAACACTCCAGTGAGTTTCATGATAAATATATTCACAGCATCTTTGGCAATGCACAAGCTTACGCAGACAAGAAATGCTGGTGGTTGAACTCAATACAAGGTAACTGATACCAATAAAAACAGTCAACTTCCTTCAGAGCACCACTAGAAAAAATGCAAGTACATGGCTTGGAGAAAGGAAGGAGAAAACTACAAGACTGTTTCTCTGAAAATAAGAGGAAGAATATAAAGCTTCCACTGTTACATTTGTTCTTTAATTTATGCAGTGTTCAACCCATTTCCATCCATGTGAAAGAAGTAGAATATCCAGACCAGCTTGCAAAACGCAGAGCACTTCTGCGGTCTTCCCTGAACTCTGTGAAGAACTAAAAAATATTCTATATGTGGACTGGGCTGCAGTATATTTGGTTGAGATAACGGGAACAGGAGAGTCCAGGGAAGAAAAGTAAGCAGACTCGTCTGGATGAGAGGATTAAGGCCTGGAAAATAGTGGTCATAAAGCTGTACAGCTAAAGAAAAAGTGTGTTTTGGAAATGGCTTGGAGAAAGGAGATTGAGTCAGGTATAAAGCTATGTGCTTCCCAGAAATAGGGACAAAAAATCCTGAGTGTGTAATTTTGAAAGGAAAACATTAGAGTCCTCTGGAGATATAAAATATTGTGAATATACAAAACAGCCTCTTTTAAAGGTTTGCTAGTATGAAGTGCTGGTGCTATGACTCAGTTAACTGCAAAAGATGACTTTTTATTATTTTTTGCATGCATAAAATAAGAAAGTAGCTGCTGGGGGAAAAGCAGTGCATTCTTAGTTCTGCCTGCTGCAAGCAAAGCTTCATTGGCTAATTGGGCTTCCGAGGATGTGAAACACACCAGTGGGAAATTACACTATGACAATCATGCTGCAGGAACACAGCCAGCTCTGAAACATCTGTTTTTTCCCAAATTTTGCTGAAGCCAATTAAATTCCCTCATAACCAGCTGGTCCCAATGTGACCACACACTGACTCAGCCAATGCATGCTGACCATTTTGTGCTGGGGCAAGGCAGTTTTCATCTCTACCCCTCCCGCACAAGTTGCACAGCAATATCAGTCCTGCTCACATGGGCTTCCTTCATAGAAATGACATTGCCTCCAGTGGAACACCAAAGCTTGAGTCTTCCTTAGTGCTTTCCTATGTGATCCAGAGAGCTTACTGTACACAGCCAAAGGCACCCTGTTCATCCTGTGTTGAGTTATGGTTGTCATACTGCTGTCAGTGTTCCCAAGAAAATGCTAGACAGGAAGTGCTTTCCCAGTGCTCAGTGCCAGCAAAGCCATGATTTTAAAATCAGTCCCTGGCACATGTTCCCTTCTACTTACAAAATCAAGGGCTGGACTGACTGACCAATCCCTGCCCAAACACCATTTTTCACTTCAGGTGCCTTTCTGTGGTTTTTTTGGTTTGTTTTCATTTGTGGATTTCTGCTGGTTAAGGTCACTCGTCCTTTGACTTGCTGTCTTTTCAAAGGCATGTAAAAATCATTTGCAAAGGTGCTGCCAGTCACTTTATTTCCTAGCAGACAGCAAAATAATCAGTATAATGGCTCTGTTGTCTTTCTGCTCCCCTGTATCAATCAATTAAGATCACACAGTACAGAAAGTCTTATAGCATGGTAATATTCAATAAGGTCATAGTCTTACATTGATGAAGTTGTTAACAAAAACGCAAGTGAATTATAGTCAGGCAAGGGATAAAGCTGTTAGAGGCAAATGTCCTCCAAGTCATCCCTAAGGATCAGCAGGTTTTACACCCAACAGGTTTTCCTTACTCAGTGATGTTTCAGTGGAAATTACAGGAGCCCAATATGCCATACAGTACTTTTTGTCTTCGAAGGGCTGTGCCTGGTCAGAGTTTGGTGATGGAGGAAGAGAAGAAAAAAAAAAAAGGAACATGAGTAACAACACTGGTTTGAAAATAGGAACAGAAATAGCTTTTTTTTTCCATATAGCAGAGCCTAAACTCTTTGTATGCCCCAAGATGAGTAACTACTATTAAAATATTTAAACATTTATCTGATATGAATTTGTCTTCATTGCCAAATGATAACTGTAGTATCAGGATTTGGTTTTACGGGGGGGGAAATAAAGATTATCATAAATATGTTATTCCTTACAAGCATGTTTTATTTTACTTTTTCATCTGTAGTTCATGATATCATCAGTGATCAATATATTTTCATGCTTTCTCTGTTTACAATAAATATTTTTTCATAGAGAGACAGTTTTACCTCGATAACTTCCTACATGAATTCATCTACCCCTTCTTCCCAGAATACAGAAATGCTCTGTAAGGATAATATTTTAGTGTGGTTCTGTTTCAGAACCAAGTCTGGAGGCAAAATAATCTGTCTTACCATGTCATGATCAGTCTTGTTTATTGAACTCTTAGAGGTGCTGTAACATCTAAGAAAAATGGTAAGCTCATATAAATGTATTGTTATTTTTAAATATTCTAGTTATTTATTGCACTCTCTCCAATAAATGTGTTTAATATAAATTGTAAGGGATGATTCAGTCCCCTAAAGAGCATGCACTCTAAATATGCGAATGATGATGCATATCAAAGCATTAAAGGGAAGATTTAAAGAGGTCCATATGGTTGCTCATAGCGTAAATTTTTTTGTTTGTATCTGTATTTATACTTATAGATGCTATATCAATAGTATATCTATCATATATATATATGTGCGTGTGTGTGTGTGTGTGTATTTGTCTATAATTAACATACCCATGTCCTACTTAACATATCTTGAGACATGGTTTCATTTTGGAAAAAATTATATGCATATATTTACAGTTGTCCAAACACTATGGATTCACTTTTGCATTTTCAAAACTGTTTACATCATCCAAATAATAATGAGCATTTAAAAATTTATTTTAGTGCATTTTTGCTAGTCTAAATGCAGTAATATTTTCATATTTTCTTTCTCTGGGTAGGAAAAGGTTGACTCACTAAAGAAGATTATTTCTTTGAAGCAGACTCTTTTAAGTTATGGCTTAAAGACATTAGAGCAGAAGAAGTAGTTCCCTTTTGAGTTTGTTCATTACTGAGCCCTTTAATCTCAGCCAAGGGTGCCTCTCTTTCTGTGTAACTGCTTGTGAATGAGGTCCTCAGCTACTGCTGATGCTCACCAGTCTTCTCCTTGTCCAGTGGTTATGTTGTTTGGATTGTGTCAGTGTAATATATTTCCTGTGAAAAAGAGCAGCCCTTTTCCACAGGCAGCTAATTACTCTTGAGGCAACATAAAACCACTGTTCCAGAGCTGGACGCTTTGTCCTCCACTTTTAACCTTATGGTGTCCTGAAGATTTTTGGGAACACCCGATTCTTTTTCTTATGCAAACAGAAATTGTTTCTCTTCTATTGCTGTGCCTTTTTTCTTTGTGATTCATTTTTTATCAGAGTGACACAAGCTTTCTGAGTAACAGAATAGGGAAGCAGGGAATTGTGCTGCCAGCAGAGAAAGCAGCAGGCAAGTAAACAGATCTTTCTCTCTTACATCATGGTACACCGATTTAGCCCTCAAGAAGCAAGAGCAGCTTTGGGAAAAGCAATGACAATTTTGCCATCACAATAAAAGAGAGTTTGAAGATAAGCTTACAGAGCTGAATTGCCTGGGACAAAAACAACTGGGACTGCAGAAAACACTCTTGGACAGCCAGCAAGCCAGTTTCTTGCAGAATTTTTGCTCCTGTGCATTTTTTATTGTCAGAAAAGACAAAAATACGACAAAAGTCTACCGTAACACTGTGTAAGAACATGTCCATGGTATCACTTGATGTCTCAGTGTGACCACAAATTTTGCCCAACATGTGAACAATATAGTAATTAAGGAGCTTTCTAACCATTTTGAATTGCTTCTGGTATCTGTAAAACTCCTGACAATAAAATGCTTTCCGGAAAGAAGTTCACTGATAATATACAACATTTCCCACATGGACATCTACCTACTCTGCTGGGTTCTCATTTACAGCAATATTAGGAAGAACATTTTCCTCTGCTCTCCTCCAGGTGCTGTTTTCATCAAAGCTGTGATATCACTGTTTTCTTGTATACTGTTGGCAATATTTCTTCTAGTCCCTGTGGTTCACTGCCAGCATTACAAGCCCTGTATTTCGTACTTCCAGAAACGGCTGTCGTGATGTGAAAGTTCCTAGCACAAACCATACAAAGGAGTTTTTGTCTGTATCTCCACCTGCACACAACTTTGTGCTTTCCAAGTGAGGAAAATCAAACATGAGGCACTCATAGGAAATGGTGCACATTTAAAAGAGACATTAATCTCCATCCTGCCAAAGGCAGGTCCTTTCCTACCTTTTGTCCACCTTAAGAATTTAGAACAGTGATGAGAAAGCAAAGGGGGGCACTTCAAATCTCTTACATCCTCACGTTGGACCTTTCTGAAAGGTGTTCAACAAATCATTCAAGAGGTGCTCAAGCTAAAGGCACTCAACAACTCTATCAATAAGCCTGGATTTGCCAAAAGACTAAAGAAGTGAGAAGGCAAGGGCAGCCTCAGCTTTAGATTTTATTTGATGGGTTGCAGGGGGTATTATTTTTATTTTTCACTTTCTTCAAGCCTCTAAACTTATGCGATATATTCCAAACAATCATTTTTGTTCTAAAATGGAATCTCATCTTTAGGAATTAGGATATGCTCTCCTTTTTACTGTGAAAAATCAATCTCTTGCATTGCCCTATTAGTAAAATCCTGTCTATTTGTTATTATTTTTCAGTTCAAGATGAGAGAAAGTAGACTTTGCTTGTAATAACTACTTATTTCACTACATTCCAAGGATTTAGCAATTAACAAATTATTAATTAAAAAATTATTTATTTTCATTTCCTGATTCTTATTATGTTATCTCTGAGGATGGAAAAACAGCCAAATCCTCAATATATTATGAAACATCATTTTTGATTTCTAGGTCTGTAATAAATGTGTGCCAAAGCTGACAAGGTGCCTCAAAAATTGAGACCAGCATTAGTTTTGGGGATTTTTTGACAGTCAATATTTTATTTGCCTTCCACAGACATCATGACTTGCTGACATAATGGCTCCAATGTGTGTCATATTGCAGAGGTTACATAGTTCTCCTGTGTCACATTTCAGATTGATATACTGGGTAATGTAATAGGCATGGGCCTGCTGTAAATTCAGGTGCTGTGGCCATGCAAGACAAGAGGTGTGAAAGATTTCACAGAAAGTATTTTCTTCCAAGAAAATAAATATAAATATTTGGGGACAAGTGATGCTACAATAATTTGCATAGCTCTGGCATCTGATCTATGGCACTGGATCACCAGGAACTCTCTCAAAGGGGATTTCTTCCACCACATCATTCAAATTCAGCCAGCTCATCCAACTTGTGATCTCTTGTGAGACATGATATGCACTTAAATCATGAGATTAGAGCAGCTGAAATTAGAGAGCAACCCCCTAGATTAAGAGAGATGGAGCCAGAATCTACTTTTCATCACGAGCTTAAAATCCAAAGGAAGTCATCATTATCATTACAAAACAGGAATGGTTTCACCGCCTGTTCACTCCTGCTCATCATGTTTCTCATTTGCAGCAATCTCCATCTTACTTACATTATGGATATATTTACATCATTTAGCCTGATTAGAGACACGCAGTGACAACTTTTGTTGTCAATCACTCTTCCTCAAAGATATCCCTACTTTCCCTAGAATTAAATATTAAATAACACTTCAACCTTTGGCTGTAATGCCAATTACTTTAGGCTTGCTTTAAAAGTCTTTCAACATCACTTGTGCTGTGCCAGAATTCCTATTACATTCAATCCAGAAGACGTGATCTTTGCATGATTGCTGTGTTCAGGCTGTCCTTTTCAGCAATATTTTTCAGTATTCCATGACCTTTCCCCATGAAGTAAAAATAGACCAACAAATTGCTACCTCCAGATCAAATAACTTTGAAGGCATGTGGGCAACGTTTCTGCCCAATCTGTTTTATCTACAGCTATTACTGTGTGAAGTCTCAAGTCCTTTCTCTTGTTAAAGAACTCAGTGCTGCCAAAAATCTATTCTAAAACTGCATTTCCAAGTTCGATTGCTGTAGATCTCCCGCAGTAAAACAAGGTTTGTAGCTAAAGGTGGAGTGCTAAAAAATCTAAGCTTGCTAGAAACTCAATAAAAGGCTGTATGGTATAACTTAAAGATGTATCATACTTTTTCCCCCGGTACAAGTCTCACAGTCTCTGTCTATTCTGGTTTGCCTAATAGACTACTTCTAGTTTAGGGCTACTCTACTCAGTCCTTTTCCTCCCCAGAAACAAAAAAATTATGCATAAATTTATATTGAGGAGAAAGGACATGGTTTCTGGTGTAGACATTATGAATTTCTTTGTACTGGGTGGTGATTTGTTCCAATCTCAAGAGACAGAAAAAAAGCCTAACCAAACAGTAACATTATAATTTCACAGCAGGAGCATTTGCAGTTAATATTAGAATGCAACTCATCTTTGTTGTTTTTTATTCTAGGCAATGAGACCAACGTGTCACCAGCGATGTGACTTTTTTAGTGCAGTTGCACATCAAAACGACTTAAATGCCATTTTGGAGAATGTTCTTAGTTTCAATGAGCATTTAACATGATCACTGGTGCTGGAGTGCTGGACTGAGGCAGCAATTTCCATTTGTTATAAGGTTGTGCTAAATTTAATCAGGTTAATTTTCCCTGTTATTAAAAAAATGAATTCATTTTAATGGAAAGAAAAAAATCCGTCCTCATTTACACAAAAAGATTGATGCTGGTAATGTTTTGCACCAAAGGAACTTACTATTCAAATCACTAGGAATTTAACTGTTATATAATGTAACTTTGATACAGAACACAAAAGTTTGGCTTGTTTAATTATCTCAGGTGGATTACTGACACCATAGAAATTAGAAACAAATCCAGGTTACCTAAAGGAAAATGACCAGGAAGCCAGTGCCAAAGCCAACTTTCACCATGTACTTCAGAGGGACACTATTCCAAGTAGCAAGATGAACTTGGATTGTGTCATAGCTGCCTTCCAGAACAAAAAATAGCTCAGCAAACAACAAATTAGGCAAGATCTCATCAGTTCATATAATTCCCTATCCTAGGAGTAATGAGTCTGAAGTTATCCTGCCCCAGCACAGGCCAGAAAGGTTATCATTTCTTTGCACTTTCTCTCAAAAAGCAAAAACCCAGGTCCCTGTGCAAAACTCAAGATTCTTTGGCATAAAAGAAAGAAAATTACTGAATAATATCCATAATAGAAAGAAAACCTATGAAGTCAGTAGACACAGTAAAATAGTAAGGAGCCTCCAGAGCTTTAGAGAGGAAGGTGTGAGGTCTGTGTAAGACACTGTTAGGTTGTGCCACTGAGAATATAGGGAAAGAAAAAGCATTCCATTTGACATTGAGATGAGATACATAAGAGGAAAGGAAGGTTGTGAAGAGACTGTCGTTTGTGAAGTGACTGAAAAGCTGGAAAACTACCAGATAAATATATGGAAAATGTTTGAAATGGCATTATTTTTATTAGTGTTAAATGACTGATGTAAACTTATGCATTTGTAGGAGGAATTTTATTTGTGGTTATTTTAAAGATAGATGAGAAAAACAACTGAATTCACAGCTTATGTTTGCTCTGGGCAAGATTTTTTTTTTTTTTAATTTTACTTAACAGGCTAATTTTCACTCATTTAGGAGCTGAGTTAGTATAATATCTTTCATCTGTAAGAACCAACATTTAAACATTTCTGGGTATTATTGGAGAGCACTAGAGTTAAATGGCTGAACATGGGACCTTGTGAGAACGATTGTCCTACAGTGTCCATGAATGCAGATGGTCCAGGAAAAATCACTCTGACTGTTCTTGCAGTATATAAAGTAATTACTAGACATCATGTACTTAATAAGTATGAACACTGCTACTGATTACAGTAGTTTCACGAATACAAGCCGCACGGATTATAAGCCGCACCCCCGGTGCCTCGACAATGTTGCTGTCTTTGTCAATAGATAAGCCGCACCCCGAATATTAGCCGCACTTTCGTTCGTCGCGAGAATCCGTGCGCAGCTTTCACAAATTGGCCAATTAGTAACAGGATCGCGGCATAGCGGGCTTTACTGGCTCGGGGCGGGGCCAGGAAGGCTCAGCCCGCTCATGGTTGCCGACGGGGCCGGGTGGCCCAGCTCAGCGCCACGGCTCGGCGGGGCTGGCCGGGTGGTGCTGCCGCCGCCGCCGGGCTCGCTGGCCCCCCTCTCCCGTCAGCACCGCCCCGCTGCCGCGTTCGCTCGCCCGGCTGGCAGGGCTGCCGCCGCCGGGCTCGCCGCCCGCCCCGCTGCCGCTTTCGCTCGCCCCGCTGCCGCTTTCGCTCGCCCTGCGCCGCGCCTCGCGAGCGCTGCGCCTCGCGAGCGCCGCGCCCACCCCGCGCCCGCCCCGCTTTCGCGAGCGGCGCTTTCGCGAGCGGCACTTTCGCGAGCGGCGCTTTCGCTCGCCAAGCGGCGCTTTCGCGAGCGCCGCTTTCGCTCGCCCCGCCGGCAGGGCTGCCGCCGCCGCCACCAGGCTCGCCGGCCGCCCCCTCCCGTCTGCACCGCCGCCGCGTTTCCTCGCCCTGGCCGGCACTGCAGGCCCCCGCACCGCCGGGCTCCCCCACGCTGCTGGCCCCAATTCTGCTGGGCTTCCCCCGCTGCCAGGCAGCCCCACCCGCCGACCTTCCTGCTTCTGCCATGCTCCCCTGCACTGCTAGCCCCAGTTCTCCCGGGCTCCCCCGCCATGCTGGCTCAGGCTCTGCCGCCCTCCCTGCCCCGCCCTGCTGGCTCAGGCTCTGCCGCCCGCCCCCCACACTGCTGGCCCCGCCTCTGCCAGGCTTTCCCACCTCTGCCGGGGCCGGCCGGGCTCCAACTTGGCTTGGGGCTGCCGCGGGCTCTCACTTCCGTGTTGGCAGCTTTTAGAATTTTGTTAATAGATTAGCCGCCCCGGAATATTAGCCGCACTTCCGGGTTTCCACCAAAATTTTGGTCAAATTGGTGCGGCTTGTATTCGTGAAATTACTGTAAATATATATTTTGTATAGGTAAAAATGTTCCTCTGCACATTTCTTTCTGAAATTAAGTGGTTACTGAGAAAAGGGAACTGACAGAATACTTCAGATTGCATTTTATTTTCTTTTTATTTTCAAGTGTGAGTGGAAGTGTTTGCTTCTTATTTAAAGTTCTTTTACGATCTTTTGTCTTTAAGGTCTGTACACATTTACTAGTAGGAATTTCTAAGCTTAAAATAGATAGTATATAGTAAAATGCTAAAAGAAAATACTTCAAAACTGTAACAAAAAAATCAGGGTAATCTTATTTGGGTTGGATAACATGACAGGTAGTTTAGTTTATTTTGTGCAACACAGAAACCTTACCTAAGATCTATCACGTGTTCCTAGTTATGGCACAGATTTTGGCCAATTCACAGACCCATATCAGGAGAGGTGCCACTATGGCTGCAGCATCCAAAACTCACTCCCAGTGGGCTGCAGAAGGCTTGGTTGCACATAGGGAACGACACAGCACCCAAAACCTCTGCTGAAGTGCTGCAGTCTTTCCCAAGTCTCACACAGCACTAAAAGCGCTAATGGAGAATGTGAATTAGTCTGCTCCAGTGGAGTCTAGAGCAACTCATAAGTATTGTGCCAGGAAAAGGCTCTTCCACTTTGGGCCCACTTCTGAGAATTTTGCAATAAAAATGAGAGTGACTTGTGGCATTGTGAGAGTAACAAAACAAACTGCTGAGTACAATAACACAAACATCCAAGTTATTTTCTTCAGAAACAAAGGAATAAAAATGGGGTTTTACTTTTCTAAGTTTTGGTTTTAACTATGTGAGGGCTTAGGCCACAGCTAATGTCACTTGTGATAAATATAACGCTTCCAGGTTTTCATAATCTTCCTTCAAATGAAAGCAAATATTACGAGCAGATTGCACATATAACAAGTTCTAGAACAGAAGTGTATGGGAGTAGGAAGCTAAAATGTAGTTAGGTAATAAATCTTTATTTGGTTGATTTCATTTAATGGCAAAACGCATAAACTATTTCATCCCTGAAATATGGGAGATATTTTTCTTTCCACCTAATGTATGTGTCATCGTTAAGTTATTTCTCTTGCAATCAAGATAATAGGTGTCCTTCATGGGTAAGATGCATTTTCTAGTGTTTGGTCAATACAAAAAGCACTGAAAAATTCTCACAGTTCTGTGTGAAATGAAAAAATGTTGTCGGTCAGTTTCAATTGCAACTTACAGGAGAAGAAAATCTATCACAAGTACAGTGCTCAAAATTGAAAAAAATTCCAAAAAATTGTGACAGCCTCTATTTTTAGGAAATGTAAATCTGAGTAAGTCTGATCCTTTTGTACTGTCTCATAAAAACACTCAGGATATAATGGCTGCTGAAGATATTAATAGTTAGTTCATGTCATAGAATCAAATACTGATAAAGATAAAAATTTACCAGACTTCTTACTAGCATGTCACTGTTGACATCTATCCCTAATAAGTGAAGATGACATGGAGAACCTGCTACTTCGTGTTAGGAATAAATTTGCAACAAAAAGATAAATTTTTTATGCACTGTGCAACACATTTGATTTTTATACACAATTAGATTTCAAAAGATAAAGCAGATGTTGTAGCTATATTTAACATTTAATTATTGTTAGGTATTTCATAACATCAATAGAGGAAGGAAAGAAGGAAAGCTAGAGACTTAGCTTTACAGGTATAAAGCTTTTGGAAATACTTTATACTGAAGAAAGATAAATACTTCAAAAAAACTTTTTTAGGGATAGAAGACTTAGTGTATTCAAATTTCTGCCTGATAGGATCTACATGAATCTAGGCATCAACAAAAATTGGTTTTGTCTGGAGATTTAGATTCTATGCCTCTAAGGCAAGCTGGGATGTTAAAACAGGGATGTTAAATCTGATTTACCATTCAGAATTGTTGTGCTGATCTTCTCTGTTTATGAAATACTTTCAGATTCACAGCCAAGTAGTCCTTTATCAGTTTGTAATTATTACTGTCATTATCAATATGAAATGCCATGTTAGGAAAAAGTGCTTCGGGGATTCAGTATAACGAAAAAAACGAAGCTCACTCTGAAGTTAAGCTGAAAAGATGCTGTCTGCTTGGGCTTTATGCTGTTTCTCTGTAGGTGTAGTGGATGAAGATTGTTGGTTACAGTAGGTTAATAGTGCCCCTGGGGTGGCTGTCAGGAGATCTGAAGGACAAAGCTGACACCAGACGAGATTTAGGAGAGAAGGGTGGGAAAAACTGCATCTACAAAGCAGGACAGATAAACAGTTTGAAGGAGAGGGGATGCAGCGAGTGATCTGGGATCAAATTCTAGAACCAAGTTATAGTATAGCAAGGTGCTGTGGAAAATAATTCATTGTACAGCAAAGACAGAAGATAGAAAATGTTCAAGAGAGGATTTCTGAGTAGGCCCTGAGGCTATAAGTCACACAGTAAGCAGCTATACCAAGTTGTCTGAAGGTAAGGATAAAATGTGGCATGACAAATTTGGTATTATTGAACATTAGATGCACTGCAAGAAGTATAAGCTGCAATAGGAAAGACTTATTGCCATCATAGACCTGATAAAGGAGTGGAGAATATAAGCAGAAAAATCGTCCAGGGTTTTAAAACAAGTATTCCAGGGTTTTCAAACCGTATTGCTCATGAAGTATGTCTTAAAAGATGAGATTTGGTGATTATAGAGAAAGGAAATGGTTTAATTGTTAACTTTTCTTCAATACAGGATATGTACATTTAGTTCAGAACATGAGAAAATACTGGAAAATTTAGGATCATTATGTTCCAAACTGGTAAAAGAACATGGGATGTGGGAAAAGGAAAATGTGACAGCACTGACTGTCTTGGAGCACTGTGTGCACTGTTGGGGATATCACAAGAGTACAACATCAAATAGCAAAGATCTCCACCGGGAAGCTCTGTATTCCCCAGAAAACTTTAATGCATCTCTCTAAGTCACTGAGGAAGAGGATTACAGACTAAACTTTCTGATAGGTTTGTCTGCTAACCTTGCTTTGGTTATTCTGGCTCTTTCTGAGTGAGAGCCTAAATAATGGAGTGGATAATAATGATAATAATATTCTACTTATGTTTAAAAGTATGGTTCTGATGTTGATAATGTTCTAGTAAATTTTACTCTGTGATTATGTTGGAAAGGAAAACAGCATCAGCTATTACCATCAAGCTGTAATGAGAGGCAGAATGATTTTCTTATAATGTTAAAGGCAATGATTGCAATATCTCAAATATAAGAGTAATGATGATGACTGTTTATGATCTTTGTGCTTATACTTAAAAAAAAAAAAATTACTGAGTCCTTTAATTTTACAGGCTGAAGTATTGATCTGATGTTCTCTCTGTCTGGTTAGATCCCTGAGGCAGTATAAAGCATTCATTGCCTGTGCAGCTCTATTGATGCACAAGGATTAGATACATCATCCCACAGGTTTGGAGGATTTCTGCTGGAGTACAACAGCCCTGTCCTACTGTGTCCTATTCCCACATGTGATATGATGAGGAAAATTATTTTGCAAATGAAATTTGAGGGAAAGACAGTGTCTAGATGTTCTTCAAAGTCTCAGATGTTGGCTAAAATCAGGGGCAGTTTCAAAAAAATAGTATAATGTTGGTAATGGGAATTAGCTCAGAGAGGATTAACATTTAGATAATGCTTTGTATATTTGTCATCCTCACTCATTTATAATTTACCTGACTTGAAATCAGAGAGAATTTTGCCCATATATGACAGAGAAGAATGCAATCACTGGATTAAATATTCATAAAGGAAAATAACCACTTCTAAGTGGTAAGCTGATGAGTGCTCACATTTATATGTCGATGCATGATTAATTTTTATTGATCATTATTTGTCTACTTTGAACAGATCACGATCAATAATGAAAATAGCAACTTGTAGTCAACTCCTCTGACTGGTCACAAAACTATTGCTTGTTTTATCTTGTCACAACAGGCTTTTTCTCCAGATCAAAATATAACTCTGTCAGCTGCCAAAGAGCACTACCCTGCAACATATTTCTTTTATATAAAATTCCAAATTTCAGGCCACTAAAAGAAAATTATTTTTGTTGAAATAAATTTCTGATTATTCTGTCTTTTAAATAAACCTTTGATTTCAATAGGATGATTTTTCCATCAGTAGCAAAAAGAGAGAATGGCAGTATATGTCTTATTACATTGTGGTTTTTCTTGAATGGAAAACTTATTGGTTTTCATTAATCTTTTGACTCATTTGAAACCAATTTTTCAAAGTACAACAGATAAGCTAGAAGCTTAAACTGCAAGTGTTTTTTCACAGTCATTTCCTTCTAAAGCAATTATTTCCTGATTCGCTATCCCTAAGCAAATTAGGGCTAGAAGAAAGAGAAATTGGATTAAACATAAAGATTTAGTTCTAATAATTTTTACTTTTCAAGTTATTGTTCGATTACAATGTCCTTTACTATCATCTCTAAATTATTTCAAGTAAGCTAAGCAACCTTAATTCTTCTCCTTACTAAATTATTTAGGGCATAAACATTTCCTGCTGAATGCTTTTGTGGTCAAATAATGTATCTCAAGCTAAGAGAATAAAATTCATGCTAATGCAATTATACAATGGCAATAGCTAGGAACAGTACCTGGAGTGTCTTCCACTAGGTATTCACTCATGAAAATTGTGAACTCAAGTGAGATTCATTCCTTATTTTCATTAATGAAACTCCAAAATTCTCAATAAATTCTTGTAACTTTTCTCACTAAAGTCAAAAGCAGCAAGTTTTCTTACAGTGCATGTTTACTTACAGCTGAATTAACTTGTCTTATTTCAAGACCTATCAGATCCATTTCATTCATTATTATGGGTTCACAGGTATAGGAGAAATAAATAATGGAGTGAGTGAACATCTCGGAGGGCTTCAAGACACATCATATTCTTACTTTTAAAGAGGAATTTTTACCATACACATTAATTGCATAATTCTATATTTCACAACACTTCAGTTGTAAAGGGAAGATACCCTAGATGCAGCTGACCAGGAATCTAAATCAGTAGGATGGTTCTCATTAATTTGACAGGACCATGTCTGAGGTCAGAAAACTTCAGAATTAAGTATGGAGGTCAGTAAGATTCATGTCTGATGTAGCTTTTAGATTTAGATGAAATGCCAAGCTTGTTTTTGCAGCACTGCCTACAGAAACTCTCACCACTCCAAATTTATAAAACATTTTATTACAGGAGGCTGTTGGCACATAAGACAGTCTATCTGTTTAAGGTGCCTTTAGGAAGGATATACCATGGAAACTAAGAGTTTTAATGGAAATCGAGTCCCAGATGCACTATTTCTTGCTGAAAATGCCCAGATTTTTTACCCAGAAAGTTAATGCCCATTACTATGCTAAAATAGCAAACTATTCCCCAACAGAAAAAAACAAGTATGTTTATTATTTAGTGCAGTATTAAATAAAATTTATAATCCTTAGTCTTTTAGTGCAACTGAGAAGAAAACTGCTCTGAAATAACCCATTACAAAGACAAAAAACAAGAGGAGGATGAACACCCTGCTTGATGTGGTCCTCACTAATTAGAGCAAGAAATTTTCTTACCCTCTTCTACTGTTACAACAAAATTGTCTACAGAGTTAGAGAACAGTCTTATGCTCAGACATGTAGTCCACTGGAAAGAGTGCTGCAAGCTACTGGACTGAAGACTCCAAACCATTCTCTTTCTTGAGCTCATGAAGACTTTTGCAAAGAAACATCCTAAGGATTGCCTTGCTCTCTGATACCAGCTCTCATGTATGTCAATATGCTGACCTGTCAGGCAGAGAACATTTACGTGGATCCTTACTTCAGCCTTGTCAAGAGGGCCAGAAACAAGAGAAGCAGAGCTTGATGCATTTCAAAATAGAAAATTTCCTGTACAAAGGTGCAGTTGGATGAGTCTTATTTGTTATAGCAGAGGAGACATCTGCTAACCCTTTGGAAGTAAAGATGCACTTCTGGTGTAAACCAGAACAGAGCTGCATACCTCATTTTATTTCAGACTCAAAGGCCATATTGCTAGCTGCCTGATGCATCTCTTATACTAGAAACCATCATATCCCTCAACTGGCTCCTGGGCTTTCCTTTGGAATGTTGTCATTCTGTCACACTGAGTATTTCTAGGATGGCTGGGGAGAACTGAGAAGCCAGACCCAAAACCCTAGCAGAGATTGTAAACAATAGGGTAAAAATAGCTCATTTTAAAAGATTAAAAAAAAAAAAAATAAAAAAGTTTTGTTTTTTACATAGGCAATTAAAAGAAAAATATAGCTGAAGAGAAAAAGCTAGCAATTCAGTTGATGAGAGAGGAGAAAAAAGATCTTTTTCTAGTACACTGCAAATATGCAGTGCCTGAAGAATACTATGTTTGTCAGCATTAGGTGTCCTGTGGCTCCCATAAAGATCCTTGGGTGGGAAAAAAAAAGATTCTGCCAAACTTGACCTTTTGCTTTCACCATTTTTCCTTCTAAAAAGAAAACTCAGGAGGTTTTGCCATATCTTTGTTCACTAGCATTACGTGCCTCTGAAGGGTTAGACAGTCTCTCTAGATTTCTTTCACAGCTCCTGGAGATAAATCAGAAAAGAAACAGGATTCAGTGCATTTGTTTCACTCTGAAGAAAAGTCCTTTTCTGGTTGCCTGAATGGCAAGAAAACCAGCTTCAAATCCTTCTTCCAAGTCAATGAAGGAATTTTGTTTTCAGTGAAATTGAAAATGTTTAACATACTTTGTCAAGTCATAGTAATTTGGTGAAATGGTTCTTCAGTGGGTGAATGGTGATATGAAATATTTCATAAAACAATATGTCTTCTTGGGGGTGAAGTGTGGAACTACAACACAACAAATGCACTGGCGTTTTCTTCACTAGTAATTTCCCTCAAGGGTGAATTTGGGTATGCCACCTTGAGTTCAGTATTCACTACTGTGAATTTTCTCACTCTCTAGATCCATAACAGGCTAAAAACTAAAACAGTTTGTTTTCATGTTTTGGACATGATGACTTTCTAATCATCAGCATCTTGCTTTATGCTGTCTTTCATTCTGTATCATACCGGTCTGGGCTGCAATACTAGCCAGAAATAGAAGGCACACCACTATTAAATAAAAGAAGGGTAATGTATTATCTTTCTTTTCTTCTTACCCATGCAGTAAAAAAGTAAGCACATCTGTAATTCAGAGTTTTATAGCTGGGGTACTGCTAAGCATTATGGATAGCCTTTTTATAAAATTTAATTTCTCTCATGTTATACCAAAGATCCAGATGCGTCCTCTGAGCCCTAAGGTAGGAGCAGTAGGATCGTGGAAGCACTTTCAAGCCTGCCCATTCAATATGTAATAGAATATGCATAAGTCCCTTAGATTCAAATGTTGAAAGAATAAGTAAGCTAAACTTGTCCAACTCTTCACCACCAGCTACCAGCTCTAGACACGACAAGTGAAAGGGAAGTGGAGGAAAGATGGTTGACTAATTATTTAGGTGAGGAAAATAAGGCATCAGAAAAACTCATGTTTTCAGAGGGGTTTTTTTGCAAGCCATGTTTTGTGCTGCTGTGGTTGTCATGGTTTATACCACAGCTGTGCTCTGTCCAAAACACTGAAAGAATACCTGAGTTTTTAATCACAGAGACATTAATTAATATGGTTATACAGGAAAGAGGAAAGGGAAATGGTGTACCTAACCAGAGTAAACAACATCTAGTAAAGCAAACCACACTTACCTAAACCCCAGTCAGCACAACTTTAGAAAGAATGAGGCAAGAAGCATAAATGACAGGGCTCAACACTTGCTAATGCAGTTTGGAAGTGCATGAATGGTAACACACTTCCAAACTAGGATATATTCAGAGGGGAGAGCCCACAGTCCATTGAGACTAATTGTTGACTAATTCTTCTGTGCTTGTGTTGGGGAAACCCACCAAAACTGGCAAAGCTATATACAGTACAGGACTTGTCTATCCATAGACCTGGGCCTTCCTGGGAAACAGATGCCCTGAAACAATCACGCCAGGTTAGTCATCAAACCACAAATATTACTAAGCTGAAAAAGCTGAAATCTCACCTTCAATTACTTTATATGCAATTTATAAAGCTGTCATGTGTTCTTACTGATTCATTATAAGATCTAGTGTAACATACAGAATCGTAAAGCTCTGTGACACTACCACATTTATGAACATCTACTATATTAGATGTTTATGTAACTTTGTCTAACAACATTAATTTTTCTAACAAAGATAAAGCAATACTAAAAGAGAAAACTGATTCATAGGACTTTCAAGAAATGTTTCGATTCTTCTGTTGCCACATAGAATTCAGGACAAAATTCAGCCCTAGTGGCTTTTCAGGGAAGTGTTGTGTGGAAATATTCTTGGGCTAGTCCACATTACAAAATCTTTATTCTTCCTCATTTTGAAAACAGTACTGCTCAATAATCTGAAGTTTCAGCTTAATTTTGCTGTAATTTTGAGTGCAGTACTCAAAAACACATACGACTGCTGATGATCCCGTACAGGAAAAGAGATAATTCATATAAGTTTTCCAGGCTACAAATTCCCCTGTAAGGAAACTAGAAAGATGTATTTTACTGTTCATTATGTGGTCAACAAGCGAAGATTAAAAAGCTCAAGTGCTCAAACCAGAAGTGTACAACAAATGGATTTTTATTGACTGTTTTGGATAAATGCAATAATTTTTAAAAAAGCATATTACAAACAGGTGCAGTACCATAAAATTAGTTTGAACACGTGGAGATGCCATTTTCAGCCTGCACAGCTCCTGCAGCGCTGGAGCCCGTTCTCATTGCAGGCAGTGCACTTGAGGGCTTTGAAGGAGTCCGTAAAGCAGTTCCGGAACACGGACATCTTGCTCCCATGGCACGCTGAGCACGGCAGGAAACCAAAGCCCCCACAAGAGAGGCACTCCTGAGGATGCTGGACTCTCTGCTCAAAGAATGAAAGAAAGACAAAAATGTTACCTCATCAACCACCACAAGGTCTAAGACAATGAGGACTCCAGGACAGGTAAAAATACATTTCCTGCTTCCCATTTTGGGCACCCCAGCCCATGGCAAACCACCATGGAAAAGCGGTAATTCTGCCTTTTCCTTTGGTCAGATCTACATCCAATGTCAGAGAGGCTCACTGCAGGTTCATTGGTCACTTTATACCTTCACAGCCTGCATTTACACTTGCCAAAATAGCAAGCTAAAGGATAGCTTGCATGCATCACTTGGATATTGTCTAGGTCTAGATTAAATCTAGGAGATATTGTGATGATCGAATCCAAACTCCAGGCTGTTTATGCTGATGTTATGTTTTCTATGCTCCATGTTAAGATATGACTTTCAGCATTTGCATGCTCATACTGAACATATTATACTATTACAGTTCAAGCTGATGATATCAAAAAGCAATTCATAGCTTCTGACAAGCAGCACTCAAGTAAATAAGTGGAGTATTCAAATGGATGGGTGTAAAATGCTGACGCTTTAAGCATAAAGAAGACAGATCATCAGTGTTCAACAGTTCTACCCAGAGAAAATTGCTGCAAGGAAGGCTTGAGGCCTCTCAATTGTCCCAATTCTCAAGTAAAACAATAAATTTATTCTATTTTTTTATTGTATTAAAAACAGTGGAGCATAGAAGAAGAGATTTCAAAGACACTTTTAAGTTTCACTTGCTGAAAATGTGGCCAGTTTATTTAATGATTTTCTTAAAGTTCAAATCAGAGAAAGGAAAGATACGCCACTTTGCGTACTTACCACCACATGTTTTAGCACTGCACTGCTGAGTAAGGACTTCGCAGGTTTATTCACAAAGAAAGAGCAAAAATCCATGCAATTCCTGCTACTGTTAGTCTGAGGAATTATGTACCACTAAAAAGTAGTGACAAATTATTACCAGAGTAAAATACTCACTGAAAATGTAGTACCTGGAGCAGGATCAAAAAGAATTGAATATATTTCTACAAACCCATTAATAATAGCATTTATCTATTGAAAACTCAGATAAACATTCAAACAAAGCATTTTTTCCTTTTTGTTCTGTAGCTCATAAACTTGTTGTTCTTCTTCACAAGGGAAACAGCTCCTATTACTATCAACCCATCCAGGGACAAAGATTGGAAACGTTTTATGTAAAATTAATATTCTTTTTATCTCAGGTGTGCTCCCATCTTTCATAATTTTTGATGATTGTTTATTACATTGAGGCTTACTGCAAATAATCTCAAAATTTTAAGAGAATATTTTTAATCTTTGCATTTATTAATTGCTTGTTAAGCTTGTAAATATACAGATACTTTTAGATGTACTTAAGGGAACTAACAAAAGTTTTGAAAACAAAGCAAAATTGCTTTAGCTCAGTTTCTTGAACAATGGCCATTTCCTCCTTGAACAGATGGCAGTTTGTGGAACCACTTTCTGCATCTCCAGCAATGACGAAAACAGACTGCCCCTTGAAATTTTAATAAACCCATTTTTGAGAAAAAAAATAAATGAGGGAAAGAAAAAAGCAAACCAACCAAACACATCAAAAAAACACCAAAAGGCAAATAAGCAGTGGTTGTATTCAATGAGCAGTTACGAGTTTCCTATAGTCTGACCTTGTTTATCTTATATATTTGCTTTTTGTCCCAAGATTAGGACACACATTAGGCTAGGTAATAAGGTTTTAGGGCCTCCACCCCAAAAGAGGGTGTAAAAAAGAGCAAAACAAAAAAAGCATTCGGGATCATCAGTTTATAGTGAAAGAAAAGGAAGTGGCAAAAAAGAAAATCTACTCCATTACAAGTAGCAAATGTATATTCCCTATATTCATTTGCAGAAATACAATTACCTCATTTTTGGTTAAGAGATCCTGCAGTTCCCCAGATTCATTCATTAGTAAAATTTTCTCAGCACCCTATCAGGAAAAAGAAGATGAAAAATGTCAGCCTTGCTACCATGAAAAGAAACCAGAGAGGATTAGAAGATTTGGTCTTGAAATTTTAAACAGTCTGAGGACAAATTTGACTCACATTAGTTATATTGCAATTAGGTCAACTTTAGTAAAGCTAAAAGGAGAGGAAAGTCTAATCACAAGTCTGAGAGTAATGGCTAAATTTCATTAGCAGGTGACGTATTACATTGCATTTTCTGTAAATGGTGACACAGCTTGGAAATTCTGATTGTGTTCCCTTTATTTTACTGGGTATGTTTCCTGACAGAATAAGAAATATTTCTAGTTATCATGCCAAAAATTTACAATTTCATAAATATACAACACATTAGACAATGCAGCTAAATGAGAAGAGGAGATTGTATTTCAAATATTCTGACAGCTGAGCATTGAATTAAGACATAATGTGCCTAATGTATAACACAAGGAGAAAAAGAGTAATGAAAATACTCTAGCAACAATAAAGTCAGACACAACAGTAAGTAATAAGTTAGTCTGACTACATTAGGCCTCTTAGGGTTTCTGTGTCCAAAACAAAGCTCTACTGAAGTGTTGGGGATTTTTTTCCTCCTGAAAGTAAATGCCAAGAGACCTGCAGACAAAATTAAAGTGTCAGGGAGCATATGGAACTTTTTGTTCCCTTCTCTTCTAATTAGAGCACCACATTTGAATGTCTATACTTCACTTAGGGAACCAATTTCATTGAATACTAAATATTGTGAAATCCTCGCAGATACTTTTAACCAGAAACCAACAAAAGGTGAGGAAACTGAGGCACAGATACCCGAGGCTGCTGCCAGGGGCAATTGGCCACACCTTCACCACATGTGAGCTCATGCCATCACTCATGTCCCGGTTTGCTGGCCCCTGCATATCCAGATTGTTAAATTCTGCCTTTGATTTTGCTTCCAGCATTAGCTAGAAGGTGTGGTGGGACACTGGCACAGGGCTGAGCTGCAGTGGGATGCTGTGCCATTAGTTTGAGCTGCCCATGGTCAGCCCCAGCTCCTCACCAGCACCTCTCCTGGTTTCTGGAAGGTACAGGGAAAGCTGCTGGTGAGCACAGGGAATACATGTGTGCCTCTAAGTGTCCAACCATTCACAGAACCTTGCTGGGGACTACTGAGGCCACAAGTGTATAGCCCCAAAGCCAACTAAGGCACCAAACCTTTCCAAGTTCTTTTTATGACACCCTACTAAGGTTGTTTTCTCTATAGAGAAAACTCTAGGTTTGTACAAAACAGAAACACTTCTGACTCTGTGTTTGATGATTTTTATTTTAGTTAAAAAGGAAAATGTTAATATTTTAGTGGATGTGGAAAGCCACTTTTCCAGTGGACACTACTCCTACTGTGTTATAATTTCAAAGAGATATTTAAAAGAAGTATCACACAAGGTAATTAGTTAATTAATCACAGAAGGTGAGAGGGGACTGATGAGCTAGCCTTATTGTGCTGACTCTTCTAGTGAAATCCGTTACAGATCATGGGCATAGAGTGCAGCAGCTCCAGCACATGCATTAGGCTGCCTGTGTCCCCAGCAGAGCAGCTTTTGGCAGTCTGCTGGCCGCTCTCATGCCTATCCTCTCATCTTCTTCTGCTTTCACACAGAGGAGCAGGCAATGGGAGTGACTGGCACAGCACTGGCTAAGGCAGCCCATGAAGTGTTACTCAAGGTCTGAATATACTGCAGCAGTTTAAAACAAAGCTTGTGCTGCTCATCTGAAGTAGAGACATCAAGGATTTGCAACTTTATTGATGATGGGATTGCAGCACTCCAAATTCCCTCAGCTAGACAAGCCTCAATTTGTCCCTTTTAGGAAAAGCTCTCTGTGACTGCTGTGACTGCTGCCCCATGTTACTGTGATGATGTATGATAATGCTAATTGGCTTTTACAACACAGTAATTTAAAGTTTGACAGCTTTCCCATTATAGATTTATATTTTAAAGGATTTATATTTCTGATGACATTCAGTCAGTCAGCTGTGTTCCTTTCAAAGTAGAAATCTATGGTTTTTAATTAAAACCCAAACATCAGAATGGCCATAAATGCTTTTAAGGGTTCCATCCTGTCTTCTCTGATTAATGGATGCCCAAAGTAAAATATAAATAAAATTCTGTAGAGGTTAACCTTCCTTCAGGATCTTTGAGTCTTAACACAGAGTCCAAAATTAATACAGTAATTAAAGCAGCTATTAAGTAAGTCCAGTGACTGCTTTCTGACCAGAAAGTGATACCTTTCTTTTTCTTCCTAGGTTTTACTCTGTCCACAATTACTCAGAAAGGCATATGAAGCCTTAAATAGTCTGTCCCTTCAGAGAATAACATAAGGAGTATGAGGGACAATGGGCATAATCTTCAGTGAGAAGTGAATTTTCAGGTTTTTTACCCATTTTTTTAAATTTCAAAGCAGAAGCCTTTGAATCCTTTGTCTCCTAAATTTTCTGAATCTCTACCATGCTGGAGGAGTCCAGGGGTTGTAGTCAGATATGCCATTGGCAAGGAAATGCCACAGACTTGGCTAAATCACTCAACATTTTTTCCAGACCATTTTAATTAATAAAATTATTTTCTCAATTAACCCTTAAGAACATTCCTTAAGAAATTAACATCATACCTCAAATATCAAATTCCCATATATAATTCCCATTAACTGTAGAATTAGGACAACGTCTGCTCAGTTTTCTACTGCCCCAGCTCTGTCTTTCCAATAAACCTCTCTGTTGCTACCACCTCCACAATGTAATTCTTCATCAAGGAATGAGCACAGATATATGGCTCTGCGTTTGTCTTTACTAGAACACCCGCAGGTTTTGGGAAGCAGCCTCTCTTCCACATCATTCCTTATACACTGAGAAAAATCATCATGGCCCTGCAACCTCCCTCTTGTGGACACATTTGCAGTGCAGACAAATTGCATGCCCTGTTTCTTGTTTTGCTAAGCACATAAGGAAGGCGTCTTGTTAAGGCAGCACAAATGCACTCACACATTTCAACATCATATGGCCACTGGAAATCAGCTAAGAGGAAACTGTTAATTCCTGTTTCACAACAAAATATTTTACACATATATTTTCTAAAAGTCAGTTAGAAAAACAGCCTCGTTATTTGTTGGAAAGGATCATAACAAATGTGTCAAATAAAATGATTTTACAATAAATCTCATGTTGGTTTGGATTAATTATAGCTGGGAAAACTAAACAGGAGATATTTTCTTCAGAAAAAATGGTCTTAAATTCACATATCTGAAAAAAATCCAGGAGGTTTTTATGGCAAGTGAATGCTGGAATTCAATCATATATTTCAAGTAGAAAAAGAAAAATACAGATTTTTTAAAATATTATGCTGTGAATTAACATATTTACAAAGAATTACTTATTTGCCTCTTTAATTTGCCTCCCTTTTCCAGGAGAGTGGGTCTTTGCATGACATAAACTTTTAACAATTCTGAATGTATTTATAAGAGTAAATGAATGCTTCATTTTTTATTTTTTTTTTCTGTGTGGCTTTGTATTTTTTGGAAGCATTTTTTTATTCTGCATTGGTATCCCAGCAGATGGCATAATTCCATTTCAGATGGAGACAACCTCAGGTGAAAAGAAGGGATTAGATCACCCAGTAAAGCGCATGCAGCAGAAAGAAATAGCAATTTCCTGACAGACTGGTGTTTAGACAGTGTGTGTCAAGAAATACAATGGTTCAGTCCTGTAAAAACTGAGAAGATTAAAAGCCCTGCTGTACTGCAGCATGCAGTACTTTCCTTGATAGGGGCTAAATATGATTTTTTTTTTAATTGCTTCTGCCCAAGTCATGGATTTGTTTCATTGTCCCTGTGCAGGCAATGATAAATTCCACAGCACTGTGAATATTTATCCTCACAGTCTGCAGTGCTCAAACAACTTTGTCTATGCTTCTGAATAGCTTGAGTACAATATACTCTACCAGATGCACATATTCTGGGTTTTGGTGCTTTTGTTACTTTTATCTAATTAAGAATAATTTTTCACCTTTCAAAACTGTTCATATTTTTTTTCAGGGTTGGGTTTTTTTCTCCTTATGACTCATTGAAAGCTGCAGAGCTCAATATAGATTCTCCTTTGTACTGCTATATGCAATCTCCTTCAGGGAGGATTTTCTCAGGAAATAAATATTCAAAATGAAAAAAAAAAAAAAACTGAAAAAGAAAAGGAAATTTATTTACTGACACACCAGTCTTTGGGATTTCTGTGTTTCATTTGTATATCAGAAGTCAATTATTATAAAAAAGCATTATAGAAATATCCACTGTTACCAATGAGACCAAATTCTGTAGTTAGTTCTCAATAGCATTTTAATGAAACAGAAGCCTAGCACAGGTTCCAGCCAGCACACTGCCTTTGGGGTCATGATGCACTGTCTCCTGAAGGTCAATTGACAGAGCTGGGAGTGGGGGCAACACTTCATTGCCAGACCTTCTCAGCATGAATCCCTCCTCATTTCTCTAAATTCTAAATTTCAAATTCTCTTGTGAAGACATACTAAGACAGAGAAATAAATGTCATCAAATAGTGGTGCTTGCCACATTTATCAAACAGAAGGAGTGCACACAGGTCCCTTGCCAGGGCAAGTGAGAGGCTCATCCTGGGCTCCCCTTCCCCAGCACCCACCAGCCACAGGTGCTCTGTTGGCAGCCACAGGGTGCTGCCCAGGTTAGCTCACACTGAGCTTGGCCTTCTCATCACACTAAAGCACATCTCACCTCAGCTGAAGCACACCAGATTGGTGTTGCAGGAGGCAGCAGTGTATCCCAAGATGATAGTCACTGGAGAGTGCGGAAGGCACAAACCTCCTGCAGGAGGGTGATGCACATGCTGCCATCAGCTCTCTGTGAGCAGAGGAGCTGTCTCAGGCACAGCTCCCTGCTGCAAACCTGCTTTTTCACTCTTACATGGAATAACTTTATCTCTCTCATTAAACTAAAGTTTGTTTCAGCTAATTACAGTGTGCCTCATCAAGTTAAGGAAAAAAAAAATAAAAAAGAGAGGAAGGAAAAGAAGCAGGAAAACATATCCCATATCTGGGGGTTTTCCTGGTATTTAGCTGCCCAATGCTTTTGTTTTCTTGTGTTAAACAATGTAAGAGTAGTTGCCTTGCTGCAGTGTCTCTAGAAAAGAGCACTAAATTATTTCCGTTTTCTTTACCTGTAGGAGTTAGATTTGTCTCTTCTATAGAAAGCTATCTTCCTAATTCATTTGTCTTCTTTTCTATACCTCTCCAAAGAATCTCATGCAGTAGAGAATTTTAATGAAACTGTATTGGTTTTTACACTGTCACTCCTCTTTTAGAAAACAAGTTTCTCACAATATTCAAAAACAAACAAACAAAACCCCAACTGGCAGTGACTTAATGGGCCATCCATCATACCAAAATGATTGTATTCAGGCATTTCCTACATTAGGCAAATAACTTATTTATTCAATTTCAGCATCTTATCTGAATTCTTTTTACAAATTGGTCATACATGGACTGAGATTTTCTTGGAGTCAATCATAACTCACTACTTACACTTTTAACATAATAATTAGATGAGCAAATCTTCATCTGAAACCTGTTGAATTTTAAACTACTCTTGAATGTAGCACTTCTACTCCTGGCTGGCTGGAGAACTCTCCAAACAAGGTTTTGATAAAAAGCATATTCTACAATGAAGTAAAAATCACTGTTTGCTAATATTCTGCATACAGGTGTTTTTACAGCTGCTCTAGCGGTCTGGCAAGGCCTAGGACAGCAAATGCATTTGTTAAAATGCTCAGCAGAGCCTAACTCATGTAGAACACATGGAAAGCCTGGAAGGGATGGGGAAAAAGAGGAGAAAGAGTTCATACAGGCCCAATATTTATTATCCCTGATTGTTGGTTACACTGCATTTTGTTACCTAAATGTTCTGTGAAAATGAAAGCTTTAAGTGAAGCAAACACAGTAACCTCACTGTGTTTAAATATAGTTTGCCTTCACAAATCACAGTCTCACAGCTGGTTCTAATTGCTAGCTTTTCACAACTCAAGATAAACACCTTCTCTGAGTTTTCAAACTGTTTTCTTTGTGCCAGTTTCCAGATATTTTTTTTGTGTCTATGGGAAATGTACTTCAGAAGTACAGGTTCAATGAACAGGTGATTTCAAATGTCAGTAGGCTTCTAGACCTAGAATGCTAGTGTACAAATTGGGATTTTAGCTTTCCATTTGGAATTTATGTCTTACAATAGGGCAGAATTGGGCTCTTCTCTCTCTTCTACAGCTATGCTTTTAAAAACATAAGTATTAACCAATTTTGTGTCTAAAATAAGTTGATTACAGATCCTGATACAGACTACATCATCTAAAATTCAATGTATATTTGAAGCCTGACACCCCCAAGAGTTAGTCTCTTATTCAACACAGATATTACTAAATGACAGGTTTATGCTATGTGTGCTCATCTTCCTGGGTCAATCATACATACAGATTATCATAAGGAAAAAAAATCAATTTCTCTAGTTTTTCATGGTTTCAACTACAAAATAAGATCTTTATAACGTAACAGATGATATCTTATATGCATTATTGCCTCTTACTCCCCTCCTGGTAGTTTCTCCTTTTGCATCTTCAGATCAAACTTATCAGTGAGGATCTGTGCAGTGCATACACAGAAGGATTTCTGTCTTAGCTTGTTACCATCACTGCAACATTGCAGGAAATTTTTCTAAAAAACCTGTTTCTCATTCATCAAGATTTTCATCTGCTCTTCCCAGGTGTGGAATAAAACAAAGGTTCATGCTTTACTTACCCCAAGATAATGGCCATCAATAAACACAACAGGGAGTGATGGAACTTCGCAGACACTTCTGCATCTTTCATCTAGTTCTTTTCCATAATCACTGTTCAGAGCAATGTTTTTTTCTTCAAACTTAACTCTGTGATTTTGAAATATCTTTCTGACCAGTTCACATCTTTCAAAAGTGGTTCTCACTATACGAAGACTGGTAGTATAAATCTCTATGCGGCCAAACTCTGGGACTGTTGAGACCTGGAAATAAAATAGCTCCCATTACCTTAAGCAAAGGGTTAATATCTTCCAAGTATTGAGCAATTTTATTTAAAATATTATTTAGGAAAAAACCCAAACAACATCTTAAAAACACAATCCGACATTCAATATTCTTTCAAATGTGGGGATGAAATAGGAGAAAGGAAGTTCTTGAAAACAGCACTTTAAGGCAATTCGAGTTGTTTAAGATGCAACTTGACTTTTTTGGAAAGTCTGAAAGATAGTGAGTCAGCATCCATTTTCAAGAAACCGATATATTTTAGATCCTGGTGGACTTCCAAATGTGAATAAATTGACACCGTTCCCCTGATGTCTGATTCTATTAATATAGTCACTTGTGTTTGCACAAAGAGAGTCTGATAGTACCAGACTAAACTTGCAAGCTTAGATGTTGTTGACAATCTGCTTCAAGACAAGGGCCTAAGCTAAGCCTTAGAGCATCCACAACCAAAAATTAACTTTGAGTACTTTAGGTCTCAATGCTGAACTAGATTATGACTGCAAAAGGTAAAAACGTATCCCTAATTTTTAATGTAGTTCCACAACAAGCTAACATCCAAACAACAATAAAAAAGTATATTTTGTGTGTATTCAATGTCCAATCAATAACCTACTGCAGCTAGCTGGAAGAAGTTTCACACTACAGAGATTAATTAGCCCAAGAGAGTGTGATAGATTTTCAAGAAGCTTGAGAATCATTCTTCTAAACAAAGATATTATGTTCAAATATATAACTGAAATCCCAGCTTTCAAAAAGCATGATAATTCATTTCCAAGCTTTCCAAATTACCCATTGTATTCTAAATTATATTTAATTATTTCATCAGTATTCCAGGAGTCAAAACACAAGTTAGAAAATAAAAAGCAAGGATACCTCTACTACACTATAGCACTGTATGGAAAATGAACCTTGGTGGGTGAATAGATAATTATTTACTTATCTCATGAATTAATTATAAAAACATAGTTGCTAAATTGGGCAGATGCCATTGCAGATTTTATGATATAACCACTCATGATTTATCTTACTACCTAAATACAAAAAAAATCCTTGAAAAAGTACATTCTGTTTACAGAGGTGTTTGAAATGTTCTTCATATTGTAAAGAGTTCTCAGGAAAATATTTGTATTTCATAGATCACTTACAGAATGCTGGAAGGGTAATTGCCAACATATGTAGCTATGGCTTTCCTCTCCCATTCAGGAAAGGAACCATGTTGTGATAGGTCAATATTTTTTCTCTTGGATGTCAGAAATTCAATTTTAGGAAGATGTTTTATAAAAATAGGCTACTTTTATCCAGCCTGTTTTCTAGGTTGAAAATCTGTTATACTGCTACTGCAGCATTGACTCTCCTCCAGCATATTGTTCACACATTCCAAGTGAGAGAATTAGCTCGTTCTCTCCATAAGAGACAAGTACTCTACATAAATACAGCAAAATATTTTAGTAACCACACATGGGTTGCTGGAAGGAAGAGGAGTTTGTTGTTTTCATAAGTAACCAAAAGAAGTTCTTAAAATATTTCTTAAATTGAAAATTTCACATATTTCTCTTTTCTTCCTCTTTGGAGTGCCAATTCATTTTGAAGTGTGAAACTATTCAACAGGATGGAAGCTCTTGTTCCTCCATAGCTCTAATCTCTAATGCTGCTTGTTCCCAGACACCAGGGGCTGCAGCATAGGTACAGGCAGTCATTATCTAGTGAAGCATCAGGACTGTGAGTGTCCCTACAGCATATAAATAAGTAGCTGAAGAGATGGAAAAATGGAAAGTTGTAAAGTGATCCGGAAAGATATCAAGTGAAGGAGTGTACAGTCACTTTTATGTTTATTCCTTTCTTTTTTCCTGATGTGGCAGTAAAGAAATACCATTGTTTGCCCTGAAAAGTATGAAGGACATTGATGAAACTATTCTTCAGGGAAATTTTGATAAAAACCTTGTTTTCTGTGCTACAAATGTACACAACTTGTCCTTGCAAGGACTTTTACCATAGAAAGAAATCCTTCTTGCAACCTGTCTGAAAACCACATTGGTAATGAACAACAGGGGGTTTATAATAAGAATCTGTGTTAATTCTGATTTTTCTAAGCAATATAAAGGCTGCAAACTGTAAAATTTAATTACCACATAATACGTCTGAAGTAAAGCAGTCAACACCGCACTTTTCCTTCTAGGCTGGAACTGTGGCAAAAGCATAATAAGTCACAAGCAATGTAAACAAATGAAAAGTACTTTAGAAAATGAAATTTACAATTTTGCTTTGCAAACTTGGAATTAGAATCACCTCATGTAACTCACAGATGCATATAAAACTCTAGGTGTAATTAAACAGAAGGCTGTTCTCTGGTTAATGGGCATGACAAAACTTTAATAAAGCTATGGAAGTTGGACAGATGAATGTATCAAAGGAGCAACTTACATCAAACACTTATTTGCACTTCATGTAGGTGGAATTCTCATTGAAGCAAGAAGCTTATGATCCCTTAGCTTTTAATATATTTTTCATATATTTTTAGATAGCTAATGCATGGCTGTAGCTCCAGTACTTTTCCTACCCTTTTCCCCTAGACATTAGAAAAATAAGCTAACCTTATAATACATTCCTGAAATACTGTTTAGTTTAATTGTCAGGAAGAGGGCCTACAAGAAGAACATTTTGTTTTCCAACCAGAATCTGAAAATTCATAACAAGAAGTGGGGCAAAGAAGCCCTTGGACCAACTCCAAGAGGTTGACCCCAGGATGGGTTACTGGGGCAACTGAATCTCCTATTGGATATACCTGCTAGATACCCTAATTAATTACAGTAAATTCACTAATACAAGCCGCACTGAGTATAAGCCGCATCGCCGGGTGTTGGCAAACATTTTGGTTTTTGTCCATAAATAAGCCGCACCTGAGTATAAGCCGCTCTGTTCATTCGCAGCGAGGACGCGCGTGCAACAAAGTTGCCAAATAGTAACAGAACCGCGGCAGGGCAGGGTTTACTGGCTCAGCTCGGGCCATGAGGGCTCAGGGCTGCTGACGGGGCTGGGTGGCCCAGCTCAGCGCTGCCACTCGGCGGGGCCACTCGGGGCCGGCCGCTGCCACCGCTAGGCTTGGTCACCCCGGCCCAGCGCTGCCTCGTGGCGGCAGGGGGGGCACAGAGCCCGCCGGCACCTGCAGCGGCGATGGGAGCCGGGGATGTAGCCTGCCTCCTCCTGCGGCGGCGGCACGCGGGGACAGGAGCCCCCTGAGCCACAGGGCCAGGCAGGAGAGAGCCCCCTGCCTCCCCCTGAGCCATGGGGCCAGCAGGAGAGAGCTGCCCCGCCTTCCCCACCCCCTGTGCTGCCTGCATGGAGCAGCTCCACCCGCCATGCAACAGAGTAACCAATTTGTAACAACCGCTTAAATGCTGGGTTTTACTGGCAGGAGCTTGACTTTGCAGTTTGCACTGACTTGGTTTGCACTCCCGGGGTTGAAAATGTCAGAAAATTATTCACATATTGGCCGCTCCTGAGTGTTAGCCGCATTTCCGTATGGGAGCAAAATTTTAGACAAAACGGTGCGGCTTGTATTCGTGAAATTACTGTAACCTTGTAAAAATTATAGAAATTCAGCCAGGTGTGCCCATCACCACTGGGACACCTGGAACATTCCAAATAAAGGTATGCTTTTTACTTTACTATTCTAATACTGTTGCAAGGGTTTTTTCCCTTTTGATTACAAGCAACACTTACGGATAACATTTGGCCTAAGGTGGCAGCTATTGTGTCATATTCAGGAAATCCTGTGTACATGGGCCAAAGTAATGCTTCAGAGAAAGTGCCTGTATGGAAAGATTGCCAAGGAAGGGACTTAAGTTTTCAGGGGAAAATAAAGTTGCTTTAGTAACAATCCTCCACATCATTTAGAGCTCTTAGTTTAACAGCCCAGTGTTACCATCTCCCCAAGAGTCTAAGGGCACATTCGACTTTACTGCCTCAGCCTGAAGAGCTTGCATTTTTCTTGAGAGTGTCAAGTTGCCAGCAACAGCAGTAACATGACCTCCATCACTTCACAGCAGAGCTGCCACTACCAACCTAAGAAACAGCTGCCCTTTTTTTCTGGCTAGAGAGAAAGAATAATTGCTTTACCAGTTCAATCCTATTCATGATTGAACATGAAAAAACCATAATGCTACTTAATTTGTGCCTGACTCAATCTTTTCCCAGACTTCGTTATCGGGTCAGTCACGGCTTTTGCAAATCATAGAGTCATAGAATCATTGAATAATTGAATAATTGAATCATTGAATCATTGAATCATTGAATCATTGAATCATTGAATCATTGAATGGTTTAGTTTGTAAGGGACCTTAAGGATCACCTGCTTCCAAAACTCCTGCCAGGAGCAGGGACACCTCCCACTAGACCAGTTTGTTCAAAGCCCCATCCTTACTGGTTCTGATGTAAAACTGGGGAAAATCCATCCCTCTGCCATCCCACTGGTATCCATCTGACATGGTTGTAACTAAAGATAATCCTTAATTGGGCAAATCTTGAGGGATGTCATCCATGAGGCCAAATTTGTGAGCTCATTGTCAAGTGGCACCCCAAAAGAAAGGAAGAAATTGCTGATGAAAAACAGTAGACTTAATAGAGCAAGCAGATGAACAACAAGATGAAGGGATGCTGGGGACTGAAAAAGGGCTGAAAATACAGAAATAACCCAAACCAGATGATAAACCAAAACCTAAAATCTCAGGATACTGGGAGAGCAAGACTTAAATGTAGAAATGAAAACATGAAAAATATTACCAAAAAAAAAAAAAAAAAAAGACAGGCAGCAAAACAAAACAAAGTAAATTATAAAACAGAGAGAAAAATCACTGAAATAAGACATCCTGAACATTTTTAAAAATAAATCCCAGTAGTCAATATAACTGTCTAACTGTACATCAAATATATTACAGAATACGTGAATTTCCAAGTTGTTTGAAAATTTTGGAGTGTCTTAAAAAAAAATCTGTTGCATATTACTGGAGCTTCAGAAATATGAAATATTTGAGATCCAAATTCCTAAAATATGTCTTTTAGAATTTACCTTTTCTTTATAACAGTTGCCTCAACAGTAATTAATAACACACTTCTCAGTAGCTCTGAAAAAAAACTGTGCAACAGTCAGGTGTTTCCATGGTGCTTCTGAAAGCCAGATAAACACCATGAATGTCTCATGAATATCTCTGGGTTCAGACTTTCCCCACTATGTCTTATCCCTGACTTTTGGGCCCAGCTACAACTGAAGCAGCAGCAGAAGGGTCCATCTTTTTTTATCAGTCTCATAATTATCTTGGCCCTGACCAGTACTGCCAGTCTGAGCAGATATATCTCTTTTGTTTGTGTGAGGAATTTATAAAATTAACTGTTGAATAACAACACTACATTAATTCTTCAGTATATTTGCCATTAATACTCTCCAAACACTGTAGATTTTCTTTAATATATTTTACGACATTTTTGTCTGCCTCACTGACTTTGAGTGGCTTTTTGTTTTTGGACCAAAACTCAACAAGGATATTTTTGCAGCATGACTAATAGCTATTAGTGGTCCAAGCCAATGTTTTTCTGCTTGTAGTGTAAGGACTACTGCTATCCCTTGGGGCATAAAATGATTGCTCCTAAAACAGTGGTGAAATTTGCTTTTTGAAAACCTTGCAACCATGTCTGCAAACAACTAAACAGACAAATCCATCAGTGAGAAGAATACTATACTCATGACATTAACCTCATTGTTATTTGGTTGCAAATGAAAACTGTGACAGCAACACTACCAAAGTAGTCATGGCATTTTTTTTTAATCCTCTCTCTAGAAAGAGAGTATGTGTTTTAACCCTATCAGTTGAAAAGAGCAGCTATTAACATACATATACATAGATCATTCATTTCAGTAAAAGCATCACCCACACATTCACATTTGACTCTTTTAAAGAACAAAATAATAAATGAAAAAAAATTTGTTGGTGTAGTACTTTGATAAAAACTGAAATGCTTTATCATATATGACATTTTTAAAGATTTTTACTGTGTTCAGGTATAACACTCAGCATGTTGTTCATGCTGTACTGAATTGCTAGTGTGACCTAAATCAAGGGCTGATATACCCTTCTCTGTCTCACAATATCATCTTTCAGCATCTCAGAGTGTTCTGCTGAATTATGCACCCCTTGGCTATGTAATTAGATACTATCAGGTTGGCAGAAGTATCTGCTTCACTTAGTAGGCTGAGGCAGGAATCTAGAGCACATTACTAACCCTGTGCCAGAGATGCTTCAGTGAGTAAATGCAACACTTAGGATCTGACAAAAATGTTGAGCAGAAGAAACTGAGTTACACATATATATATATACACACACATATATATACATATATATATACGTATATATATATATTTGTATGTATGCTTGCATGTCTAAAAACTTTGAAGTAAGATGCTTACTTCATCATTGGAATTACATTATTTATAGCTTGAATTTGTATCGATAACTGAGTGGCAAGAATTGTGGTTTAACAATAATCTTCTGATCACAATCTGGTTTGAACTTTCTGTTTTTATTTTACACTCAGAAAATGAAGAGACAAAAATAGATATGAATTTCTTGTTGAAGAAGTTTTAGAGAAAAAAAAAAAAGTGCCAAAATGTAAGCATTTAATTTCTGGGAGATTTAAAAGCTTTCACTAGCTTTTACATTTTAAGAGGCTTCTAAAATATATACTAAAAGTAGTGAATACTTTCTGAAAAATAGTTTGATGAAAAGTCAAAAGCTATAACCAAAATTTTTTTCTACATGATTCTCCATGAGAACATACATTTTCAAAACTGCATAGCATTTTATGAAACACATACTTTTCATCAAGTCACTTTATATGAAAACATGCATCATTTGAATGACATGGCTGAAGACTCAAGGTCTATGTTCAAGCAAAAACCACAATATTTGCCATCATAACCACACAGACCAATGCTAAAGGTGCTGTGAACCAGTCCGTTCTGTTTGTTGATTGCCTGGTTCATATAAAAGTTTTAATGCCATCTTTCAGGAAGAATTGATTTGGTAGATTTCATCTACCAAAGTAAAATGTTTGTCTTTGGCAAGAAAGACCTGTTTACACATAGTGGAGCTGTTTCAAGCAGTCCCCAACCATGGTGTGCATTCTTCATATGAAATCACATTCCCATCGACTTCACTGTTTGCAGTCCAACCCTTTACAGACTCTCACACAGCAAAGCACTCTGCACATGTAAATTTGAATCTTCACTCTCTCCTAAGTGCTTTACTACATTAACATCGCAGTCCTGTTTGCATTGCCTTCAAGGACCCAGCACTACATCAATATTCAGTAAAATTCAGAACTTTATTAAATTCAGGAAGCCGTGCATATTAGAAAAGCTCAATAGAATGAAGTCTGGTTTCTGCAAGACAGCACTCAAACACTCAAGTCAAAGCATGTAATGGCCTTCTCTTAAAATAACACTATGCCTTCTCTTAAAATAATACTGTGCTTTTTCTTATGCAGTTTTTGCAGTTATAGGGACTATAAACTCTAGGACTTGTCATCTTTGACCCCTTAGGGCACTGAAATGATACCACCAGTAGCCATCCCCATGACTATCAGCAAGCTGAGAAGGTCCACTGATGGCAATTTACAAGTGAGACCATCAAGACCTACACTCCTAAACAAGGTAGATAGAGAGTCTGGGACACTCCCAAAAAAATACTAGCTTTGCTAGCTCAAAACAAAAAAAAAAAAAACAAAACAAAAAAAAAACACAAAAAAACCCACAAAAAACCAACAAAAAAATTATCAGATCACTGTGTGAAATAGATGCAGAATGCAATTATACCTCAGCTATTGGTCTAGCATATTTATATATGTCTGTAATTAATTTCTACTTTTCAGATCGTACATCACTGTTAGGGATGTCTGAGTAAAAATAACAAAAATAATACTGTATATGATATTTATACTGTTCCTTTTATCCTAAAATCATTGGCAGTGTACTACAGTATGAAGAACCAAAAGGAAGTCTTTCTATCCTCTGACATCATGTTGTTACCCTTTATGTTCCTCAAATATTACAATAGAACATAATTTTTCTTTTTCTGCCACTGCAGGCTTTTCCACATATCTTCTGCACAGAGTGCTGTTCAAGGGATAGCAAAATGTTTTCACTTCAAAGCAGAAAAAATACTTGTAATACCAGAGCAAAGGAGTAGAGGCCATGACCTGGCCTCTCCCTGCTCTTTGTAAGGCTTCAGCTATGGGCAGGCGCAGAGGGTACAGAGACTACAGCTGAGCTCACCTCCCAGTGTCCTTATTGCTGCTCATCCAGCACACCTTCACACAACCAGATTACAGCCTGCTCACAGGTGACCTGAGCTCTGATGAGAGAGCAGATAGATTATCTCCCCAGGGCTCATGGTCTCTGCTGGACCCTGTTGGCTTTGCCTCTGTAGCCTCTAGAGTCAAAGTGTGCCATACACGTCCAGCCCTGACTCTGGGCTAAAAGCAGCTGCTGTTCAACTGGGCACAGCAATGCTGTGAAGTCAGCCAGGGCAAAAATAATTTCAAATAAATGAAAATTATGTTCAAATTAGTTGAAAGAAGATCACTATCTGTCCACATCTAATTGAATTTTATTTATCAATAAATAAAGTTCTATCAGTATTTTCTTATTAATGTATTTATGCCATTCAGCATATGATAGGATAAAATGAAACATTTGAAAATCAGAAGCAAATCTGTGATTAACCTGATCTGCATTTCTGGGGAGAAATACTGTAATATAATGCTCGTTTCTCTTTTGCTTGCTCAGTCCTTATTTCTCTCTCCCCTCATATTTACCAATTTGACATCTCCAAGAAATTCTTCTCAAATAAAAAAAAGCGTGTCTGGGAAGACCCTTGGAAATATTCCTCTGGTTGGTAAGGAAGGAGAAGGTTTTCTCTGTTCTGCAAGGACACTCCTTACAAAGACTGAAGGGGAAGAGGCAGGAGCTGCTGAAAATAGTTTTGTTCTCAGAAGTCTACGTGAGACACTAGAAGCCAAAACAAGGAGGGTCCAACAACCTCCTTTCACATTTTACAGTTCTTTGAACCATTCCTGTATTCAGCAGAAGCCAGACGAGAGATGTTCCTAGACTGTCCTGTGACATTTGTATTAAGTCCCTTCTGGTAGAACCTCCTGTGTGGGGAAGAGGTTGAGAGAGGCTATTATTTGAATAATAGCTATTGTTTGAATACCCCTTAATAGTTGCAGAGATCTGTGTGATTCAATTTGCTAGTGTCCTCTTCCCCTCACATTAGCCTTACAAAGGCACCAAGTAAAACACAATACTATGGAGCACAAAGCAAGTATCAATAGAATATTAGAGCCAGCCACATGGTCCCACAGGTAATTTTTGCCTGTAAAAAGTTGGACTTCCAATAACCTTGAAATTTCCACTATCAAAGAAAATCATAGAATCATAAAATGGTTTGGGTTGGAAGCAGACCTTGAAGAATACCTAGTTGCAGCCCCCAAGTTATGGGCAGGGTCACCTTCCACTAAATCAGGTCACTCAAAGCCCCATCCAGACTGGCCTTGAACATTTCCAGGGATGGGGCATCCATAACTTTTCTGGGCAGCCTATTCACAACCCCCAAAGTAAGAATTTCTTCCTAATATCTAATCTAGACCTACTCTTTTTCTGTTGGAAGCTATTCCCCCTAGTTCTATCTCTATATCTTTATGACTTCCTTCACATCAGAAAAATCCAACACAAAATTCAGTATAGTACAATTTTCATAACAGTATTAACAAGAGAAAATTATTTCAGTAAATTTTCATCAACCATAACAATCACCATGCAAAAATAATATGTAATAATTTCCTGAGGATAGACAGGTTCAGTTCTTTGCCATTTACAGCAGGAACCTCCCAGTGCAATATTAAGGCAGACAGCAGCCAGAAAATATCTTAGCCAGGTTTCAGCAAGGCATATGATAGCATTCCCCTTCATTTTCAAAGAGCTCTGTAGCCTCTCACACCAAAATAGACAATTGAAACCACATATACAACCTTTCAGACTCATTATGATCCATCCTACAAAATGTCTCTGTAGTCAAGTATTTCCTGGATTAAGCAGCACTTCAAAACAGGAATTGGGTGTTGTCCCATTGCTTTGGCTCTTTTGAGATTATCCATCACTGTCAGCCATAGAAAGAATTACTCTAGGATGATTATTTTATATCTGTTTGGCTAAAAATACACATATGTTTTGAGGCCTTTAACCAATTCTAATTGGTAACCTTGTAAAAGTAAATGTGACAGAGAGAATGCTCTGTCATTCACAAGGCATCACTAAATAAAGTCAATGAAACAGCAGTTTGATTTCAACAGTGTATTTCCTAGAATACACTAGGCAAAAGGAATGTATTTGTCATTAAGAAGGTTGACTGGAGGTATACTTCATTAAATCATTTTCTATCTATTGGAGCACAGTTCTTCGAACACACATTAGTGACTATTCACCTAGACAAAGTTCCATGGGAGCTAGTGTATCCATTTTACCAAATACAGTGTTTTCTTTTCAGGTGAGCAAAATGGGCTCAGACCATATGGGAAGTACACTTGCTTTTTCTGACATTGGTCTTTATCTTCACTGAGAGCTTGAGTGTTTCTCAGCCTTCAGTGACAGGGGCACAGCGCATTCCAGCCTTGTTTTTTCATCTATTAGTTAAGTAACTATATTTTGTCATCTCTGAAAGAAGCTCATTGGGAGAGATTAAAGTTAATGATTGCTCTGATGCTGTTCATCAAACAACCTATTCTTATATTATCCTCTTCTTCCCTCATCAATTCATTTAAGAGTAACGAGATTTGCTATACAAGGGAAAAGGGGCTGGGATTACTTTATTTAGAAACACAGTATTTTCAAAATGGCTCCCTCAAGACAGGAGACAACAGTAGACCATCAAACTTTTTCTTTCCAGCAAAACAAGCTCAGTTTTTCAGTGGGAAAATGTTGCTGTTTCTGATAAGTAGTTTTTGCTTTTCTTTGCTGTTTTACAGTATATTTAATATGAGAATGCTTAATATCTACCTTAACCTATACAGAACACAACATTTCCCAGAGAAGTTGTGACACCATCCATGGAAGGGGTCAAGGCAGGGTTAAGTGGAGATTCTGGGCAACCTCATCTAGCAAGTGGCATCCCTGCCCATGGCAAGGTAACTGGATCTAGATAATCTAGATAATCTGTAAGGTCACTTCCAACACAAACCATTCCATGACTGGGTAATTCCACGTTGTGCAAACTCCAGTCAGCACTTGTCCTAAAAATGAACTTTCCTTGGGGTTATGCCATATTTCCCCTCTGTGCCTACTCTGTATTGCAAGGTTGATTGTACCATGCTGTAACTTGGCATCCAACCAGGGAAACATTTGTTTTCCACAGGTGCAGTGCTAGTAGGAGATTTATAAGCTAGTGTTCCTGATGTTTGATTATCTGCTATGTTTGATAAATGGCTTTCAGCTGAACATTCGGAGTGGCAATATAAACATTTTTTCTTTGTTTGATGTAATCATTGGATCAGGAAATTGAAACTCATACTTCTGCACAGTTGTGTTACAGTGTTATAGGATATATTAGCTCTCTGATTTGCTTCTTGGGTCTTTGACTGCATAAAATGAATGCTGATTGGAAGTGCTTATTAAATTTTATTACCACCTCTTAAGAGCTAGACTATGCCAGTCAGGTACAGATGAAGAGCAAAATTCAGGAAAATTAAATGGTAAAACTGAACAAATTTTTGCAAAACTTCAAACTACCTTGTGGTCAGAACTGAATTTCTGGTGAAAATTACACTACAATTTGTTCTTTTAGCTAAAAAAAGGTTACAAAGAAAATTCACCATAAGATGCACTTAAAATACAGGTATTTTTAAGCTGTAATCAAAAGAACAAACAAAAGGATTAAATCAATGTTGGTCACTAACAAGTGTGGTTGAAGTACAGTGTTAAAAAAACCTCCTATGTACTCCCATTCATCTGTCTTCGTCAAAACTTCTGAATTCAAGTTGTAATTGAAAACTCATTTCTCTCATCCCTTTTTCTTTCTTTATTCAGAGATATGAACCTGATTGCAGAGTAAGCTTCCCTTTCCCCCCAGAAAGCCTGATTGCTCTTCATCTCTCTTCCATGTCAAAGTCATTGATTTTAAAATAAGGTTTAAAATGAACACCCAATTTTGCCAGGCCTCCAGGAGTGATTTTATTTCCTCTAACACTGACAGCATGTGGAAGTTATTTTTCTGCTGCCTCTCACCTTTGGCTTTATTTTCTCAAGACAGAGTAATTCACTGCCACACCTGAGGTTTCTGACAACTATTAAGGGACTGATTTCAGTGATGCCCCTACCTTTCCATGAGATTTACATAAGGTCAAAATTACAAGCCTGTGCTGCAGGTGGGCTGCAGGAGAGCCAATTTCCATGGTCCCAGCTCAGGAGTAGATGGCACCTCCTTGCTATGTTTCAGTAGGGCTGAACATATAATGAACCAACCAAAATGGGACAGAAGCCCACCACAGGTCTCACCCCACTAAGCAGATTGATGTCCCCAGATGGAACTAGGGGCATTTGTGGGGAACACACTTTCCTGATTTCTGGACAACCAGATATTCACTGAAAGTGTCACAAGTATCTTGTTCTTTTTTATGGATATCATCACCAGATATTGCCATGGAGCATGCACAATGCCGTCATTTCAGATGAACTCTGTCTTTCTGGCACTTTTTATTGGTTGCAGTTTATGTATAGAATTCAAAGTGTTGCTTTCCTCTCTGGTAGGTTTGTTAAGAATTCTCTGAATCCAAGCAACCACAACTACCTAATCATCTTAACAATGAAAATACAGAGCACTTAAAATTATTTTGGTCTCTCCACAGCCAACACATCAGCTTCTCAGGCTACAAAACAATATTTCTAAAACTGGAATCAGAGGTCTTCCGTTTCCCTCCAAGATATCTCTATGAATCCAGATACCAGAGAGCTTTCTCCAGCATCTCACAGGCAAATTTGGTTTTCTCCACAAGCATTTGATTTATCTCCTGAATTCCCTCTACAATATCAGTGTTTCTATTTTATTTCCCTCCTGCCAATCCCCTGTATTCACAGTCACAGACCTCATGTAATTATCGCTTGAGATTTTCTGGAAACTAATTACTTTAACTCAGTATCTCCCAACCCAGCCAGTTGGCTTCCACCAATAACCTATTGTGTTTTACCCCTTAAATGCCAATATCCATTCATCATTGTTTTCTATCTCATCTCCTGTACTGCTTGATGTAAATTGAATTCCTTTAAAAATCATCAGATACAAAATTTACAAAAGTTGTGAAGTACTTGATTATATGTAAATAATTTGCAGTAAGATTCACACCCAGCCCAAAGAAACTTGCTATGAAGCCTTGCATATTAGTGGTCAAACTGAAAGTTCCAGAAGAGTGCAAATATGGCTGATGTTGTGACAGGACTGCACACAGTTGTGATGTCTGCACAAACATTATGTTGTTGCATGAATCAATCCTGTGAGTATTTGGAGATGTGTTAACTTAGGACTAAACTTTGGATTGAATTTTCATTACATATTAGGCTCATTTTGGCTACAGTGACATCTGATCTATGTGGAACTATGGGGACACAGTTTTTAAGTTATCCCGGGGAGGGTTTATTACTTAGTTACATCAATGAGAAAGGACAAGGAAAGAGCTGAATTTTTACTTTGACTATTTTCAGCTGTTTATCTGGAGACAGTTTTCTGAAAACTTTGTTCACAGAACAGCAGCATAACATCTTATGCATTGTGCTTTGAACATGAGTAAGATACAGGCATCTTAAAGTGGCTGAAAATTGGGAAGTCAAACTGAATGTGAAAGTAAAAATCATTCACAGTTTATCATTCCTATACATTTTCTGTGTCTACTAACAGACAACACAGAGGACAGGAAAACTGAAAGGTCACTGTTGTTTCAGTGTGCCCTGCAAACAGAAACTAATTAATGTAAAAGAGGGGGGGAAAGTCTACAGCATGTCACCTAAGGAAATGCTGCTATCGGTAGATTAAAAATGTATGGCTTGAGCTGCACAGCATCTGCCTGCCTGAAGCTGTGCCTGTAAATAGTGTGGACGACCAAAAAACTGAAACAATGGATCCCAGATGGGCCATGAGAAGAATGTTAGTATTAATTACACAATTCTAAAAAAACTACAGTCCCCAGAAATCTGATAAGAAGTTTCCATTCTTAGGAGATTTGTCCTAGATTGCATCATTTAATTTCCTACTGCTTAACAGTTATGACTTACCACTTGGTGATAACAGTTATACATAGGAGTATGAAAATAATTACTATTCAACTTCTGATCAGTGTTTATTTCACTTCTATATTTTATAGCTAACAACAGGAATAAATAGACTGAGTGAAATGAAATTTGAACTTTGATAAAATGAAATTTTTCTCAAGTTTAAAAAACATTGTTCAATTTATTTTTTCCTTTTTTTTTTTCTTCTGGACTTTTCTGTTTTCTGGTTCTACTCAAAACAAGAGAGTTTGGAAATAAAAGGAGGGAGCATGTAGGTCCACTTGAAAGTGTTCTGTTAGTAATTTCACGATTATAAGCCGCACCATTTTGACTAAAATTTTGCTCCCAAACCGGAAGTGCAGCTTACATTCAGGAGCGGCTTATATATGAACAAATTCTGGAAATTTCCCAACCAAGAAGTCCGAGCCAGCAGCAGCCCCAAGCCAAGGCAGAGCCCGCCCGGCCCCGGGTGGCGGTGGGGCAGTGGCGGTGCAACGGCAGCACTGTCCGGCCCTGGGGGGCGCAGCGGCGGCACTGGCTGGCCACGCCCCTCTCCCTCCTCCCAGCAGCAGCAGCCAGGGACGCCCCTCTCCCTCCTCCCGGCAGCACCGGCCGGGCACGCCGCTCCCCTGCCTCCCGGCAGCAGCAGCGAGTGGAGCCGGGGCCGCTCCCTGGCGGCCACCCCGAGCAGGGCCGAGCCAGTAAACCCCGTGATCCCGCGATTCTGTTACTATTTGGCAACTTTGTGACAGTTGCACATGGATCGTCTCTGCGAACGAAAGTGCGGCTTACAATCCAGTGCGGCTTATTTATGGAGGAAAAACGAAACGTTGCTGACACCCCAGAAGTGCAGTTTACGATCGGTGCGGCTTGTACTCGTGAAATTACTGTACTTAGTGTTTGGTCACTTGACCAAAAAGAACTTTTAGTATCTCTCAACTTACTTATATTTGGATGTATGTATGAAATATTTGAATAAATGGTTGGCTATTTTTGTGGTATCGTTATTTTTCATACTGTCAGCTGACATATTAAGTTAGTTTGGGGATTTCTCTCTAATAATGTAAGTAAGAATTTTCAAGCATGTTTACTTGGGAGGGAATGTTTAATCCTACTACATACTCAGACTTTGGTGGTAATTCTGCTGTTTGCTTATGTATCATTTCCCATGATGACACCATGAATTGTTAAAAAAAGAAACAAAACACATTTGCCTGAAACAACAGTTGTGGAGCTCAAATCCTATTTTCTCTTCTCATGAGCAGCTTTTCATTTTGCTTGTTATTCATCACACTGTTCTAGGTTTGAACCTATAGTGGCTGTTTGGGGACAATCATTAGCCACCTCATGTCCTCTTTGAGAATATTCTGTAGGTAAGAATGGCTTTAGTCAGAAGTGAACTAGAACAGGACTTGCGGAGAATAGACAGATAAAAATGAAAGCGTTTGATACCTCAGATAATATGGAAAAGTTAGCAAACACCACAGCTCTGAGTAAGCCCTGGTTTGTGAACCCTGACCCCATCTGTCTGTAAGCGTTGCTACTTCACTCAATAGAACATTCCATACTGCAGAGAAGCAGACTTGTACAATCAGCAGCAAGTGGCTGTCATGAAAATTACAATGTCTGCTCTGGCCCATTTATTTTTAACTTGGCAGCAGCTTTGGAATACCCTGTATAGGGTTTTCTGGTAGGCAGATGAAGTTTAAAAGATTTCTATCCCTTCCCTCTTTCTCTTTCACCAATTCCTTATTCTTTCTAAAATAGTCCCTTAGACTGCTGTAGAAACTGATAAATGCTAATAATAACATAATAGTAACACATACATACAGGGTTCTCTGACTCATTTTACATTTAAACATTGCCAGGTGCAGCTAATGCATGCAATGATCCCCTTTATAGTTCCCAAATGTCAGTTTGGTTAATTAACAGGCATTAGAGATCTATGAAAATTATTCTAGTCTTTCTAGTCTGTTCAGCTTCTTACAAATGCCATTCATCATATATCTGAGTGGACAACAAAAGAGCTGGTGAGGTCCTGCTCATGATATTACATGGCTCTTCCTTCTTTGTCAGCTATGCTTTGTGTGGTAAGTGGGCCTGTTTTCCCAGCGTACTTTATATCATAAGAAACAACACAATAGTCCACTACTTCTTTATATTTCCAGCAGTGTTGCAACTGGTGATTTTCGTAGTGCTAGAGAGAATCAGCAAGTGAAATCTGGTATTCAGGAAAGCCCTAATCAGTCACACTTAGCTCAGACAAAAATATGTTGCATTTTCCTTGAAAGATATTTCAGACTTTCATGGATTAATTATAGCGTAGAGTCAGTCTGTCATATATAACAGAACTGTTCACTCAAAAAACAATTAAAGGTAATAGCATAAATGAAATAAAGTGTCATTCTCAGCTGCAATCATCAGCAGAGAAAATTTAAAAATTGCTATCATTCTTCACAATTTACCTTCCTAAGCAATAAAACAAGAGGAAAGGGTTAAACGAACTCTGGTTTTTATTTGAGATACACCCTGGAGTTTCAAGCTCAGTTGACAACAAGCTTTCTGTCAAAAGTTATCTTTTACTGTATTCCTACAAATGGAAGCTGAAATGAGATGCACTAAAATCCTGAAACTCCCAGAGAATGGTGAGGAAATCAGGGAAACCACACTTCTCCCTCAGATTTCAGTTCCAAACACCCAACATGTTATGTACTTTTTCTTTCCTGACACTTTATACAACTTGAAGTGTAGCCGAAAATGTTACTCATGTGGGTGGA